>NW_011494609.1:1690243-1743955 GCF_000754665.1 Bison bison bison | reverse complement strand
AAAACCCCAGCTACCAGGGAGTGAGGAGGAGCCAAGTTCTGTTGCTGTTCTCCTTTTATGGTAGGAGTGTGGATTTCTTTGTCTTCTGTGAGTCCCGCAGACTGTGGTGGGTGTCCAGAGACCAAGTGACCAGAAAGCGACAGATGCCTACATCAGGGCTTTTTTATCAGGAGAAGATGTCCTGTCCTGGGGTGTCAGACAGGAGATTGTTCCAGGCTTGACTTTACCTCTGACCTTTCTGGACAAGTTGGTACAACTCTGGGTTGCAGGTGGCCGCTCTGTAAACTGAGGTTGGGAACTTGATGTCTGTTAGTGTTTGTTGATCCACTCACTCACTGAGTGACATACTTACTGAGCATCTTTGTGCTGGCGTGAAAGAGGTGAGTGAGAGAGACAGTCTGGCCTTGTGGTCCAGCCATGCGCATAGGAATCATTCTGATGCAGTGAAGAGTGGGAGGGCAGCTCATGAGGATCCCCTCGTCCACCCTGGAGGGCTGTGGGCAGGGGGTTCCTGGGTCTCTCTTAGTTTCCTGCACTCATTCACTTATTAAGTGTCTGCTGTAAACCTTGGCATTGTTGTGTTTAGGAGAATCTGTGAACAGAAAGACCAGTACTCCCTCAAGGGTGCTGATTGTAAGGACCCGTTGATGCTCCCGCATGGACCGTGCTTGCAGTGCTCGTAGCAGAGAGGAGAACTGATGTGCTCGCTGCGAGGCTCTGGGGACGCTCCTAAGAGCAGGTGACGTGAGACTGGGCTTTGAAGGCTGAGTTCAAGATTTCAAGTGGAAGTCGTCCAGTCATGTCCACTTCTTTGCAACCCCAATTCTCCAGGCCAGAATACTGGAGTGGGTTGCCTTTCCCTTCTCCAGGGGACCTTCCCAACCCAGGGATCGAACCCAGGTCTCCCTCATTGCAGGCAGATTCTTTACCAGCTGAGCCACAGGGGAACCCCTCAAGATTTCCTCAAGGAGCAGGAAAGAGGAGAAAAAGAGAGTACTTCAGACAGAGGGTCCGCTTCTGCTCAGACACTGTTGGTTCAACTCAGAGGAAGGATGTGTAGTGGGAGGATGGGATGGGAGACCTGGGTGCTCTGATGTCTCATGGTGTTGATCTGGGAACTTTTTTAAGGAAGCGATTTGACAGCAGTGATGAGGAGGTGCAGGTACTACTGTAGAATCCCCCTTCCCCCCAACACTTGGGAAGATAAGATCTTAACAAAGAGTAAAGCAATAAGTGTATGAATTTGTGAGACATTCCTGAGGCCAGGGTTCTAGAATGTAGTTGGATTGTGTGTGCACAGGCAGAAATGAGAGGTGGAAATGGGAGCATGAGGCCTCTGAGGTCTCCACCTTGAGTGGATGGATGCGGGGGTGCAGCCTGTGGAACGGGGTTTCACTTGGCAGCCCCGTCTGCTCCAGCCTGGGCAGACATAGCGTGCCTTCTGACCGGGTTCTGGCTGGACCCAGTGCTTTCTGTGCTGTGTGACTATTGGTGTGTGCCCCACGCGGCCACTGCCAGTCTGCTCGAGTGTGGGCTTGGGGGGAAATGCAGCTGTCTTTTTCTCTTGTGTGAGGGATGGGAAGTGGAGAGCAGACACAGCTCCCTGCCACATCCAGTTTCTCTTTTCCTTGTCTCATTTCCTTCAGAACACGAATCTGACATTTTTTCTGATATTACGGGGTTCACTTACTGTCTGAGGACTGCTACTTTCCCCCAACCAGCAATCAAATGCAGACTCCAGGAAGACAGAGACTTTGCCCTTTGTCTTCGTGTTTATGTCCTTAATGCTGAGGACTTTATCTAGAACAGTGCTGTCCGGTAGGGTATAAGCCTGTCATGTAATTTAAGTTTCTAGGAGTCACCATCTAAGAAAATAGAAAAAAGAAACATTAATGTAAAGTTTGGTAAAATGTTTTATTTTACCAAATATATCTGAAAAATATTATGTTAAAGTTAAAAATTATTGGGATAGTTTACATTCTATTATTCTGTGCTCCATCCTTGAAGTCTTGTATATTATACATTTACAGCCCGTCTTGGTTCCCCCTAGCTGCTTTTCAGGCCCTGAGTAGCCGTCTGTGACTAGTGGCTGCCGTGTTGGACAGCTTAGGTGTAGAGCATAGTAGGGGCTCAGTAAATATTCGTTGACTGAAAGAGTTAGAAGATAGATTGATCATGAAGAGGGAATGAAGAATCCAGGAAGGATTTTAACAGTGAGGAAATGGAGCCTGTTTATATGCTGGACAGAACTGGAAGGGAGAGGTGGATGATGGTAGGAGAGAGAGGGGCTCTTTGATGGAGGCAGTTCCCCGGAGGACGGCCCGAGGGTGGTTGGAGATGGGCTCTGGCAGCCCCGGGAGGAAGGAGAAGGGAAGGGCTGCTATCTTAAGCTCCTCTGAAGAGGTATGTTCTTCAGTGATATTGTAAGAAACCCAGATCCACTTAGTTTAGCATAAACTTCTAATTGAAATTGTGTTATAACGATTCCTTCCTCTCATTTTAGGCATTAGATTGTTGAGAGTTCCTTAACCTTGAGAGTGGTTTCCCTAAAGACTTACAAGAAGAAAGAATCGAATCATTAGACTTAATAAAATGCTGTATGCCAAGTACTTTTGTCGTTCAGTCGTGTCCACCTCTTTGTGACCCTAGAACTGTAGCCCACCAGGCTATGTATCCTTGGGATTTTCCCGGCAAGAATATGGGAGTGAGTCGCATTTCTTTCTCCAGGGGACTGTCAAGTATACCTCAATTTAAAATTTTTTTTAATTAAAAAAGGAAAGGAAAATAAAAACATCTTTATAGGTGGGAGGTGGGAAGAAGTGTTAGTGGCATGTATCAATGTTTTTACTTTGGTGTGTCATTCAACTAAAAAAAGAAATGTTTTATGTGTTAAAATTAAATCTAGTTTTTTAGCATTGTGATTATATTTGAAGTTGAAAAAATTTTTTGTACTGTACATGTCTGAATGTAAAATAATTTTCCCAAACATATTTTCAGTCCTTACATATTTGAGTCCTTAAACAGTCTTTTACATTATCTCCTCTGCTGTGGCACATGCTGTGTAGACTGCTCATTTCTTTACTTTGAGTAATCGAGGTCTCTCTAGGATGACGCGTAAGCCTGTTTCAGTAGTAGTTTGGGATGCTCATGAACATCATTGGATGTCATGAATCTGTTCAAAGTGAGGCAGAGAAATTTAACACAGATGTTTAAGGTTATGACCTCGTGTTTTCAGGAGCTGATGTTGTACATAATACTTTTAAAGACCATTTTTAAAAGTACTGTAATTAGAAAGTCTTTAAAATACCTTAGAAGTTAAGATTATGTGCTCTGGAAAACCTAGGTGACTTTAAGGACAGGAAACTGGTATTGAAGATTGGGAGCATGCTTCGGACCATAGTGTGGTGGATACCCCTCATGTACAGAGAGAACTATGCACAGACACCTTCAGAGGTCTTGTGACCTCCAGACCACCACAGTACAGTGAATTGCACAATTCTTTAATTTTTCAGTGCGTATGAAAGTTGCGTTTATACTATACTGTCATCTGTTAAGTGTGCGGTAGCATTATCTTTTTAAAAAGTGCATACCTTGATTTAAAAAATAAAATACAAAACCCCCCAATTACAGTAGTAAAGTCAGAGATCACAGATCACAATAACAAATGTAGTAATAATGAAAAAGCTTGAAATACTGTAAGAATTACCACAAGGTGATACAGAGCCATGAAGTGAGCAGATGCTGTTGGAAAAATGACGCTGATAGACTCGCTTGACTGGGGTTCCACAAGCCTTCAGTTAGTGAGACCCACAGTATGTGCCAGGCGCAGGGAGACAAGGCATGCTCGTGGTCCTGGTCGGACTGGGAGACGCAAGCCCTCCTTGGCGTGGGGACCTTCGTGTGTGCTTGACTGAGGTCTGCTCAGGCAAATGCGCTGTCGAGGCTGGAAGTGACTGG
Organism: Bison bison bison; assembly: GCF_000754665.1. Lineage (NCBI taxonomy): Eukaryota > Metazoa > Chordata > Mammalia > Artiodactyla > Bovidae > Bison > Bison bison. The sequence goes on along the minus strand of NW_011494609.1, from coordinate 1,739,998 downwards.
GGCGGTGGTTGGTCACTGTGTTCAACGTTTTATTCTGCCCAAGCCTCCAGAGCAGCTTGGGTTCAGACCTGTCAGAAACAGAGGCGCTCTAGGAAGACGCTTCAGAGACGGGAAAGAAAGCAGAGTGATGCGTATATTTTAAAGAAGCCCCACATGGATGGTGCGAGCCCCCTGTGTGTGACACGGGGGCGTGTGTCGGACGGAGCGGCTGTCGGTCCAGGTGGCGTGTTTTCCCCATTGTCACATGGTTCACCTCAGAACCTGGACCAGAACCCTAGGCTCTTCCTCCCCTTGTCAGTTTATGGTTTTTTTTTCCCTCCTCCTCTGCACCCATTTCCTTCTTCTTTTATTGTTTTTGTACCTTTTTTTCCTTTCTGTTTTCAACAAAGTGTAACCATCGTGTGCGTGATAGCGTGAACACTGCTGAGATGTACGAGACCGCAGTCTTGGATCAAATCACACTGCCTTTAAGGAGGTACGCTCACTCAGCTAGTGCCCTTCTCAGACGTTCCCAGTCACCACTGTTTCCCAAGTCACCGAGGCTCAAAACGTCGCAGTCGGTTTTGAAACTGACTTGTCTCTCATCTTCCATATTTACGTAAGTTTTTAAGTCCTGTCATTTCTGTCTCACGGTGCCTGTTCTCGCGTCTTCCTTTCCATTTTCGACAATAGCCTCCTAAAGACTCTCTCAGTCCTTGCTCAGACGGTTGAAACGAGCCCCTAGTTGCTCTCTGCTTGAGGTTTTCCGCCTCCGTCCGTCTTGCACATCACTGTGCTGTGATCAGCTTGAGCAACAAGACATTTTTCGAGCACTTACCCTGTGCCCAGTACCGTTCTAAATTAATCTTTAATTTTCATCATGGTCTTGAGGTTCAAGCACTGTTACTAACCCATTCTGCAGATGGAAAGGGAGACACAGATTGAATTATCCACTCAGTAGCTAGGTAGTAAGTGGCAGAATTGAATCCAGACCCTGCCAAGTGTTCCTTGCTGTAGTTGAAAACAGCTGGAGTGGCATCCCTCCTGGCCGCCTCTTCCCTGGTTTACAGATCCCATCTCTTACCTGGCAGCAAGACCCTGGTCCAGCCTACCGTTCTGTCCATCAGCTCCCTCCTGTCTGTATTCTCTGGCTAAGCTTGAAGGGACATTTGAGTGGTGGTTCGGAAGGGCGGTGGGCAGGCCGAGCTGCAGAGTGAGGAGTGGAGGGTGTGCCTGGCAGGTGGGGCTGGAGCCTGGGGAGCCCCCCCGCTCCCTGGGGTGGGCACTGCAGGTGCGACCTGGGGTGGACAGTGCCCGCTGCCCGCCTCGTCTTCTCTAAGGGTCTTCATGAGCGCCTCACAAAATCTGTGGGGGCTGGGGAACTGGCTTTCTTAAAAGGTGTTTGTAAAGTTTGACGTGACGTTTATCCGTTTCTCCTAGATTCCTTTTAAACTGCCCTCCCTTCCGGCCACAGCCATTGGTTTGTCTCTTGACATGGACTCGGGCAGGGACGTGCGCAGGCAGGGTGCTGTTTCTAGCCTGTCTTCTTCCTGCCCGGTCCGTTTGTCTTCGCTCCTGTGCGAGGACGTGGCAGGCTGCTCTTGCAGGCGGGGTCTCTCGTGCCTCTCGAGTGCTTGCCTGCCCCCTTGGTCTCCGAGGCCTGGATTGCGATCAGGAGAGAGGACCCTGTCGGTCCCGGGTTGTTCCCAGTGACCAGCGCGAGCAGGGGCCCACACTTAAGGCCCCGCGAGCTGCTGGGCTTCAGGTTCTTTCTGTGCGAAGAAGGGTAACAGTTGCTGCAATAAAGCCACCCAATTCATGGAGCTTGCGTGGATCTGAGGCATACTGGGGCAAGATTGGCGTTGGAAGAAGAGTTGAATGAATGTAGTTACTATTTTTTTTTTTTTTTTTTTACTGTTTCTTTAGTTGTGAGAAACTGCTGACAGCATTCTGGTAAAGGGTCATAGAAACCTGCTTGATTGTACTGTTACTGCTAGAGTATCATGTTGGGTTTGGAAAAACGTACCTGTTTGAGAGGTAGATCGTGAAATCTCATTGTTATTTGTTGACTTCTTGACTTGAGTGAGTTTGAGGGTTTTCCCATATGCTTATTGTTGGTTTGTGAGAATTGCATTTTTTGCCTGACTTTTTCTGGGGGGTGGGGGAGATTTTAGTTTTATTAATTACATCATTAGACAGCTTTATATATTTAAACATATTGTATAACATTTTGGACAGTAACATTTTCCAGACTGTTTTCATTTGACATGGAACTCAGATGCAAATTTTAAACACTTTTCTGCACAGTGGATATGGAAGAGGGAAAACTACTGATGAGCTCTAAAATGATGTATTTATTTATAAATAAATATACTTTTATATAAATATATTATACTGCATAAATATACTTTTAATGAAAGGTTACTTTTTTATATTTGATTACATTTTATAACCTCTGTTAACAAGTTGCTCAGTGCTTAACTTTTGACAGTGTCTTTGGTCAGATGAATATCTTGCCTTTTGGGCATTTGGTAATGGAAAATCCCCGTAAATATACAGTGTTTTAATTGGAATCACAAAGCCAAATGATTGCCTCACTGGATAATTTTAAGTATTATGCTGCAATTCAATATAGGTACCCAACCAAGTACTTAGCTAGATTTAAAAATATCTTGTATGTTTAACAGCTGTCTAGCGAGAACTAAAAAAGAGTGAGGAGAGGAGTATGTGTATGGTTCTCCCCTTTTCTGCCTAGCATTGGAGAGGGAAGAAGTTTTAAAAAGTGTGTGTGTGGTGTGTTTTTTTTTCCCCTCTCAGCTGCTGTTGCTGTGCGTGTTCTGGGAGAAGGCAGAGGCAAAGATGAGGGAAGGCTCGGGTCGGCTTTCCTTCCAAAGAGGGTTAGTGTCCCTGCAGCTCGGTGGCTTCTCCAGACACTCGTTAAAGCGGCATGGTCGTGGCGCAGCTGGAGGTGGCAGCAGCCGGTGCAGGTGACGTCCCCGCCAGTGTCGCATTCCTCGCTGCCTCGTTCTGTGTCTGGTTCTTCTTGCTGGAGGGCAGGGCAGCTGAGCGGCAGTGTTCACCTTTTTAACAGCTTTGTAATATTTCAACTTTTAGATGGGTTGTAATATATCGTCTCTCTTCCTTTTGTGTATCCAGATTTCTGGAAGGCAACTGTAGTGTGTGTGGGCCCTGGCAAAGTTGCCGTCAAGAGATCTCAAGAAAAAGGCTGAAATGGGGTGGGGGAGGGAGCATCTTTGGGTAATTCAGGTTTTAATTGTGTGAACGTAGTCATATATTGTGTGTATAAAAGATTTAAAGTTTTTTAAAAATAGTATTTTGCTATGTATCTAGCCACCATTTATTAAAATGTGTCATTTAAGCTCTAAACAGAAGACTTTTGAGCACAACCTTTTCTTCCCTCTGTCTGTGATCTGTGTAACATTTCAAATCCATGGCATTTTACAAGGGAAGGAATGCTTTGCATTTACGTGACTGGACAAGACGATGAACTACCTCCTTTCACGTATGAGGAACCTGACTTATTTGTTACCATATTGCGTGCGTGCGGGTGTTAAGGCAAGTGAGAGGAAGTCTTCAATCCTAGTTCAGTGTATTTCTGTGGAGCAAGCTGGGCTTTCCAGGTATATCTTCATTTTCCCTGTTTCATAAATGAGTTTGTTACATTTGCCTGTGATGGAGGTATTGGAGATCTGGAAAGCAGAGCCCAAGACCACGGGGCTTCACAGAGGTGGTTATGAGCAACTTGAGATGGGCCGTTCCATCTAGATGGGTTCAGTGTTCTTGAACTGTCCCACGGATGACTCTGACCTGAGAAGGAGGTGAACGAAAACCCCAGCTCCTGACTGGGAATCATGGGGTGTGGCCTTCACTGAGTGCACAGGTCATGTTACTGCTAGTGAGGCTGAATTTAACTGTTCCCCGCACTGTCTGCTGCCGCTAACCCTGTTTCGGTGTATCTGCTAAACCGTAAATAAGGGTATGTCGCCTGACATACGCACATGAGGTACGCACATGAGGACAGCTGTCCAGCCTGGTTGCTGTCATCGGAGGACACGCTGGATTCTCAGATCTGACTTACTGTCTGTCTGAGTGATCGTTTCTTAGCCTGCTTGAAAGAAGTGTTTCTTGGTTACAACTTGTAGAGTTTGTCAGTTTGCATCATTTCTGTAAAACTTCAGGTATCTTTATTTATGAAAGTTAATTTTACTGAAGGCCAAATGACTTCAGTTCACTTGTAAATCCTTCAGCTCCACCAGTGTCAGCATTCATCCAAGCACTCCAGGCGGGACGCGTTATTTGTTCACTTTTGTTAGCATGAACGCAGATGCCTGCTGGAGCAGCAGCACTGTCCCATGTAGATCTTCTTGACTCTGGAAATATATTCTCAAGTGATAGTAGAATGTTTCTTCTTTAATAGGAGCTTGGTCTCATTCAGCCAGACAAGTTACCTGTTGAATAAATCATGTCATTCTCATACCGTGGCTAGAAGGAGATACATGTAAGTGAGGTCCTGTGTTTATATGTGGCGCTGTTTCTGTGTTGAGACACGGATACGGGTGGGAAAGGCCCCTGGGGCAGCTGTTGTCTCATCGCTCTTCCCTGTGCAGAGACCTGGGTTCTGCTCATTCACAAGGTGTCCTGTCCTGCCCCTCTGCAGGGCTGTCTGGTGAAACAGCATCTAAAATTAAACCACCAGAAAGGAGCTTGCTTTTGGTTTCCCCAGAGGACTGAAGTAGGGTGGGGGGAACAGGTTAGAAGCTGTAGAGATTTGAAACAGTTATAAGCCAACAAGAATCATTTCTCTACCATTGTGAAGATAAACAATTTTTAAAAAATAATTGCATTTACCTCAACCTTAATTTGCCTCAAAAGCATGTTTGTGAGCATTTTGTACAAGGGGCCATTGTTTTGATTGTTGCTTTCTTTAGCATGTAACTTTGCTAGTAAAGTTTTAGTTTTCAGTTTTTAAAAAGTTTTGTCACAGTCATTTACAATCAACTGTTGGAGAAAGCAATGGCACTTGAAAGGAGGAGGAGGTATCAAAGGGAAGGATATCCTCCTCCAATTTGATACCTCCTCCTACAATTTACAATCAATTGTCAGAGAAAGCAACCCCACTCTAGTACTCTTGCCTGGAAAATCCCATGGATGGAGGAGCCTGGTGGGCTACAGTCCATGGGGTCGCTAAGAGTCGGACACGACTGAGCGACTTCACTTTCCCTTTTCACTTTCATGCATTGGAGAAGGAAATGGCAACCCACTCCAGTGTTCTTGCCTTGAGAATCCCAGGGATGGGGGAGCCTGGTAGGCTGCTGTCTATGGGGTCGCACAGAGTGGGACACGACTGAAGCGACTTAGCAGCAGCAGCAGCCAGTTAATTATACCTAAAATTCAGCAGCTTGGATGTTTAATTTATTGCAGCATAATAATCTTTTATTTTTGTCTTGGCATTTCTGAATCTCCTAGTGGCAGCTTCGCGTGTATAAGTCTGTGGGAGTCTGTGCTCTTTCTGTACTGCAGGTGAGCGGGCCAGGCCGCAGTCACGCAGTGTGTCTGCTGTGCACTGACAGGGTCAGGGTCCTAGGGCGTCCGCGGTGAGCAGCTGGCAGAGGGCAGGTGAGCCTGCATTTCAGGAACATTGTTGCACTCAAAGGAGACTCCCGCTTCTAATCTGGTGTCAATCACCAGTAGCACCAGGCTAAGCTAGAGAATCCCTGATCTTTCCTTTCTTCAGGTGATTGGAGTTGATCTCTTGAAGGGTTTAATCTCACTTGTAAAATTTTTCTGGAGAAATTGTGTATGTTTGTTTACCTGTCTTTGTTTCAGCCCCACCCCCTGTTTCTAGACTTCAAGGGTGCAAAGGCTGCTTGACACTTTTGTTTCCTATCAAAGCGGGAAATTTTTAGTTTAAATGGGCTTATTACTGAGTAAACATTTTTATTTAGTGAATGGTCCTTCTCCAGGGGATCTTCCTGACGCAGGGATCGAACCCCCGTCTCCCGCATTGGAAGCAGACACTTTAACCTCTGAGCCACCAGGGAAGCCATTAGAAAAAAGGGATTTCTTTTTCCACTTGGAATTTTTATAGCTGCTGGTAACCCATAAAATAACCAGGTGGTATTACCTGCTTTATTTTGACTATTTAAAAATTTATAATTTTAGAATATTGGAAAAAACATAAATTTACCCGTGTTACATATTATACTATGTACATTATAATAATTCTAGAGTTCAGCAGCTGTATCTTAAGTGATTATTTTAATCCTTTTTGTGTTCCAGATGCTATTATTGAGAAGACCTTTTCAGCTATAAAAATGTGATTTGCCTTTTGTAATTGAAAGGGTTTAAGGGCCATTTACTGAAGGGCTAAGTAAGATTTTCTGTGATCTAGTTGAGGATAATCTTCTGTCTCTCTGTCCATCCATCCATCTTTTTCAGTGGTTGCTTGAGGGTGTATGACGTGCATCCTTAGGTTAAGAGTGTCTTATACTTCCAATTGATCTCTTCTGTCATTGGTCTTATGGTTGTCATGTTTTACTTTTATATATGTTACATACTTTACAATATATTGTTATTTTTGCTTTAAACAAAAGTTTTTTTAAAGAATTAAAAAATTTTAATTATCTCTTAAAAACATTTAGGAGGGAAACCTCTTCACTATTTTAGCTACATATTTTCCATTTCTGGTCTTAATTCCATTGTGTCGATCACAGTTTTTTCTGGAATCATTTTCCGTCTGTGAACTATGAACACTTTTGGAGTGCAAGTTCGGTTGCTGACAGTCTGAAAAAGTGTTTTGCCTTCATTTTTGAAGGATGTTTTCATTGGGTATAGAATTGCAGGTTAAAGGTCTTTTTTCTTTATTATTTTAAAGATGTTGCTTTACTCTTGTGTTCGTGGTTTCTGATGAGAAGTCAGTGGTTTTGTTGTGTGTAAATGGGTATTTCCCCCACTTTCTGGCTGCTTAAATTTTTTTTTCTTTCTGTTGGTTTTCAGAAATTTGCTCTAATGCCTTAATGGTGTGTGTATGTGTTTATACTGCTTGGGGTTCATTGAGTTTGGGTCTGTGGGTTGATTCTTTTAATTGAATTTGGAGGACTTTTGACTTATGTGTTCATAAATTTTTCTTTTCCAGTTTCTTTATCCTTCCCTTTGATACCTCCTCCAAACAGGATCGCTAGCTCGATTGAGTTCTATAGGTTTTGGATGCTTCGTTTATATTTTTTCTGTTATATTTTGTACTTATTTTCAGTTTGGTTAATTTATACTCCTCTTTTTAAAATTCGCTGATTTTTTCCCCCCTCCAGCAGTGTTTAATTGCTATTTGCTATTAGATCCATTCAGTGAATTTTTCACTTCAATCATTTTTCATTTCTAGAATTTTTTTTGTTTCTTTTTATAGTTTCCACTTAACCTGTTAAGATTTGTTGTTCATAATTTCCTTTATATTTTAAAAGATTTCTGATCATTTTTTGTCTGCTAATTTCATTATTTCTATTATTTCTGGGTCCATTGATGAAGTTTTTTCCTTCTTGAATCCAGACTACATTTCCCTGCCTCTCTGTGTGCCCAGTGACATTTGGTTGGATGTAGGTGTCTTTAGGAGTGCTAGGCTGCTGAGCCTCTGGGTTTTGTTGTCCTGCTTTTAAGAAGGGCTGAATTTTGTCCTGATACGCAGTTTGGTTGTTGATCATCTTGATCCTTGGAGGTTTGTTTCAGTCTGTTAGGACAAGAAGAAGGCTGCCTTTTCATAGGGCTAGTATAGCTTTCCCCCTGAAGTAGAGACTTTACGGGGTCTCTGTGCAGTGTTTATTGGGGCTTTTCCACTCTTAAGAGATTGGAACGAGTGCTCGTAGTTCCCAGTGTGAGTTGTGGTAGTTGTCGGTCGTCTGCTAGCCGTCAGCCATTGCTCTCTGCGTGGCCTCACGGACCTTCCCCTGACAGCTGTGCAGTTGGTATGTGGCCACGGAGCCGAGGAGATCCTACGAGTCAATTCACGGGGCTCCTTCTCTGCATCGCTCCCTTTCTTCTTCTACCTGCCCGACAGATGTTGCGTGCTGTGTCTTGAGCTCTCGGGTCCGGCTTCTCAGCTGAGCAGGATCCTGTGCTCTGGGCTCCCCATCCCCACACTCTGCTCTGGGAGTTGTCTTCAGATAGAAAGCCAAGGTGACTGTGCGGCTCACCAAGCGTGTCTCCCTTTTCTCTGCGATCACATTTCTGGGCAACCTGTTTGTTGTCCAGTATCTGAAAACAAGCTGTTTCATATGTTTGACCAGTTTCATTAGTGGTTTGCTGTGAGCGAGGTAGTTCAGTATCAGGCACTCTAAAATAGTCAGAAGTGAAAGTCTGATACTACGGGCTTTAAAAAGAAATGTTTTTATTCTTATGCAATTGTTATTCTTAACCGTTTAATACAAGATTTACTTACTGTCTCAGACTAATAAACCCAGGCAGTTTCATCTTGTTTGTAGACAACTGAATGTGCTTTTTTGGCTAGTAGGGTATTGTGTGTGTTTGTACACGTACGCATGCATTCTGTGGTGATATATTTTGGCCACTAACTAGAGGGTAATAAATCCATTCATTTGTTCTTAAAATGAGATAATTTACAGAATCATAACATAGTTTCACCTTCATATATATTTATTTAACACTGACTGTGGAGGCAGGCACTTTGGTATGTGCTTGGGATGTAAAAGTGAGTAAGGGAAATGGTCAGAAATTGACTATAGCCTGTGCTCCAGTCAGACTGTTCTTTATTTCAGGCTCATGAGCCTCTCATTTTAAAAATGCTTCTTTCATTCTTAGCCTCCTTCAGCTTTCTCCCTCCTTTTTGAACCATTTCTTCACATTCTAAATATTCCTGATGCATTCAGTTCTTTCTTGCACGGAACAGATATTTCCTGAATTCAGGCCATGTCTTAGGCGCTGTTCTTGGTAGTAATAATGGTGTCTTACTTGTGGCCTTCACTCAGGTACCCTCTTAATTGTGTACCTTTCTTTTCGGCCATCATTCAAAGTCCGACTGGCTGGTTTCCTTTCTTTGGTTATGGGTATGTCATGTCGCTAGGGACTTTGGAGGTGGTTTCTTCCCAGTTAAGCTTGGTTGCCCTTCCCTCATTTCTAAAGGAATTCTGTCTAAAGAGACTTGGCTTCATAAAAATTCCTGCATTTGAACATCTTAGTTTTAATTAACTTGAATTATTTTCATTTATTTTTGTTCTTTTATATTGTTCCATCTCTTTAAAATCTAGTGTGGATTAATACCATCACAAGGATAGTCCCCTGTCAGTATATTAATAAAAAAATTTCAGGTTAGCTGCAAGTGGCGCTACATGTGGGTCTTGTATCAGAGATGGTTAAACTGGTTGTTGTTTCCACTCAGGGTTTTCTCCCAGGCTTTTTTATTTGGTGTTTCCTGTATGTCTACCTCTGCCTCTGTCTTGGGAGAAGGCGATGGCACCCCACTCCAGTACTCTTGTTTGGAAAATCCCATGGACGGAGGAGCCTATTAGGCTGCAATCCATGGGGTCACTAAGAGTCAGACACGACTGAGCGACTTTACTTTCCCTTTTCACTTTCATGCATTGGAGAAGGAAATGGCAACCCACTCCAGTGTTCTTGCCTGGAGAATCCCAGGGACGGGGGAGCCTGGTGGGCTGCCGTCTATGGGGTCGCACAGAGTCGGACACGACTGAAGTGACTTAGCATAACATAGCATAGAGTATTCCTGGGAGAAGGCAATGGCACCCCACTCCAGTACTCTTGCCTGGAAGATCCCATGGACAGAGGAGCCTGGTGGGCTGCAGTCCATGGGGTCTCGAAGAGTCGGACACGACTGAGCGACTTCCCTTTCACTTTTCACTTTCATGCATTGGAGAAGGAAATGGCAACCCACTCCAGTGTTCTAGCCTGGAGAATCCCAGGGATGAGGGAGCCTGCTGGGCTGCCGTTTATGGGGTCTCACAGAGTCGGATACGACTGAAGCGACTTAGCAGCAGCAGCAGCCTCTGTCTTGCCCTCTCCCAGTCTCTAAGATCTGTTCATGAAATGTTTCTCTAGAATCAGTGCTTATCTCTACAAGGGCTCTAGTTATTACCATTTCTTGTTAGACCATAGTGAGGAAGCTCCTTTATTTTTTAGTAAACTATTTATCAGCAACATTTTTATAAACCTTAAAAAAGTCCCTGCAGGAAGAAATGACAACCGACTTCAGTGTTTTTACTTGGAGAATCCCATGGACAGAGGAGCCTGGCGGGCTGCAGCCCATGGGGTCTCAAAAGAGACACGACTGAGCGTGAGTGCTCACATTCATTTACCAGTAGTGTTTTTATGACCTTTAAAAAGTTACAAAAATATGCTCATGGTAAAAAGGATCCAGAACGACATTAAAAAATGAAGATAGAACCTTGCAGTGCGTAATTCTCTCCAACTTGGCTTTTATATTATTTGGCAGCAATTTAAACATTATTTTGGAATTGAACTCCACGTAATGGCTTTGAAGATAATTTTGAATTGTTTCATAAATTTTTTATTAAATTAAAAGATCTGCTATTGCAACGTGTTATGATAACGTTTTTAGGCTAAAATATTATAAATGATTTTTAATTTAGTTGAATAAGGGTTACATATCATATGGCAGATGCAGGTTAAACCATATCATATGAAATGCTATTTTGTACTCCAAATGAGCTCTAACATCAGCAATTTCATATAGTTCAACCTAATACTTTATTGTCGTCATCTCTGCTATAGGATAAACTGAGTCTTCTTTCTCATTAACATTTGAATTAAAAGGGAAGATGGAAAGTTGCCGTGATGATTTGCTTGGTTATAAAATCAGGTTGACAAGAAATTCCCACATTAGCTCATCTTCTTGGGTTTTATTATAGGAGGGGAATGATTAAGTGAACACCTTAAATACTTCCTGACATTGTGAGAGGAAACTAAACGAGTCTGTTTCTGGCAGTTGAGCTAAGAAAGGAGACAGTGAGCTTGTGGCTGACATACCTATCCATGAGGCCTTCATGCTAGAAGCTTAAGTTTTCTTTTACTTCACTACATAACTAGTAATGTTACCAGGTAGTTACAATAGGTTTCATAGTAAATAGATAATATAGTAAGTAGCTTTTTAAAAAACCCCACAAGTGAGAAACATAGTTATTTCTTGTTGATCCACATTTAGATTACTACAGCAAGTTTTTAAAGGAACAGCAGATTCTTTGTCACCTTCCATACCATCCTTACAGACAGGAATATGTTAGTAAACCCACAAACCCCAATATCTGTTAGAGGGAAAAGCCTTATGGTGTATTGCATAGCCAGAATATTGCCTATTTTTGGATTATCTGCTACTTGCATGAGTTGGAAAATAGCTTTATTTTATTAAGGTGAGCAGTTAGATGTTTTCAGTTGCTATTCAAAGCAGAATCTGGTGGCTTGTTAGAGATGTGGACTCTCAAGCCCTACTCTAGTCTCCTGAGTCTGAATCTGCAGTTTTAACAAGCCTTAAAGGCGATTTGAAGCACGTTAAAGTTCGAGATGTGCTGTCTCAGATCACGAGTGGCGTTGTCACCCCACAGAACAGGGGCTCAGTTAACCCTCAGTAAACGCTTGTTGAATTTAACGCATGTAATTCACTGAATCTAGATTAAGAAAGTGAAACAACTGTTGTAGGATGATAGTTTTGTAGGAGGGTAATGGTGATAATTAAGCAGCAGCTATCCATTTCTTGGTTATTTCTCTCATGGCTATCTGGATGTCAAAAAATTATCAATCTGACCCTCAAAATGCTTGAGTGTGATTCTGCTCACACTGGGTGATTAGTCCCTGTCCTGTGGTTGTGTGTGTGTGTGTGTGTGTTTGTATATATATGCAAGTCAACAATAGTTTGTAGAAGTAAAGGAATAATTAGATTTTGATGAGTGAAGGATATATAATCCATACTGTCATGTCCCACCTTTTGTGAGCCCATGGACTGTAGCCCACCAGGTTCCTCTGTCCGTAGGATTCTCCAGGCAAGAATACTGGAGTGGGTAGCCATTTCTTTCTGCAGGGGATCTTCCCAACCCAGGGGTGAAACCCAAGTCTCTATAAGTCTCCTGGATTGGCAGACGAGTTGTTTACCACTAGCGCCACCTGGGTACCCAATGTTAGAAGATAACTAAAAAGTAATAATCTTCGTGCAAGGATAGTATATAAAAAGCTTAATCCAGCAGAAAGTAAGAAAGAAACATAAAACAGTTGGAATAAATAGAAAGATTATTAGTGTGCATACGTGAATTAAATCTTTACCCTGTTGACAAGAAGAGTGAAGGTAAAAGTCACACGGGTGTGTCCGGCTCTTTGTGACCCCATGGGCTGTGCACTCCAGGCCAGAATACTGGAGTGGGTAGCCTTTCCCTTCTCCAGGGAATCTTCCCAACCCATGGATCGAACCCAGATCTCCAGCATTCAGGCGGATTCTTTACCAACTGAGCCACAAGGGAAGCCCAAGAATACTGGAGTGGGTAGCCTATCCTTTCTCCAGGGGATCTTCCCGACACAGGAATTGAACTGGGGTCTCCTGCACTGCAGGTGGATTCTTTACCATCTGAGCTATCAGGGAAGCCCAGTCAGTTGTGTCTGACTCTTTGACTCTTTCCAACTGTATAGTCCATGGCATTCTCCAGGCCAGAATACTGGGGTGGGTAGCCTTTCCCTTCTCCAGGGAATCTTCCCAACCCAGGGATCTCTCCCTGGGGATTCTTTTATCAGCCAAGCCACCAGGGAAGCCTGTTGACAAGAAACAAACCTAAGATTTAAGGAAATAGGTTGAAAGTAAAAGATGGAGAAAAGACAGCACACACAGATTAAGAGAAGGCTCGTTGTGTCCATACTGTTGTCATATCAGACGAGTGAAGTCGCTCAGTTGTGTCCAACTCTTTGTGACCCCATGGACTGTAGCCTATCAGGCTCCTCCATCCATTGGATTTTCCAGGCAAGAGTGCTGGAGTGGATTGCCATTTCCTTCTCCAGGGGATCTTCCTGACCCAGGAATTGAACCTGGGTCTCTCACATTGCAGGCAGACGCTTTACCGTCTGACCCACTGGGGAAACTATATCAGACAAGGTGAAAAGCATTACTGGAAGGAAAGAGGGGCAGCTTATAATGATAAAAGGCCTTATTCATCAGGAAAACGATTTTGTGTGACCCAATACATAACCTAAATGGGAGATTTTTAATACGCCTCTCTTGCTAACTGATAGAACAAGATGCATGCAAAAATAGAAAATACACGTAAAAGAATATACTTAATATAATTAATAAGCCTTTGATTAGACTGATCACAAAGAGGAAAGAGAAGGCCTTGTTAACCAGTCTTAGGTGAAGGGACCGTGACTACTGTACAGAGCACTCTCCTGGGCGATGCAGTGTCAACCGAAACACCAGCACGCGTTTGTTTTGGTGAATTTGATGAGCTAACTTGAAAACATAGACACACAAAGGGCTAAGAATAGCCTAACCATTCTTGAAGAAGAACAAAATTCTCTGCTAGATATTGAAACTTCTGAAGCTACCATGATTTAGGCAATCTCTGGTTCTTACACATAGATGTAAGAATTCTAGGTAAGTCTTTATCCAACAGAACAAAGAATCCAAAACACATCAAACATGTGAGTATGTGAATTAAGAAAAGATGACAACACAGGGCATTGGGAAAGTTTGTCTTTAATCATTGCTTCTGGGTTAATTGGATATCCACTGGGGAGGGAATGAAATTTGATTGCTGTTGCAGACTCATAGAAATCAGATCCAAGAGCATTGCACATCTCTAGATATGAGGGGTAAAACTCGACTTCTGGAAGATAACATGGAATTTCTTCATGACTTTGGTATAAGGAAAGATTGCTTAGACACCAAATGTACTAATTGTAAACCAAACGTTGCTAACAATAAGAGATGGTGTTCATCAAAAAACACCATTAAGAGAGAGACAATACAAACCATCTATAGCTAGCCAATAAGGGGCTTATATCCAAAATATGTTAAAAATGTAATTTTTAAAAATTTTAGAAATCTGTAAGAAAATGACTCGATAGAAAAATCAAAAAGCAATCTGAATGGGCTTTTCACATAAGTGGATATCCAAGTGACTGATAAATGAAAAGATGCTCATAGGCAGGAGGAAAATGCACATTAAAATCACAGTGGAATACACACCTACTTTAACGGCTGAAATTAGAAATACTGATGATTCCAAGTGTTAGTGAAGGAGTGGAGCACAGGAAATTTTCATTAACTGCTAGGGAACAAACAGATTGATTAAACAAAAACTGAAGAAAAAACCAACAGGACAACGTCTCTTTATATACCAAAAAGGAGTCACTTCCTAGTAGCAGTGTTTATAATAGCTCTGAACTGGAAATATGCGTGCTAAGTTGCTTCAAGCAGTCGTGCTCAGCTCTGAGACCCCATGGACTGTAGCCCGTCAGGCTCCTCTGTCCATGTGTCCATGGGGATTCTCCAGGCAAGAATACTGGAGTGGCTTGCTGTGCCCTCCTCCAGGGGGTCTTCCTGACCCTGGGATCAAAGCTGTGTCTCCTGTGTCTTCTGCACCGCAGGTGGATTCTTTACCTATTGAGCCATCTAGAAACGGGGAGTCATCCAGTGTTAATCAAAAGTGGGCTAAAGTGATGATAACAAACAGGCTACAGTTTATAAGCCTGATATTAAGCAGACAAATTCATGTACATAGAATGAATCTGGTTTTGGAGGTCAGGGTAGTAGTAACTTTAGGGGACGAGGTCATTAGATACTGATTGGGAGGGATCATACGATGGTATCGGGGATTTCCAGAATGAAGGCAGTTTTTATTTTCCTGTCCCCACAGGACAAGGTTGGCTAACCAACTAATGATGATTGGTTAAACTGTATACTAATGATTTGTCTATATGTTATAAAAAATAAGTTTTAAATACAATATGTAATAACGACATTGATGACAGAAATAGAACCTGGTATTTTTTTTAGGTGCTTGTTAATGCACCAGGTTCTATTCTGCACGTCTGCTTGTGGTATTGAGTTAAAACTTGTACCGAACCTAAAGGAACAGGGTTAGCATATTAACAGTAATTCCACTGCTGTGGGTGGGAAACCAGGACTCAGAGCGGTAAACTGCCGTTCAGAGCCGCAGAGCCTGTCTGCTGTTTGTTTATAAGAGTTTTTTCTAGATCAAGGACCTCAGTTCTTTTCATATTCATTTGAATGTATTCCTTCCTAGTGTTTTATGTTTTTAACATGCAGATTTAACCTCCCTCCCAATTATTTGACATTTAGGTTTCCAGTTTTTTGCTGTTGCAAGCAATACCAAGATAAACATTCTTCCCTAATTATCTTTGTGTACATCATCTGTTACTTCCTTAGGATAAAAAGTTTTTTTAACTGAACAAAGTTGCTCTGCATAATTGGATTTATTTTTTAATTATGAGTAATGACATGTTTAGAGAAATTATCCCACCTGTCATCATAGGAACATTATCCTTAACTTATTTAGCAGATATTTATTAATCTTACCCTTCGGGTCAGTTAAGGACTGTATGCTGTAATGGAGGGAAATAGAAGCTAAGGTCTAAAAGCATTGCTAAGTAGGGGTTGTGAATTTGAGATTTATCCTGTGGAAATGGTCCCTCTAGCCGTCTGAAGAATAGAGGGGTGCACATGGGCAAAGAGAGAGCTGCTAGGGACCTACTTCAGTCATCCAAGTGAGGGACCGAGCAAGGGGATGGAAAGAAGAGCTGAGTGTTCTCTAGGAGGCACTTCTGCCTCGTGGCTCAGGCAGTAAAGAATCCGCCTGCAGTGCAGGGGACCCAAGTTAAATCCCTGGGTTGGGAAGATGCCCTGGAGAAGGAAATGGCCACCTGCTCCAGTATTCTTGTCTGGGAAATCCCATGAATGGAAAAGTCTGGCGGGCTACAGCCCATGGGGTCACAAAGAGTCGGTGGGGGTCACAAAGAGTCAGGCACGACGGAGCGAGTAACACTTTTCACTTTCACTTTTCATAGGAGGCACAGTCAGCGGATTGGGCTGCCATTTGCATGAGGTGGTCAGTGGAGGAAAAGATCTCGACTGTGACTCCCAGAGCTTTGACGCTGGTTGACTGGGTGGAAGACAGTGGCGTTTGCTGTGTAGGATATATTCAGCACTTATATAGGGTGTGTTTAGTACTTATGTAGGATATAGTCAGTGCTTAAAAATTAAAAGAATGGTTTGGCCAGCCCAGTACTTTGCATGTATTAAAGCACTTTAACCTTCACCACAACTGTTGGAGGTAGATGTTATTATCAGGAAATTAGGTGTGCAAGGTCACACAGCTGGTGAGTGTGGAGCTGAGATTTCAGACTGCAGCAGTCTGGCCAGGGATCTGTGCTCTTCACTTTGGGGCCAGCGCTGTTAAATATGTTTCAGAATAAGCCCACTTTAGAAAAAGTACCCCAGTGCTGAGCAGTGTGGTGTGTGGTATGGTCAGAGTTCGCTATTTTACTCAGCAAGACAAGCACAGGTATGCTGGGCCAGTGTTGGTTGGCCAGGGTTTTACAGTTTGTCTTCTGGCTTTAGTCTGTGTTTGCAAATTTGGTTGAATATAAGAAGAAAAGTCTTTCTCTTTTCCTAAAGAAAAATTAAGTTTTATTAGTTAGCTGCCAAATACTTTTAGGAACAAAGTCTTCACTTTTCTTTTTTGCCGTGAAAAGTCATGACCATGGTCCCAGTCTACCTGCGGGATGATTCTCGATTGTTCATTTTTGTGGCAGGCTTTCTTGGTCTGGGTTCTCTAAGGACTGTGTTGGAAGAGTCAGGAATGCAGCAGCCTGTGAATTTGTTTCCATGAGTTGTGTACTCAACTTGTAATTTCCCGTGTCAGTGGTGAGCACCACTAGGACAAGTTTTTCACCTGGTTTGGGGGCTCTTGGTTATTGATGGCCGTACACCTGGCAGGTGCAGAGCAGACTCTCAGCAGTGTTCCTTTTAATCGATTTCTAAAGAGCTGATCTGTTGGTCAGGCCCTTTGCAGGAATTCAGAGATTACTTTTGCGACTTACGGTTCTTAACTGATAAAGATCTAATATGTAAAAGTAAGTATTAAAGGTTATTTCCACTAGTTTACAAAAAGATTTGCTTGAGGTTTTCTCTTGAAACAGGCTTATATGTACTCATTTGAATCAGTGTTACGTTTTGTACCGTTTATTGTACAGCAGTTATATTGAGTATCATATCCTTGTTTGCATTTTTAAAGACTTAATATTTATAGAACAATAGGTCAAAAGATAGAAACGTCAGGATATGAGTGCATCCTTTAAACCACACTTGTTATCTTCTCGCAGGAGGAGAGACTTCAGCATGCAAACCTTCATCTGTTCGGCTTGCACCGTCATTTTCATTCCATGCTGCTGGCCTTCAGATGGCTGGACAGATGCCCCATTCACATCAGTACAGTGACCGTCGCCAGCCAAACATAAGTGACCAACAGGTTTCTGCCTTATCTTATTCTGACCAGATTCAGCAACCTCTAACTAACCAGGTATGTTCACAATGTATTCCTAATGATTTGTTGGGATGGTAATTTATTCCTCAAAATGATCAAATAGTAAATAGGCAAAATGCCTTAATGTTTTTCAGTTTTGCATGTGACGGGGGATTCCAGATTGACAAAAAAGACGATGTTGAGAAATTTGCATTTGAAAGTTTGTTGGATATTTTTCTTTTTCCCTGTGTATTTTACTTTAATTCAAATTTTCTCATTCTGCAGTGAGAAGGGGGAGTTATTTCTAATAAAGAATATTAGTTAAAATTAAAAAACTTTAAAGCTGTTTTTATGGGAAAGCAGTTAGGTAGAAAAATGTAAGTTATAGGAAAACAAGTCAGATTCCATTATAGCAAACTTAAAGCACAAACTTCCCACTGTTAGAAATTACTTTAGTATACTTTTATAGAATTAAATATGAAACTCATTAAAATTAAAAAGAAAAAATGTAAATTAACCATGCTTCTCATTTTAACACTTAGACTAAAGATTCAGTGATTTCACGTAAGATGGATAGTGTAAAGTGCTATAATAGATGTAATAATACTGACATCTCTGGATGTATATACATACATGCATGTGTGTATAAGTGTATCTTTTTAATATCTTCCTGACTTAACTGCATCCACTATGTTGATTTTTTGATTTGGGGAGGTTTTTTTTTTTTTTTTCAAACTAGCTATAGTTCTGGTAAAGTCTCGTTCCTTATTGAGACTGAGTGTATGTTTAAAATGACCGTTTTTCCATGTACTTAGGAATTTGGTTTGTCACTGTTTAGATCTTTTAATGTAAACAAAAACTTAGAAAATTTCAAAGTACTTCTAATACTGGATTTTTTGAGGAAACGTGTTTTTTTCTAATTCAGTAACACACAGTTTTAATGAGCTATTGGCTACCGTGCATTGACATGGCATGGTCTGCTGGTCATGAAACGTGGACTTCAGGTCCTGACTCGTGATCTGCTGTGGGACTCAAGTCAGGTCTCCTGCACCCTTCTTTCTGTTCCTTGAGTATAAGATTGGGACCTTAGAATAGACCCACCTAAGTAGCATCATTATTTGAGGACCCCCTTGTATATATTATAGTAAGATTTGATCATAGTTGAACTGACTTTGCATTTATAAAATGACACTGCATGTCAGTAATAACAATCACAGTTAAATGCTAAGGTAAATTATGGCAAGATGTAAGAATTTGTTTTATACAGTAAATTGAGAAGTTGTATGTTTAAGAATTGGAGCAGTTAGTCAGAATTGGAAAGTGTTGTATACACCAGAAGAAAATTCTCTGGACACCCAAAAAGTAGTAATAGCACAGTCATCTGTTCACACTGCACTTTGGAAAAACTACGTTTGGATTCATTTTCCTCCTTGTTCAAAATTAGCCTATCAGGCAGGCGTCCTGTTTTCAGTCTCTTTTATAGCTGGAGGGCCTGAACTCCCGTTGGTGCCTTCTCCAGGATTGTAAGCAGTCCTGGGTTCAGGCCAGGCTCGCTGCTGCTCACACACAGTGTTCGTTCAGCTCTAACACTTGGCGTCTGCGGAGGGCTAGGGAAAACATCCAGTCCTGTAAAGTTATTGTTTGTTTATATGATAGTAGTCGGTAATTTAGTTAGCAAAGTACCTATTTTTAGATACAACTGACATCTTGAGGGTTATTTTCCAGTAAGAGATAAGTTACTTAGCATTTCCATTTTAAGCTGTAAAATGTTTTTGAAGATTCATATGATGTAAAAAAGACCATCTTTTAAGTAATAATATTCAGCCAGATACTTCTGCCAAACTCCAGAAATCCCAGAACCTAAAAGCTTAAAGTAACTAAAAGTAACTAAAGTAATTAAAAGCTTATTTAGTAACTGAAGTGTAAAGGCACTGATGTGGCCTGGTCTGCCAGGCATCAGACATGGACTTCAGGGCTTGTCATGAGCTGGCTGAGGGACTTGAGTCAGGTCACCTGGAACCTTCTTTCGGTTCCTTGAATGTAAGATTGGGACCTTAGACTGGGCCCACCAGAGTACTTTCTAGCTCTAAGGTTCTCTAATTTTGTTACTTGATTTCCACTGTTTCTTACTAATCATCCTATTGGTGCTTTTTAAATAAGATTTATTGTACAAGTAAGTTGAAAGGAACTAACTTAACATGTTTCTGGTAGTTAGTCTTTCTTGTGTGAGTTTATTTCATATAAGTTTAACCACAGTTTTATCAAAAGATAAATGTAGTAAAAGTGAATGTAGACAAGTGTGATTGATGTTTAGAATGCTGTCTCTCTCTGGGCTGTTTTCAGAGTACCTTTCATGGTTCTTAAACTGTGTATTCTGGGTATGTCTTGCATATGCTATTCGGGTTTATTAATAGCTCTCAAAATAGCGAAAAAGACAGGACATAGTGTTTCTCATTCTCCACTGCATATGAAAATATAAGGGAAACATAAACAAAATAGATGGAATAGGTATTATTAAACTAGAAATCAGTTTTAAATGAAGTCCTAGCACTTAACGCTATGGACTCTTCTCAAGGAAGAAGATTGTTTGAGCTCTTGTAACTTACCTCGCAGGAGGTGTGAACTCCTGCTTTGTGTGTGTATGTGAGAGAGAGTGATCTGTGTCTTTCCACAGACAGGAGCGTCAGGATGAGGCTTCTTTGACCTCCAGAGCCAGAGAGCTGCGGCCACGGGAGGGGAGCTCACAGCTTCCTCTTCAGTTGAGGATGCTGGGGGAGTGTGGAGGCTGGGGGCTCCTGGCTCCTCTGGACACCACGGGCTTTCGCCCAGCGGTGGAAGGGAGGAAGGGAGCTGGCCACATTACCTTCTCCTGACCTTGTGACTGTGAGATGGTGGAAGTGGATAAAGCATCAGAAGCTTTGAGTCTTAGTATAGATTTATAACTGAGTGTGTATTTGGACGAGTTATTTTCTAATTCTGTATTGGTGCTTATTGTACCACAGTAGCGAAAAACAGAAGATAGTTACTTAACATGAAATTACAATGAAAGTTAGTGAAGAAAGAGTTGTTTAGTTTGTAGAAATGAATTTGTTTTTTTAAAATTCATGTAGAAATGAATTTTGAGTGCCTGCTCTGTACAAGGCACCATCTCAAGCAGTGAAATGCAGTCTTATCTAAAGGCCAGTTTTTTGTGGGTGGAATTCATCTGGTTTATACATACAGACGCCCCTGAAATAGTAATTTCTGTGGCCAGAGTACATAAAAGTAAGGTATTTAGAATTAGCTAATTGGCGTGGCCTTGTCGGCAGTTTGACTAGTTGTGGAAGAGGAGAGCAGTGTTTGGTGACAGGACAAGCCCATAGCACACACTCTCATACTGAGTGCAGAAAACTTTTTAGGGTTTGAGTATAGATGCAGAGGAAACTAATGTTAATATTGGTTTAAGAGAAACTACAGAGGCAGGACAGTTCTGGTGTCTTAAGTTGTTGTTCCCAGGTTGTAATCCTCACATTTGGCTCAAATGAAATTTCCACTTGTTTCATAGAAAAAAAAGAGGAAGTACAGCTAGGTAAGCACCACGATCACGCCATCTCTTCATGCTGCAGGGATGGGGTTCTTTGCTGTTCCGTCCTGACAACCGTCTTCTCTTCTGTTTGCTTATTGTGGGTTTGTTTTCCCAAGACTCCAGACATTTCTCTTGTGATGTCTTGTGTCTCTCTGCCCCTCAGGTTGACTAGAGTACCTTTGAAAGAGGCTGTCTCGGGGGCTCGGTAGTTTTGCTAGTATGTCTGTTATGAGAGCTGGACAGCAGCCCAAGGGTGACTGGTGACTGAGGGTACCTTGATGTCTGTAATTGCCTTGGAGGATCTTTTGGTCACGGAAGACTCTCTGGGAACCCCTTTGCTGAAGCTTGAGATGAGGTAGAGGATTCGGGTGGGCACACCCTCTAGGGTCATTGGTGTGCCAGTTGCAGTAATTCTGGGTGTGTTGTGTTTGTGTTTGAAGGACGGTTGTGTTTCCTATTCCATCCCCCATCTAGCAGGAGGCTCACAGTTGAACCCTGACTGCTTATTGGATGATGAAAGAGCCGTGGGTTAGCTTTGTGTTGGGAGTGTGGTTAAAATGAGTTTTTAAAAAGGTTTCATTAGCTTTAAGGTGTTCTCTGGAATTTATTTGTGGTTAGCTGCTAGTGTAATCGTAGATAGGGATATTGGTGTTATGGATTCTCTTGTTTATTCATCACATATTTATTAAATGTCTCCTGTGTTTCAGACAGTATGTCTCTCCTGTTGTAGGCAGAGGGAATACAGCATTGGTCAGCTATGTCTGCCCCATATGGCGTTTTCCCAGGAGTGGAAGGAGGAGAAAAACTAAAACCAGTAACCCAGTAAACGTATACCAGGATTTTAGGTGGTGGCACGTGCGGTGCAGGGTGAGCAGAGGGAGTGTGGAGGGGGAGTTGGATGTGTTAAGGTGGAGGGTGGATCTCCTCCGTCAGCCTGAAGACACGAGAGCAGATTTCAGCTGTGCTCCCAGCAGGCGCTGTGCAGAGCAAGGGGTCTGCCTGCCTTTTGTGAGCCAGGGCAGGCTGGAGGAGCCATTCAGAAGAAATTTTCCCTTAGGCTGATTGTACAGTGGAGAAGCCCTTCTGGGCAGCCTCTGCGTGTGTCCTGGACCAGGGGAATGTCTGTAATCCTCTCGTTAAATTTGGGAAACAAAATTGAAGGCTTCGCAGCTGGGTATATTGTTTGCTAATTTCATTTATTTGTTGCAGTGGTTGTCTTCATTGGATTCCGGTTGAAAGAGATGACCAAGAGAGAATGTTTCGTATTCTAATGTGGATGTCTGTTTTGTTTTAAATACATATGCACAGGTTACAGAAGAGGGAGTTCATACCAGTACAGTATAGTTAAAGTGCTAGTCTTCTCTGTCTATTTAAGGTGATGCCTGATATTGTCATGTTACAGAGGCGGATGCCCCAAACCTTCCGTGATCCAGCTACTGCTCCCCTGAGAAAACTTTCTGTTGACTTGATCAAAACATATAAGCATATTAATGAGGTAAGAACTATTGATTTGTTATAACAGTGTCTATCTCGCCATAGAGTGGAGGAAACAAGCTATTTTTTAGTGTGTTTAAACATATTAAAATTACTTTTAATTCCCAAGGATTGTCATATTGATGATGATTATGAAGACTGGTAAGTTAGCGGTTTATAGATAAAAGCATCATAATTGTGTAAAAGAAAGATGCTATATAAACAAGAACTGTAAAAAGATAATTGTGAGTAACTTCCCTTCTTTTTCAAAGCTGTATTTAATACATGCTGAGTTATAATTTCTATAATACCCCTTCTCCAAAACTTCAGAGGAAAGGGAGGGAATAGTGATAATGTAAAAGCATGAAAATGTTACAGAATTTTGCTTCAATTTTTATGTATCTGTTTCTGCTTTTGCCAGAGATGTCAGGAAGCTCTGATATGTGTTTAATGCTCAGTTAACAGGCGTTTGGCCTAGTTTATCTGATAATACCTGTATTTGTGTGGTTTAAAATTTTCTTTTTAATGTGTGTTCTTTTTTAATCTGTATCCTTTCACTGTAAGATACCTGAAAGCCTTTTTGGTGGGATTAAGTAGGATAAAAAACATAGCACTGTGAATTACTCATCTTCCAACTTGACTCTTCACTTTGAGAAATTATTTTTCTGGTGTTTTAGCCCTTTGGCTTGGTTGTTATTTACTCCTAACATCAACTCTAGCTGTGTAGTGAATTAAATGAGCTTTTCTGGAGATGGGTGGTCACGCCTGTGCTCTCTTTCCTCTTCCAATGGGGCCCTACATACTTTCACATTAAAGACTTATCTTCTGCCAGTTTGAGAGCCATTTAAAAAGATGTTCTTATGTGTGTATAAATTTCTTAGCAGTTTGGTGCTGTTTAACGCCAGTATTATTGTGGCAATGTGGCAAGATAAAATTGAAGTGAACTCAATGAGGAACATTTCTAAGTTGGATTTTGTTTACAATTTATATGTTCTAAAAGATGTTTCAAACTAGTTTTTGGTCATCTGAAAATAATCTGGTAAACTAATACTGTTAAGTAGCTTTGTTGAAGCTTGTTTTTAACTGTTACCTGGTAAACTAGTTTTTCTAACGTTGCTTTATACAGTGTAATTTATCATTTCCTCAAAGTTAGTTACCAATTACTTGAACTATTGCCTCATTAATTACCAACTACTAGAACTATTGCCTAGTCCACCTGTTATTTTTTACTAGTCTTAGAAACTGTTTTATAAGAAAAACAGATACAAGGAAAATAACTTAGTCTGTGATCAACCACAACTTCTGTGACCTTTAGTGTGGGGGGAGGGGGCCTGACTGGTGTTCGTTAATTTGTTGTCATAAGCTCAAAGCCGGGCCTGTCACAGAGGCCCTTCCCATATTAGTAAAATATCAGTTCATATACATTTCACCTTTCATTTCTGAAATCTTTTGCTTTAGGATCAAATATAAAATTGGGATTGACTAGAAGGGGGTGCGGTTAGCATTTGTTGTTTATATCAGCATATACGTTTTCCCAAAGTTCCTTATATTATACACTCTTAAGATCTATACTAGCTCACTGAATGTAAATTATACCTTAGTTTAAAAAATAAATGTAAATCAGGTCCTGTTGCTTTTCTTGAATGGGAGACTCTGGCCTACTCACTTAATATCTCCTCTTTATAAAATGTATGAACAGTATAATTCTAAAGTGAATTTTTCTATAGATGTTTTTCATTTGATGTATATTAGTGTTACTCTGTAATTCAGATAGCAACTATAGAAATTTTTTTTTTTTTTTGTTCCATAGAATAAAAATTCATCAGTTTCTTCCTGACGGCAGATTTGTCTCATATGTACTCTTGATATATATGTATATATATGGTGCCACGCCATGCCTCATGATTTTTAATTACACAGTTAACACTAGATTCTCTCATTTCAGGTTTACTATGCAAAAAAGAAGCGGAGACACCAGCAGGGCCAGGGAGACGATTCTAGTCATAAGAAGGAGCGGAAGGTTTACAATGATGGTTATGATGATGATAACTATGATTATATTGTAAAAAACGGAGAAAAGTGGATGGATCGTTACGAAATTGACTCCTTAATAGGCAAAGGTTCCTTTGGACAGGTAATCTAACAAGTTGCTGAATTTTATAAATGAGAACTTCGCAGTGAGTCATGTTATTATAGCCTTTTCTCAGTAGAACTCTCCTAATATTTGTAAATAGATATAAAGAATGGATATGTAAGTATTTGGGTTATTATAGTTCTCTAAAGTTAGTAAAACTATTATCAGCTGCATCAGCTATAAAAACTCCATTAGACTTTTGTTTGTTTGTTTCACAAAGTTGCTATAGCTACCAAGTAGTTATTTTACTAAGTGATAGATTTGAATCACTAACAGATAGTATTGCCTCTTTCATTGGGCTTTTAGTCTCTGGATGGTTCTTCATGATGTATGCTGGAGATAATTACCTTCCTGCCTGATATTCCTCCTCAAAAGGGGGCAACAAATGACCATTTTCAGCTGCCTCCGTAGGTGTCCTCTCACCTTGGAGACTTGGACGCCCAGGGCTGGGCCCCGAGCTTGTCCTCAGCTCCTCCTACAACTCCGTCAGGCCTCTCTGAGTGGACAGAGGGTCTCCTGTTAAGTCCTCGTGGCATCAGTGTTGCTAGTACTGTGATGGGCATCATTCCGATGGGTGGGATCCTTCAGGCAGCTTCCGCCCGGAAGAGTGAAGGGAGCACTCCAGTGGGCCTAGTGTTTCTCTTTGTCCCTGGCCTCTTCTCTCCACCTGTGGCTCTCGTCTCTCACTTGCCCAGGACGAAGCGCAGACTTTAACTGTGTTAGCCTCTTGCCTCACCTGTGCCCAGACTCAGAGCTGCCAGACCTCCCTCCTTGCCCTGTTAAAAAGTTTGTATCTGGCTGTGAGGCTCCTGGCTGTTTCCATCTGTAAGTCTCCCTGCCTTCTCTCATCCCATGTCATCAAGTCACAGAGCTGTTTTGTTTGAGGTTTGATTTACTGTTAATCCCAGTCTCCTTTGCCTTGTAGCTTTTGTGCAGTGAGTCAGTTATTAGTTTGCAGTGCAAATAATTCTTGTGGCTTTTTTGGTGATTTTTTTTTTATTTTGGAGATTGTTTTTGTTTTTTAAACTATGGAACCTGTATACTCTTAGTTATCTGTTCCTGCTCTGCAGGAAAGCAAAAATATTCCTCTTTTCAACCAGTGAGGAAAAATTCAGCATGTGTTAGTCTAATTATGCTTAGGGCAAAACAGCCATAGCTCTGGGCCCAGACAGATCAAGCTTAGACCTATAGGGAAATATGAATGAGGTTCTTAGAAGACGTCTGTAATTCTGGTGTGGCTCTGCCAGGCCTGGTGTTGTGTGTCTAACATGTCTGTCCCTTTCCACAATTCCAGAGACTTTCTGTAATTTATATGTAGTTTGGGGCCTTTCCCCTTGATGAGTAACTTCTTCTCCTGAGTCAGGATTCTCAGTGTCTGGGGGAATCCCTCTTTATGAAAGTATTTATGAAATAAATACTTTCACTTTATGAAAGTGACCCCATGGACTGTAGCCCACCAGGCTCCTCTGTCCATGGGATTCTCCAGGCATGAATACTGAAGTGGGTAGCCATTCCCTTCTCCAGAGGATCTTCCCAACCCAGGGATTGAACCTGAGTCTCCTGCATTGGTAGGTGGATTCCTTACCCTCTGAGCCACCAGGGACGCCCTTTCTTTCACTTGTAACATTGTGGCAGAAGCAACTTCTGCTTTCTCTACCCAAGCCCTTTCAGGAAAGGCATTTCTGAGGCTTGCCTTTTAAGTAAGGCTGTGAACACCCTAGGTAGAGTGATTGTCATCCCCACCTTCAGAATTACCCCGGTGTTCAGGCACTTCCTCTCTGCAGGGACGCTGCTCTGACTTCTATGGTGTGCGCCGTGAAAACTGTGGCCGCGCTGCCTGTTCACTCAGCTTAGTTTCCCTTCAGTACTCAGTCTTTGAGCTCACTGTGACCTTCTCCCTCCCCATTACTTTAATTTTCTCATACTCTTGCTCCCTAAGATCAAATGAGCATAGCAAACCTGTGACGACATAGCCTTCTTTGACATCCAAACCGGTTTACCAGGTCAGACTGATTGATACCTTTCTCCTAGGCTGGAGTATGTTCAGGGTCAGGACATGTTTGCCGTATTGTCTGGGTCAGACTAAATTCCCTACCAGATCCTCATCAGAGAAGTGGCTGCTGCGTTTCTTAAGGCACTGGTCGGCAGTCCCGGTTGCACGTTGAAGTCTTCAGGGTGCTTCGGGGATCAAGGGGGTGGCGGGGGGAAGGGAGGACAGTGTCTGGGCTCCAAACAATTAAACCAGACTCTGTGACTGGATTCTGAGCATTGGTATTTTTGAAAACAGCCTACTGAATGTGTCATTCGGGGTTGGAAACATTGCTTTAGCACTGAGCCGGCTAACTATTTGCTAAGTCAGTGAATAGTTGGGCCCCCGTTAGTGGCCTTTGTCCTGGAGACCATTGGGATCCGGGCAGTAGACTGCAGCTCCTGGGACAGTCTACACGGCCAGTGACACAGAAGAATATCAGACCCGCTCAGTCAGAGGTTTCCATGGGTCCCTCTGATTTAAAAGACACATAAGATTAACTCTTTGCAGAGATACAGTTTTTAAACTATGTATTTTATAATTTATGTGTAAATTTGTAGGAGTGTGAAATTTGTCTTAAATGAATAAAATTTTAAACTAGAGATGTGCATAGTGATTTGCACATGACCATTCTGCTTCCTTAGCATTCATTCTCATTTTAAAACTCAAAATCCCCTAATTACAGCATTTTAAACTTGTTTCTTGGTAATTTATCACTTTTAAAGCATAAACTAGTTCTTCTGGTATATGTCTAAGTTTTTATCTATGAGAATATAATTTAAATTTAGAAAGTTATCTACATTTTTCAGATAACTTAAAACCTTTTAAGTATCTCACACATATGCTTGGAATTAAAGCCAGCTTTTTTTTTTTTTTTTTTTTTAAAAGAATAGTTTTAACGATGCTATTTAGTGAGAAGTTAAAAAAAAAACCAAAGTACGTGTCAAGAGTCATAATTTACTTCTGAAGGAGGAAAATAGTCTAATTTTAAGAAAGTTGTTCTGTGGATGTTTAAAAATACTGTAAGGATGTGAAAGAAACCCATTTGAAAAATTGATTTAAAATAACAAAGTAGTGAATAGGTGCTACTGAATGGAAATGAGTAGGGTCTCTCTCAGGAAGGGCAGAGGAAGTGCTAGATAAATGTACAGTTAAGGTGAGCTGCAAGCTGTTGTTAAATTGTTCATTAATGAAATATTTATTTTTTCTTTTTTAGGTTGTAAAGGCATATGATCGTGTGGAACAGGAATGGGTTGCCATTAAAATAATAAAGAACAAGAAGGCTTTTCTGAATCAAGCCCAGATAGAAGTGCGACTTCTTGAGCTCATGAACAAACATGACACTGAAATGAAATACTACATAGGTAAGCAGGCAGACAGGGCGCAGCGTGCCGACTCAGACCGCCGGTTTGAGCTATGCGTATTCTTGTATGAAGAATGCTAACTTTATCTTAAAGTGAGTGAATAAAAAGTTCCGTTATTTTGGTTGGAAGGGCATCAATTTATATATGTTACTTAATACACCAGTAATCTTTTAATCTTTGGGAATGTGCATTCCAGGTGTATGTAGTGTAGAAACAAATGAGAGTCACGTCTTTTGTTTTTCAACTTGCAAGCATCATTGGTTTGCTTTAATGATGCTTGTTTATCCAGAGAGTTCTCTTTCTGTTAACTTTAATCATTCTAGTACAGCTCAGAAATTAGAAGTGAGCGATTATGTTGTTAATGGTTATAGAACCATTTTTGGAATGTCTGAACCAAGGTGTCAGGCTCTTCTTGAGAAATAGTAGCCTCATTTCTTGAACTCCTGCTGTGTTCCTTACGCTTTTCAGTCCTGTACAGAGGCATTAATAGTAGAATCCGTATATTACAGGTTGTTTGTACAAAGAGTAACATTTCCAGGGTTCTTGGAGTGAGAATCTTAATCTGCTTTGATCTAACTGCAGAGCTTATGTTTGTTTCCTTATCCTGTGGTGTTTCTTTTGAGTACCGAAAGGGGAGACAGAAGAATTATGAAACTAGTGAAGTCCTGCCCTCTCTGGGGTCACACAGAGTCGGACACAACTGAAGCGACTTAGCAGCAGCCGTGAAGTCTAGGGCCAGTTGATATATGGGCGAAACATCTTCTAATTATACATTCTAAGATAGAGACTTTTGTTGTTGTCCAGTCATGTTCAGTCGCTAAGTCTTGTCTGACTGTGACCTCATGGACTGTAGCACACCAGGCTCCTCTGTCCTCCACTATCTCACAGAGTTTGCTCAATTTCATGTCCTTTGAGTTGATCATTTTCTGCCGCCTCCTTTTCCTTTTACCTTCAGTCTTTCCCAGCATCATGGTGTTTTCCAGTGGGTCGGCCCTTCATATCAGTTGGCCAAAGCATTTTAGCTTCAGCAACAGTCCTTTCAATGAATAGAGACTTTAGGACCAGTTAATTACAGACTTTAAAAAAAACAGATGTGTATTAGCAATTCACATCCAGAGAAGGCAATGGCACCCCACTCCAGTACTCTTGCCTGGAAAATCCCATGGACGGAGGAGCCTGGTAGGCTGCAGTCCATGGGGTCTCGAAGAGTCGGACACGACTGAGCAACTTCACTTTCACTTTTCACTTTCCTACATTGGAGAAGGAAATGGCAGCCCACTCCAGTATTCTTGCCTGGAGAATCCCAGGGGCGGCAGAGCCTGGTGGGCCGCTGTCTATGGGGTTGCACAGAGCCGGACACTGCTGAAGCGACTTAGCAGCAGCAGCAGCAGCAGCAACTCACGTCAGAAATGCTAGCTTTACCTGATAAGCACTAGGTTAAGTTTTATTAGCAGACTCCTCTTTAAGAAATAAAGAGAGAGCATTATGTTTCTTTAGTCCTCCCAAAATAATAGAAACAAAAAATTGATGTTTAAAGGTGTATGGTTCAGATAGATTTCATTTATGGAACATCCTTCACTCCCCATTGACATAATAAATGAGCTTATACTATTTTTTTCTTTCTTACTGTCTTTGTAGATATCTGATATAACCCATAGTAATAACATTGTGTTTAAAATCCTTTCTTCTCACATTCATTGCATGTTTGTTGTTCACTCTTATTGTATTTAGTGTAAGGTGGGCGCTTTTCCGTTCAAGGGGCATAGGATGCTGGGAAGGACATTCTAAGGGTGCTTGACTTACGGTCTTTGAACATAACTCCCCTCTTCTTCCTCACTCTTGTGTGTTTTATTTTGAAGTTTTGCTTAAGTAGTAGAGAAAATGTTGATAGCATCACTATAATTATGTATTTCTGCTTTATTGAAAGAAAACACAAAATATTAGCTACTTGGTTAACTTATAATAATTACTATTTTTGTTTTTAATAAACTGACTTCAGTGATTGCAGGAGTCATTACAAATACTCGTTTGGATGAGGTTTTTTTTTTTTCCAAAGTTCTTATTTAGGAAGATGGTGAACTCACGTACACTGTCTCAAGAAACTGAGGTTCTGTATTAAAAACAAGCACAGAGAACTTTAGACACTGCCCTGTCAGTAGAGTTAATACATTAAATGTAAGGTGTCTGGGAGTTGTATTGCTCTTTTATGGTGTGATAACTTTAATTTTGAAATGATTTGATCAGTTTACTCTTGAGTTTTACATAAGTCTTCAAACTTAAAATAATAATCTACTTTTTTACCACATACCATAGTTTATCTGGGTTATTTGCTACCAGCCATGGTCTAGTTAAAAAAGCATTCAGTTTAGGTCTAAAACAAAATCCTGCCAACCCTCCATTTTCCCCCAAAACTGAACATAACATATTTGTATTTGAGCTTCCTTTGACAATGTCTTTAGTGCTCAGCACATTTATTCAGTAAGTGAATGATGAATCAGTGGAATTGAGTGGATTGATCTTCCATCAGAAGAATATTCTGATCATAGCTTCTTAGAGGGATTTTCATAGTCACATTTGAATTCTGACATCAGTTACCTTTTGCATCCCTTTAGTGGCCGCTGCTTAATTGGATCAAAACTGTTACTTGGACCATGTTTCTGGGGTATCTTATGTCACGTGGAGCTGTGTTCTTCATTTTAAACCTATGAACTCAGTAATTAAGAGCAGATATTAGACATTCTTATGTAACAGTGGCTGAGCATTGAGTGGTACTGTGGACTCCCATAGAGCTGTGGTAGTTGTTGTATTGTGTTATCCCGACTTGCAATCATTTGTGTCAGGAATGATCTAAAAACAAGAATGGTGAGCTTTCAGGGAGGCAGTTCAGGTCTACCACGAGGACAGCACAGGTATCCCTGTTCTCGGGACCCAGGTACTGAGTAATGCCGTGTTTATTCCAGATAGAGCTGTAGAGAAACCTCTGTTTAAGTTATACTCAAAGGCCAAGATGGAGGTAGCCTTGACAGATGGTGGTTTTATGTCATCTCAGCTGAGTTACAGGTGCTCAGTTTGGTAGATGTGAGAGCTGTGCTGCTGGAGGGCAGTGACTTCCTCTGGTGTGCAGTTAGCGTTAATACTTAACAGCTGCTGCTACTGCCGCTGCTAAGTCGCTTCAGTCGTGTCCGACTCTGTGTGACCCCATAGACGGCGGCCCACCAGGCTCCCCCGTCCCTGGGATTCTCCAGGCAAGAACACTGGAGTGGGTTGCCATTTCCTTCTCCAATGCGTGAAAGTGAAAAGTGAAAGTGAAGTCGCTCAGTCGTGTCCGACTCTTAGCGACTCCATGGACTGCAGCCTGGCAGGCTCCTCCATCCATTGGATTTTCCAGGCAGGAGTACTGGAGTGGGGTGCCATTGCCTTCTCCAATAGTTAACAGCACAACTTTTCAAAGCGGTTTATTGACTATTAAGCCTTTAAAGAAGGTCAGTAGTGATACCAAGTAATGTATTCTATACTTTCCCCATTCCTAAGCCTACTCATAATTTCTTGTGATGGAGCTTTATTTTGAAATTTCCCCAAAGCTTCAATCTTGGATAAGAATCCTGTGTACCAGTTTGATGAATGTAATCAAATACATTGATTATGAACTCTTAGTACCTTACAACATGATTTCAAAGCCTTTGCTGTATTTGCCTAAAAAAAAAAAAGTCTTCCTTTGACAATTGTTTTAGAAAATTATTGGTGAAATCGTAAGGCTTAGCAGAGCAGGTTGTGTATATATATCAAAGCCTTCCCAGAGAGGTCTGCCGTGTATAGCATTGTCACAGGCTGGACATCCCAGCGGGTGGAGCTTAGAATAAGTCATGAGGTGTAGGGGTCTCAGGAAGTCAAAAGTGTTTTCTCTTACATGTGAGGATAAAATTATTATTCACAGTACTGCGTGTAAGTTTACTGCTTGTGTTTTCAGACCTGACTTAGGCATTTTGGTGGGACTTCTTACATTACATTGCTGATTGGCGGATTCAGCAGATGTCCAGTTTCGATATTCTTAACTGCTGAAAGAATGTGCTGCTTACTGCGGAATGCTTATCTCCTAATTTTAGTTTGATAAACTTTGCATTTGACATTGACATTTTATAGAGTATTGTAGAATTCACCTATGTGTTATTCTCACTTTTTTTTTTTGGTATGTATAATTTAAAATGAAACTTTTTGTTCTCTTACAGTGCATTTAAAACGCCACTTTATGTTTCGAAACCATCTCTGTTTAGTTTTTGAAATGCTGTCCTACAACCTCTACGACTTGCTGAGGAACACCAATTTTCGAGGTGTCTCCTTGAACCTAACACGAAAGTTTGCACAACAGATGTGCACTGCACTGCTTTTCCTTGCGACTCCAGAACTTAGTATCATTCACTGTGACCTAAAACCGGAGAATATCCTTCTTTGTAACCCTAAACGCAGTGCAATCAAGATTGTTGACTTTGGCAGTTCTTGTCAGTTGGGGCAGAGGGTAAGTATATTTCATAACTTGTGATTTAAAGTTAGAATTAGGTAAAACAGTGTAAGTAGATATTGAAATCTTACTAATCTGTATACAATTTGAAGGTAATTACAGGGTTGTTATCTTTAAATCTTGAATCACCTGTGTTGATACCTATTTTGGGAAATCCTTTTTTAAATGCAAACATTGATAGTAATACTTTGAATTAGAAGGTATTTGTTTTTCAAAGTTTATGTTAAATTATGTGTGTGCTAAAAGGATATAATTTCTATCCATCCTGAGAAAACAGGATGGATATAAATTATGACGTGTGTCCAAGCTAATGGACATATTGGTTTGGTTTAGTTGCTAAGTTGTGTCCGACTCTTGCAACCCCATGGACTGTAGCCTGCTAGGCTTCTCTGTCCCTGGGATTCTCCAGGCAAGAATACTGGAGTGGGTTGCCATTTTCTTCTCCAGGGGATCTTCCCAACCCAGGGATTGAACCTGGGTCTCCTGCATTGCAGGCATATTCTTTACCAACTGAGCTACGAGGGAAGCCCAGTGGACATATTAGTTTGTGGTAAACAAACTAATTTTTTGTTTTTGGGTGCTAAAAGCAAACATGTCCATAGCAATAAGTAGATTTAGGTTTAGTTGATTTAGGAAAGCAAGTTTCCCTCTCTTCTTTCTAGCATTATGAAAACTACTCTGTTTTGCATATGAAACAAAAGTTGTAGGTTGTTCTCTTTTTGAAACCAGCTAGGATCACTATTTGATACTTTATTTAAAATGTTCCTATTTACTTGTAGATATTGAAATTGCATCTCTTTTTCTTTTTTTTTTTTAAAGGTAAAAACATAACTGACTTTCAGATATTAGTGTTTCATATTGGGTTTCCATTTCT
Source organism: Bison bison bison (assembly GCF_000754665.1). Lineage (NCBI taxonomy): Eukaryota > Metazoa > Chordata > Mammalia > Artiodactyla > Bovidae > Bison > Bison bison. Next base: position 1,706,542 of record NW_011494609.1, on the reverse strand, counting down.
TGTTTTTCCAAATTAGTGACATTTTCTGTCTTGTCCAACTTTATTCTAGCTTTTAAATAAACTAGGTTTATTTAATTATGAAGGTTTATGACCAGTTAACAGGATTGTCCTTTTGTTATTTCCTGCCAATTATGGTAGCAAATGCTGCATTAAAGTAATTTTTAAAAATGGAAGGAATAGGAAGCAAAGTTTGCAGTTTCAGTGCCTCTGAAAATCAAGAGATGCTTGTAGTTGTTAATAAGAGATAGAGTATATTATAAATGGAAAATATGTGCCTATATTGAATCATTTGAATAGATTTTAAGGCTTGCAAAATTTTTTCCTTTTTGAACCAAGTCGTATATTCTATGCTAATATCAAACACTATTAGCAGGAGACAACTATACCTTTAGCTCAGTGACTTTTTAATTATTGGGTTGGCCAAAAGGTCGTTCAGGTTTTTCCATAAGATGCTTGGAAAAACCCGAGCAAAGTTTTTGGCCAACCCAATATGTGACTGTCAGAATCCCATGGGAAGTCATTTCCAAAGTAGACATGCAGTGGGCCTCCTCCAGGTCTGCTGGCTCAGCGTCAGAGGGCAGCAGGGTGCGGCCTTGCGGATAGCCCACTCCTGCTCTGCAGATCGCCAGCTGGTTAGGTGGGTGGCAGAGTTCTTTCACAAGCTGGGAAACACGAGTCTCAGCAGTAGCTTGTCTTTGGGGCTTCAGGGTGCTCTTGGCTTCTAAAAACTGGGTAGTGTACTACTTCTTCCTGGTCCCTTTCAGTTAGACTTTCTTCACTTCGAAAAGGTCTTAAGGTCGGGTTGACCTGCTTGTGGGGTCATGAGATGATTCTCCGAGGTTCGGCTGGAGTTTGGGGCGGGCCCCAGCAGCTTTCTGAGAAAGCATCTTCATGCCACTGGCTGCCCGGTTTGAGTATTAAGTTAGGTAGTCTAGTTAGCAGGGTGTTGTTTTGTTTTCTCCCTTTTAATATAAAGCTGTCTTTGCTTTTGTGATATTTCTGGATGCAAATTTTAAATGGACAAGTGAAGATGAATTGATCTCTGAAGACATTCTCAGATTATTCCATTGCAAATAATCCATTTCAAGATTTTCTTTTTCTAAGAAGTCTTATGATGGATGGAGGAGGATGGGGTAAAGAAGCGATTAGTCAGAAATGACCCCCAGTTGAATCTTTGCATGGCTGTGTTTCTAGGTTTATCTGTGAGACTAGTACAATACAGATGTCTGAATTTTCAGTTACATTGTACTGAGTTTGACTCTTAATGCTTTGAATTAACCTGAAGAAATTTCATTCTTTAAGTTAATTTAAATATAATTTAGCTGTTAAATTAATGGTAGCCACAGCAGCGAAGAGTAGTTAATAGGGAAATAAATTGTTCTCAATCATATTTTCTTCTAATAAGGCATTATTGTTTTAGGATATATCTTGAGTACCTGTTAGGACTGAACTAAATAAAGGGCTTGAATTTTTTGTATATGCACATTTTGCATTTCAGAGTCTTAGAGTTACCACTCCCTTGAAACATTTAGTTCTTTAAAACAGTATTCATAGTCTAATGTTGAAATCAGTAAACATTACTGATAACCCAGTTTTTTCTGTTCATGTTAGACTTGTGTTCTTCATACAGTATTGACTACAATTAAACAGAAACTGTTATTGAAATATATTTCAGATATACCAGTATATTCAGAGTCGCTTTTATCGGTCTCCAGAGGTGCTACTGGGAATGCCTTACGACCTTGCTATTGACATGTGGTCCCTCGGGTGTATTTTGGTTGAAATGCACACTGGAGAGCCTCTGTTCAGTGGAGCCAATGAGGTACATGATTTCTTTTTGCTTTTAATCTCTTACAGTATAACCTGGAAATTGTTTTTTAGGAAAACGTTTCTGTTTATCAACCTAAATCATTCAAGTGTTTGGTCTTTTAAACTTAATTTATCCATTTAAAATTATTTCAATTATGTAATGGTGAGTTTAGAATTATGAGATGGGAAGTGAGATCTTTAAATCTACCAGTGAAGGGGAATAGTAAATTACATTAGAAAATGTTAGGTCTTTCGGTATAAATTTTATAGATTTTAAGTATAATAACAGAAAAAGATAATAGTGATGAAATGAGGAACCATCCTAAAAACACTGTAAATTTTGAGAGTATGACGTGGAATTAAAGTATTAATAAATGATTACCAGTGGGATTGATATATTTGATCTGAATAATTTAGGGTAAATTAGGACTCTAGAATTTTGGAGCTGCAGGCGAAGTGTAATTCTTGTAGTCAACAAGTGTTCAGTCTGTGTTCTTAGAAGATCTTTGGAGGTCAGAGGCAGTGGTGGGAAGGCGAGGGCGAGGGACAGGGGGTCTAAGCTCCGTACAGTTGGAGGAACGGCTTTCCTTGTCTTTAAAACTGTTTGTGGAGGTTTTTTTGTTTGTTTCCTTTTAAAGAAAATTTAACCATTGCGGATTATGATCAGTCCGTTCATTTATACACGAGAAAAGAAAGGCTGATGAAATTTCATGACAAGTAGTGTCATCAAGGAGTGTCAGAAACCTGTCCCCTCCTCCTTCTGCTAGTTCATTTCACTCTCGCCAGTGAGCTGCTCTTTGGCAGTAATTGCTGTAGTGTGTATTTGTTTTTCTTTGAATAATAAATAATATAAAGGTAATAGTACCTTTTTCATGAACGTAAACACCATTAAGATCGCCTGAGAAACTTCAGTGGCTGCCGTCTCACGCATGGTGAAGCCAGAGCCCTTTGAGTAGCTGGGAAACCCCTCCCTCCCTCCGCCTCCCGTCCTCTCTCCGCCTGTCCCTCTGTCCGTCTTCCTGCCCAGTCCCCCCAGCATGCAGACCTCTCTCAGGTCCCTGGGAGATGGTGGCCAGAGGGCCTGCGCGTTGGTGCCAGGGGGCTTTGCTCTCATGTCACCTGCTTGTGAAGCTTCCATGGCAGCTTTTAAGTTTTAAGTTGCGGTGCCCCCCTCACTCATGTCCTTTTAATTTTCTCCCTTTCCTTAGTCAGTACCCAGTAGATCTTACTATGTGTTTGTTTCTGGATGATTTCTTCCTCTGTAATACAAAGTTTCGGGCAGAGATTTTTGTCTGTTTTGTTTACTGCTTGTTCCATGGACATGATTTCTAGCATACAGTGGACACTCAGGTGTTTGAGGGAATGAATCTGCACCTTAGAAAGATACTTTTTTATTAGGTCCACACTTTATTAAGCCTTTCATTTTTTTTTTTTTTTTTTAACTCTCCCAAGCTTAAACTTGCGATCCCCTCCAGTCATTCCTTACTTTCCGTTGTATCCATGACCACCTGCCATCCCATAGACGTGTGTATGTCTTTGCTGAATCGTGTGCCCTCCCCTCTGTGGAATGTGGGGCTTCAGGAGGTAGGGGGTTACCTCTTTCCTTCATTATTGTGTATTTACTGCCCGCAGGAGTGCCTGACACACAGGAGAGACTCTCTCTATTGTAATTTGTGAATGGATGAGCAGATATACGATGTTTTACAGTAGAAATTATAGGGTTTTTTTTTTTGCTTTTGTTTTTAATACAGGTAGATCAGATGAATAAAATAGTGGAAGTTCTGGGTATTCCGCCTGCTCATATTCTTGACCAAGCACCAAAAGCAAGAAAGTTCTTTGAGAAGTTGCCAGATGGCACTTGGAACTTAAAGAAGACCAAAGACGGAAAACGGGTAAAATAGGGAAATGATATTTTTGAGCCTTTGTTACTTCTTTCACTGAGTTGTCTTTATAACGCATTTTTGTATATATTTGAAAACAGTGTTACTGAAGTCCGCTGTTAACAGTAGTTCTGTTGATGACTCGGGTATAGCTTTTCTTCACAAGTTGGTTTTAGCTTGACCTGAGCTATCTGTATGACCTGAACACTGTTTGGTTAATGCTCAGTATTCTCTTTAAGTCTTCATTTTGAAACTGTCTGCCTGCCTTTTGAGGCCGCTGATCAAATCACCATGCCTTGTTTCCACAGTAGAATCAGGCAGTTTGACCTTTGTTTCTCATAGTTTGGGTATACATTGGGATCCCAGTTAAGAGTACTGCAGCTGGGAACCGTAGAAGTTATAACTGCAGGAATGGCCTTTTTTTGTAGTTCAGATGAGAGCGAAGGATTTCTGACTTAAGCAGTTTGTGACAAGAATCTGAACTGACTGGATGGTCCTTTGATAGATTTCAGTTTCCTAGCTTGGATAATGGGGGTTTCACACCTCTAGAATCTTTCAAAGTGAGGGTTTTAATGCGTTAGATACCTTTTAGTAATTTTCTCTCATCTGAGAACTTTTCAGGCATCTCAACCATGTCAGTTTAGTAGAATAAATGATGACAATTTTGCATCTTGATTTACAATTTTGTTTTATATATCTGAAAATAATCATATGTTTTGCTATCTAGTTTGTTGCCATCTAGTATTAGATGAATATACTGTATAAATATATGATTGTGTGTGATACATACACCAGAGACTTTATGATTGTAGTTCTGCGTTTTAACACTTAAGGAATTTCATTTTTGCTGCAGTTTTCATTTTGCCCTTGCGTTTCAGCGATACTGCCACCAGGTGTCATTTCCAGGGAACTGAAGGTGATGCTTATTTACTGTAATTCACCTTCAGCTCTGGAGTCTTAGCTTCTAATATCAAGTGTTTTTTAATAAGAATATATATATATGTAAAACTGTATCTTTCACAGCTGATTTGTAACTTACTGCATTCTGCCCTGTTCTCTAAAGTTTCAGGCAGTGTGATATCCAGCAGCTAAGTTACGCCTCCTCCCCTTAAGGAAGGGATGGGAAATACCGAGCAGACATCCTGGGTCCTTCCGCCTCTGTCCATGTGCCTCTATCAGTCATGGCCCCTTTCCCAGGGGAGTCCTTCTTAGCTTCACCAGCATTCAGAGTAGCTCTTGCAGTTGTTCTTAATTAGCATGGAGTATGTGATGCCTGCTTTACAGTTTTCTTTCTGATACATACTACTACTACTTTTTCCAGTTTGAAGTTTTTTTTTGCTTCATCTGCTAAATTTTTTTTTCTTTTTCTAAATGAGACATTTATTCATTTCCTCAATCTCTGCCTTATAAAACCACAGTTAAGTCACAATGGACTGTAACCTATCATTTTCCCAAAATTGAGCTATAATTATTATTATTTTAAATTATTTGAGGGGAGCATTTCACTCAGAAGAGTAGATTATTTTTTCCCTTAAAATTGAAAGTATCTTGACCTACGTTTAATATACATTAATTAACTGTAGATTTCATGAGATTTTCCTAAGCTGCAATTAAGCAACTGACTTAAGAAACTTAATTTTTTAAAATGTAAAATAATTACTCCTTTTTAAACAGAAATAAATTTCCAGCAACAAAAAAAAATCAAATCTGTAATCAAATGGTTACATTATGAAGATGCACTAGGGATTTTAACCATGAATATGAAGAGATGTACATGTACTTTCGGTATACTTGCTCAGCTTATTTCCATAGTGATTTTATTTTTACTTTTAAGTTCTCATTTTATGTTTCAAGAGCCCATTTCAGCTTCTAGTAATGAGATCCATACCTACTGGCTATTTTTTTTCCTTTGGTGGGAGAGGGTAAAGAATTAAGGTTATAAATGATGCTTTTTGTTGAAGTATAGTTTATGTACAAGATGGGTATTTTAAGTCTTCACTTTGTTGTGTTTTAATTTTTACTTACGACAGTGTATCCACTGCCTGAAACAGGACACAGACTGCTCCCATCACCTCCAGTACCCTTTTCTGTCGTCCACTCTCAGTTTCTGATTTCTGTCATCCTAAGTTAGTTTTGACTATTCACAGGCAAAATTCATATAAGTGAATCCTGAAGTATTTATTATTTTGTTTCTTTCACGTAATGGGCATTATTTTTGGAGATTCGTCCATAGTGTGTCTCAGAAATTACTCCATTTTATTGCTTCACAGTCTTTCTTTGAATGGAAATGCCAAAATTGATCTGTATTTGCCTGTCAATGGATGTTGGGGTTGCTTCTAGTTTAGGACTGTTTCAGTAAGGCTACTGGGAACATTTTGATCAATTTCTGTACACATAAGTTCTCGGGTTTTCTGGGGTCATGACTTACAATTGCCAGATCATAGGGTGTCTGCTGTGTTTTCTTTCTTAAGAAAATACCAGTTTCCCAAGGTTTTCTCATTTTATATTCCCACAAGGTTATGAGAGATCCAATTGCATGACATCCTCGCCATTTCATGTGGTTGGTTCTTTTGAGTTTAGCTATTCTAATGGGCATGTAGTGGTTTTCATTTGATTTCTTCCTGATTGAGAATATTGACCTGGCCAGCTTTTCATGGGCTCAGCAGCCATTCATGTACCTTCTTTTGTGACCATCTTTCTAGTCTTTTGCCCATTTGTTATTGGGATGTTTAATTATTGGGCTGTAGAAGTTTTTTTAATGTAATGGATGTAAGTCCTTTGTCACCTGTATGCCAGTATTTATTCCCAGACTGGTTTGTCTACTTCTTTTCTTAGTAGCAGTTTTTAATAAACAAAAAATTAATTTTTTATGAACAGTATTCTTTTTATTCTAAGAAATCTTCCCTCAAGTTTGTGAAGATACTCTCCTTTAAAAGTTTTAAATTGAAATGTGCATAGTTGATTTATAGTATCATATTAGTTTCAGGTGTATAGCACCATGATTCAGTTATAGATAAATACACACACGTATTATTTTCCCTTATGAGTTATTACAAAACTGAGCATAGTACCATGTGCTATTCACTAGGTCCTTGTTGGTTATCTATTTTATGTCTAGTGGTGTGTATATTTTATTCCTAATTTAGCCCTCCCACATCCCTTTTCCCTTTGGTAACTGTAAATTTGTTTCCTGTGTCTGTGGGTCTGTTTCTGTTTTGAAAAGAAGTTCATTTGTATCTTTTTTAGATCTCACATGTGAGTACTCTATTTGTCCTTGTCTCACTCAGTATGATCATCTCTACGTCCAGCCGGGTTGCTGCGAATGGCATTATTTCATTATTTTATATCATTGAGTAATATTTCACTGTATGTGTGTGGAATAACACCACCACATCTTCTTTATCTAGTCATCTGTCGATGGATATTCAGGTTGCTTCTGTGTCTGGGCTATTGCAGATAGTTCTGCAGTGAGCACTGGGTGCATGTCTCTTTTTCAGTTAGCTTTTCTCTGGATGTATGCCTAGGAATGGGACTGCAGTCCGATGTGGTAGCTCTGTTTTTAGTTTCTTAAGGAGCCTCCACGCTCTTCCCCATAGTGGCTGCACCAGGTTACAGTCCCACTAACGCTGGGGGCGGGTTCTCTTTTCTCCTCTCCGGTATTCGTTATGTATAGGCTTTTCATCTCTTTTCCGTGATGACCACTGTGACCGGTGGGAGGTGGTACTTGATCATAGTTTTGATTTGCATTTTCTCTAATAATTAAAGTGACGTTGAGCATCTTTTCATGTGCTTGTTGATCTTTTCTTGGGGAATCTTACTTTGTGTCTGTGTATATTTATTTTATCAATAACTGGAAGAAGTGTTCATCTTTCATGATGGTATAGGATTTGTCTTAATCTTCTTTTTAGTTTTTTTTTTTTTTTTTTCCCCTTTTAGTTTTCTGTTTTTTGAAGCTCTCTTAATAGGTGTGCCCATTTAGTATTGTTAAAACTTGGTGATAAATTCAGTCTTTCATCACCATGAAATACTCCTTTTTGTCTTTAATATTTTCTTGTGTTTACTTCGTTTGGTATTATTCAAGCTATGCCAATTTTCTAATTCTTAATACTTTCATAATATATATTTTTTAATCCTTTTAGTGTAAACCTGTTCATACTTCTGTATGTAAAATGACTTTTATATAGAGAATGTAGTTGAGTTATGCTTTTTAATCCAGTCAGATAGTATCTTTCTTTCACAATGAATTATTTGGTCCCTAGTTATTCAGAGGATTGGGTTTTAGACTTTTGCCATATGTATGTTCTCTATTCTTTGTTTCCCACTACTTCTTTCGTGCCTTCTTTGAAGTTGAGTACTTTTGGTGTTTTATTTCATCTTTTTGTACTAACTTTATAGCTATTCCTCTTTGTGTAATTGTTAATGTTGCTCTTATTATATGCCTCTTTAACTTACCAGTTGACCTTAACAAAAGGTTACATAACTTGATAAGCTGTGTGATAACCATGTGCTTTTTATCTAATGCCTTCCATCTTTCGTCATCATGTATCACTCATGCGAACAACATTTACTAGATTTTAAAACACATAAAAGATAAAGATAGTAACAAGTTCTTTTCGGGAGTTCCTTGGCAGTCCAGTGGTTAGGACTGACTTTGAGCTTTCACTGCCATGGCCCCAGGTTCAATGCCTTGTTAGGGAACTCTAAGATTCTACAAGCCACGCATCGTCGTGGGCCAGGACCCTTCCCTCCCCTCCCAGCCCCCACCCCCACCCCCACCACACACACACAAGTTCTTCTTACCCGTAGAGCTCACTTGTTGTTGTTCCTGAGTTCCATCTGGTTATTACGTTCCTTCAGCCTGAAGAACTTCCTTCAACTTTTTTACTTTGTAGTCAGTAACTTCTGCTGTTGAATTCTTTGCAGCAGTTGTTTATCTGAAAATACCTTTATTCACCTTTATTTTTGCAAAGATATTTTTCATGGATATGGAAATTTCAGTGGATGTAGAATTTTAGGTTTACATTTCAGCTAAAGAAAATGATGTTATGACATTGTTTTCTGTATTACATTGTGAGAAGTCATTGATTTTTCTAAGCAGTGTTTTGGTTTTTTTTCCTTTTTTTATTCCCTCCCCCACCCCACCCTCCAACTTTTTATGTACTACTTCTTCTGTAGGGCAAGGACTGTTATTATTCATCTTAAGCAGTGTTTTCTTTAAAATATTTCTCTCTTTTCCCCCTGGCTGATTTTGATGCCCCCCCCCCTTTTTTTTTAAAATATGTTTGATTTTTCAGCAGGTTGACTGTTAGGTTCTTGTGCTTAGTTTTCTCTGTATTTATTTTCTGTGGAGTGTGCTGAATTCGTTAGATCTGTGGGGTTGATATCTTTCATCAAAATCCTCAGACATTATCCTTTCAAATATTTGTTCTGTTTCACTTTCTCTTCTCCTGATAATTATGCACTTAAATATATGTTATGGTGCTTAATACCGTCTCAGAGGTCTCTAGTTTATTTATCTTGTTTTCTTTTTGTGTGTTAGTTTGGATCAATTCTTTGTCTCCTAGTTTACTCATTGTTTTCCTTCTGTTGAGCCCAGTCTGCTGTTAAGATCATTAAATGGATTCTTCATTTATGATACTGCATTTTTTAGTTCTAGTGTTTTCACGTTTTAATTTATCTTTACCCACCCTCCCCAGTCTGTCCACACATGTTGTCTAGCTTTTGGACTAAATTTTTTTTTAAATTATATACTTATTTTTAAAATACCTATCTGCCAGTTTCAACAATTGGGTTATTTTATATATGTGGATTTTCTACAATTTTTTTCACTTAATATGGACTCATTTTTTGGGTTTGTTTCTTGTATCTGTAATTTTTTAAATGTATGCTGGACTTCCTGCATTTAAGAACAGTTGAGGTAGAAGTAAATCTTATTTTCCTGTAAAACGAGACACGGCTTCCGCTCTGTCAGCCTGCTGGTGTGATGAGGCTAGTTGGTTTCATTTGGTGCAGCCGAGTCTGGGCTCTGTCTTGTTTGTTTGCTTGACTTAGATTCTGTTCTCCACTGTCTTCATGGGGGTTACACAGTGTGTGGAGGCTGGGGAGATCTTCTATATGTTACGCCCAGCCAGCAGCCCTCTTCTAATGTTCTGTGCCTCAGGCTGGTCTATGTTCACACTGCTGCCCTGGCTTCAGCTTGCAACCCTGGGGTCCTCCCCGGGTCGTCAGCCTGTCCCACCCTTCGGCCCAGCCACTCATAGCTGTCAGAAGTTGGTTTGGAGTTGGGCTGGATTCTCCCTCCTCACATCCGTGGCTTTCGTTCCTTCTCCCACCGCAGTCTCTTCTCTCCCAGGAAAGGCTTTTCATTTTCCAGAATTTAGTTAGCTGTGGTTTCTTTAGTCCTCTGCTTGCTGATAGGTTTCTTTTTTAATTAATTAGTTTGGCTGCCTCAGGTCTCAGTGGCAGCCTGTGGGGTCTTTGCTGCCTCGTGGGGGATCTTGCATTGCCTTGCGCGAGCTCCTGAGCGTCAGGACAGCAGTTGTGGTGCGTGGGCTCTGCTGCTTTGTGGCATGTGGGGTCTTAGTTCCCTGACCAGGCCCAGAACCCACCTTTCCTGCACTACGAGGCGGGTTCTTAACCACTAGACCACCAGGTCCCTGATAGGTTTTTAAAAGGCAGTGATTTTGCGGTTTGCCTACCTAGCTTGTTCTTGATTTTGAAGAGTAATGGTCTCTTAAAAATTGCTACATTGCACCTAGAAGTAAAATCTGCTAATACTATTCTGAAGAAATTCAGTGTTCATAGGGATTTTAAAGATTACCTGTTAAAATGAGTTTCCCTAAAATGTCAGCACATGTTAAAGGCAGTTTATTAAACGTATTTTCTAAAGTGAAGCATAAATAATTTCCTTGTTTTTTTTTTTTTAAACTGGATATAAGCAAGGTACGGTGTTAAACCCATGGTTCTTTATTAGGAGTGATGGCTAAAGCTTTAATGAGCCACTGTTACCTAGGAAGTGCACCTGAGTTCACAGGTGTATTGGGCAGAAAAGAGGTTCGTAGCCAGTGGTTGGTACACTTTCTTTGTAAAGGACCACAGAGTAAAGATTTTGTTGCATATTCTTGGTTCTGTTTGTTTTTACCATCTTTAAAAATGTAAAACCATTCATAGTAGGGGCTGTTTATATAAAACAGGCTCTGAAACAGGGCAGAGTTTGCTGATCCCTGCACTAGATGATCTTTATGGTCATTTGTGCTCAGAGTTATTTTGAATTTCTCCTAACTGCAGTGCTTTTAGAGTAGTACATGTGAAAATCCAGAGGAGCAGACCATTAAGCACTCCTTTTAACAAAGGTCTCGGCCTTATCCTATAAGGAACCTTATTTGATGTGATGTTATGTAGGCTTTTACACATTCCATCAAATTTAGAGAAACCCCCCCTTCTTTTGTCTCTTTTCTCTTTAGGAGTACAAACCACCAGGAACCCGTAAACTGCATAATATTCTCGGAGTAGAAACAGGAGGGCCTGGTGGGCGGCGTGCTGGGGAGTCGGGCCATACAGTAGCTGACTACTTGAAGTTCAAAGACCTCATTTTAAGGATGCTTGACTATGACCCCAAATCTCGAATTCAACCTTACTATGCTCTGCAGCACAGTTTTTTCAAGAAAACAGCTGATGAAGGTACAAATACGAGTAATAGTGTATCCACGAGTCCTGCTATGGAGCAGTCACAGTCTTCAGGCACCACCTCCAGTACATCTTCAAGCTCAGGTCTGTTGTTCTGATACCATGTTAGGCTTTGAAATGTGTGCTCTTTTCTTTACAAAGTGGGGGTTATTTAATGTATTTTTAAAGTTTGTTAATGGGTAAGGAGGAATCCATCAGAGGGCAAACAGAAGAAGCAAGAACTACAATCCTACAACCTCCAGAACAAAAACCCACAATCACTAACCAAAATGATCACATGAATCACAGTATTGTGTAACTCAGGGAAGCTATGAGCCCTGCTCTGTGCGGCCACCCAGGTTGGATGGGTCATGGTGTCAGAGACTTCTGACAAAATGTGGTCCACTGGAGAAAGGAATGGCAAACCACTCCAGTATTCTTGCCTTGAGAACCCCATAAACAGTATGAAAAGGCGAAAAGATATGACACTGACACTTGAGGGATGCCCCCCGCCCCCAAGTCAGTAGGTGTCCAATGTGCTACTGTGGTGAAGAGAGGAAAAATAACTCCAGAAAGAATGAAGAGGCCGGGCCAAAGCGGAAACGATGCCCTGTTGTGGATGTGTTTGGTGATGGAAGTAAAGTCCGATGCTGTGAAGAACCTGGAATGTTAGGACCATGAATCAAGGTAAACTGGATGCGGCCAAGTGGGAGGTGACAAGAGTGAATATCAGCTTCTTAGGAATCAGTGAACTAAAATGGGCCGGAATGAGAAATTTAATTCCAGTGACCGTTGTATCTACTACTGTGGGCAAGAATCCCTTAGAAGAAATAGAATAGCCCTCATAGTCAACAAAAGAGTCCCAAATGCAATACTGGGGTGCAGTCTCGAAAATGACAGAATGATCTCTGTTCGTTTCCAAGGCAGACCATTCAATATCACAGTAATCCAAGTCTGTGCCTCAAACCACTAATGAAGTTAAACAGTTCTCTGAAGACCTACAAGACTTTCTAGAACTAACACCTAAAAAAGATGTCCTTTTCATCACTGGATTGGAATCGAAAGTAGAAAGTCAAAGAGATACCTGCAATAACAGGCAAGTTTGGCCTAAGAATACAAAATGAAGCACAGCAAAGGCTAACAGTTTTGCCAAAAGAACACGCTGGTCATAGCAAACACACTCTTCCAACAACACAGGAGACAACCCTACACATGGACATCACCAGATGATCAGTACCGAAATCAGGTTGATTATATTCTTTCCTGCTAAAGATGGAGAAGCTCTACACAGTCAGCCAAAACAAGACCTGGGGCTGACTGGCTCAGATTATGAGCTCCTTTTTGCAAAACTTAGGCTTAAACTGAAGAAGGTAGGGAAAAGCACTAGACCATTCGGGTATGACCTAAATCAAGTCCCTTATGGCTACACAGTGGAGATGTTGAATAGATTCAAGGGATTACGTCTGATAGACAGAGTGCCTGAAGAACTGTGGGCTGAATTCTTAACAACACTACAAACCTCACAAGGTTCGTTACATTGTGCAGGAGGTAGTCATCAAAACCATCTCCAGGAAAAAAGCGCAAGAGTGCAAAGTGGTTGTCTGAGGAAGCCTTACAAATAGCTGAGATGAGAACTGACAGGCAAAGGAGAAAGTGAAAGAGATAGCCAACTAAAGGCAGAGTTTTGGAGAATATCAAGGAGAGATAAAAAAGCCTTCTTAAATGACCAATGCAAAGAGAGGAAAACAATATAATGGGAAAGACTAGAGATCTCTTCAAGAAAATGGGAGGTATCAGGGGAACATTTCATGCAAGGATAGGCATGACAGAGGACAGAAACAGTAAGAACATAACAGAAGCAGAAGAGGTTAAGGAGCGGTGGCGAGAATACATAGAGAGACTGTACAAAAAAGATCTTAGTGACCCAGATAACCACGATGGTGTGATCACTCACCTAGAGCCAAACATTCTGGAATGTGAAGTCAAGTGGACCTTGGGAAGCATCACTACAGTCAAAGTTACTGAAGGTGATAGAATTCCAGTTGAACTATTTTAAATCCTAAACGATGATGCTGTCAAAGTGCTGCACTCAATATGCCAGCAAATTTGGAAAACTCAGCAGTGGCCACAGGACTAGAAAAGGTCAGTTTCTAATCCCTAAGAAAGGGAATGCAAAAAAAATGTTCAAACTACTGAACAGTTGCACTCATCTCACACGCTAGCAAGGTAATGCTCAAAATCGTCCAAGCTAGACTTCCAACAGTATGTGAACCAAGAACTTAGAGATGTACAAGCTAGATTTAGAAAAAGCAGAGGAACCAGAGATCAAATTGCCAACATTTGTTGGGTCATAGAAAAAGCAAGGGAATTCCAGAAAAACATCTACTTGTGCGTCATTGACTGCGCTAAAACTTTTGACTGTGTGGATCACAAAAACTGTGGAAAATTCTTCAAAAGATGGGAATACCAGACCACCTTAACCTGCTCCTGAGAAACCTGTATGCACATCAGGAAGAAACAGTTAAAACCTTTCACGAGCAACTGAACTAGTTCCAAATCAGCAAAGGAGTACTTCAAGGCTGTATATTGTCACCCTGCTTATTTAACTTACATGCAGAGTACATCATGAGAAATGCTGGACTGGATGAAGCACAAGCCAGAGTCAAGATTGCTGGGAGAAATATCAATAACCTCAGATAATGCAGATGACACTACCCTATGGCAGAAAGCAAAGAGGAACTAAAGAGCCTCTTGATGAAGGTGAAAGAGGAGAGTGCAAAAGCTGGCTTAAAACTCAACATTCAAAAAACGAAGATCATGGCATCCGGTCCCATCATTTCATGACAAATAGGTTAGGAAAAAATGGAAACAGTGACAGACTTTATTTTCTTGGGCTCCAAAATCATTTCAGACACTTGACTTGAAACTGTGAAATTAAAAGGTGCTTGCTCCTTGGAAGAAAAACTATGACCAACCTAGACATCATATTAAAAAGCAGAGACATTACTTTGCTGACAGAGGTCCATACAATCAAAGCTGTGGTTTTTCCAGTAGTCATATACAGATGTGAGAGTTGGACCATAAAGAAGAGTGAGCACGGAAGAATGGATTTTTCGAACTGTGGTACTGGAGAAGACTCTTGGGAGTCCCTTGAACTGCTAGGAGATCAAACCAATTAATCCTAAAGGAAATCAAACCTGAATATTCATTGGAAGGACTGACGCTGAAGCTCCAATACTTTGGCCACCTGATGCAAAGAGCCAACTGATTGAAATGACACTGATTCTAGAAAAGATTGAGGGAATGAGGAGAAGGGGGCAAAAGAAGATGAGATGGTTGGGTGGCATTGCCAACTTATTGCACATGAATTTTAGCAAACTCCTTGAGATAGTGAAGGACAGGGAAGCCTTGCGTGCTGCGCTCCTTGGGGAAGCAAAGAGTTGGACACAACTTGGCAACTGAACAACAACAAGGGAGGAATTATTTTTTGTAAGTCTATTCTTTGGGGCTAGTCAAAAAAAGTCCACCAAGTTCTAAGACTTAACTGTGCATATAATAAATTCTGCTTGGGAAAAAACGAGTGGCCAAATATTTAAATTGTTTTTAAAGTGGAAATACTTGGTCCACATGCTTGAGTTTTCCTGACTTAACTTGGTCCATTTGAGTTCAGTGATCTATGTGAAAGAAGAGAATTGGGTGCTTTTCTGGTGCCCTTTCAGGTTAATAGAAGGTGTTTCAGTTTTAATGTTACAGTTTTAGGATATATCTATTTCAACACAACTAACTTCAAACTCACAAGTAGTGTTGTGTTTCGATGCTCCAGGTGGATCGTCGGGGACGAGCAACAGTGGGAGAGCCAGGTCGGACCCAACGCACCAGCATCGGCACAGCGGCGGGCACTTCACGGCCGCCGTGCAGGCCATGGACTGTGAGACCCACAGTCCGCAGGTGAGCCCGGCCCGCCCTCATGCGCGCCCTCCGCCGTGCCTGCGGAGCAGTGTGGGTGCCCAGGGTCTTTCAAGTGATTGTCGCTTACCCCAAAGGGTCACAGCTTCCTCACCTGTAAGAGCTTCTCACTTACAAGACTGACATAAAGCAGCACAACCTTGCAGTCATTTCCCTCCTTGTTTAGAAACAGCTAAGATTTACTGAGTGCGTGCGAGCCGCTGCTCCATGTGGGTTTCCCCTGTGTTTATCTTGTTTACTCTGGGAGCATTTTGAGCCTTACCCTGTTTGGAGTTTCGTTTTACAGTGGGAACTGGGACTTCCTGGGTTCAGGTCTCTCTGAGGCTCAGGATCTTAATTACTGCCTCTCCCTCCTCCTGTCATCTGTCACCACCAATGGGCCTAGGTTCTGGATCAGTTTGTGGTTTGATTTCTCTCCTCCATGTTTTGTTTTGTGTTTTGAAGTTTTTTCATTCAGTTGGTTTTTCAACTGATTAAAGAGGATCTAATCAAGTAAAATTTCTTGAGGGGGTGAAGCAGATGGTAGTAGTAAAAATATTTACTAATATTTAAATACTCTGTAAAATAGTAAGTTAATTCATCCTGAGTGCTGCGTAGTGATGCCTGTAATAAGAGGCAGTCTATTATTTAACGAGAAATGAAGTGGACGTTGATGAACATCGCCCCTGTTGTTGGGTCTGGGGCTGCCGCGGGCTGGTGGAGCGGTGCACCTGTCGGAGGTTGTCGCCGCCCTTGATTCGTGGTCACCAGCCTGCTGGGCAGGCCTTCCTGCTTCTCACATCATCTCTTCCCGCTCCCGTTCTCTCCAGTACTTGTTTCAAACTCTTCTCTGCCTCTTAGAAGCCTCTCCTCCTCTATTCTCCCTGACTCGTCCCTGGGTGGGGAGCACTCTTCAGAAAGGAAGGCCTCACGGCCTGTCCCCAGACACCTCTCGTGCCTGCGCGGGCGCTTGTCCTCAGCCTCCTGCCCGGCCCGCTGC
>NW_011494609.1:1689809-1690143 GCF_000754665.1 Bison bison bison | reverse complement strand
TCACCGCCTTCCCTCCACGCCCGGCCCTCCCCAGGCGTCTCTGGACGGCCTTCCCCGGCCCGTGTGTTCCCGCCCCGCGCTCTGCTCTCCGCGGGCTCTGTCTCCTCGCCCTTCGAGAGCCCTGCTGCTGCTGCCGTCAGCCTGCTCCCGTGTGAGCACCTGTCCTGTGCTGTCACCAGCGGTCAGTTCTCAGGAGCCGGGCGGGCTCTCGGTCGCTTCTCTCTCCGGTCTGCACTCACAGTGATGCGGCACTGGTTTCTGCCTGCCCTGGGCAGGCTCGCCTCTGCTTTCCCGGACAGCGTGGCCCTCCGCCCCGCCTGCCCCCTTCCGTCAT
>NW_011494609.1:1654945-1689709 GCF_000754665.1 Bison bison bison | reverse complement strand
CCCCCCTGCCCCCTCCCGGCATCGCCTCCTTTCTGGATTCTCTTCTCCACCTGCCAGTGAAAGTGGACGTCCTGTGCCCTCTCTCACCGACACCCTCCTGGTGACCTCTTGTGCTCCTACCCGTGCCCACAACTTCCATCTTGATGTCAGTCACTTCACATGTTGATTTCTGACCTGGACCTCACTCTTGAGCCCTGTGCCTTTATTTCTGATCATCTCCTATCAGTGCCGCACTGGAGGTCTCCACAGCACAACCTACAAGTGTGTCACGTTGATCCTTGTCATCGCTTCCTCTTCTACCACAGCTCTTCTACTTTGATCTGTTCTTTGTACAGAATGGCCCCGAATTTACCCATTTTCTTAGGTCATACACTTGATGCTTGGGAGTTAATCCTTGAATCTCTCCCTCCCCCCCTGACAAGGAATCCAGTGATAAATAGTGTGGATTCTGAGTCTCTTACATGTGTTTCTGTTCTCTCCACTTCACTACCCCGCTCCTTGCTGCAGGCGTCTCTAGCCTATCTTACTATAAAGATGGTTTTTGACTGGTCTTCCAGCATCTGTTTCATTCACCAGTTCGCCTCTGTTCTTCAGCCAAGTAAATAAATGTTCAGGAAAGCAGTCTCATCCGGATCCATCCCCTGCTTTCAGCCACTTTTTGGCTTTCTCTTGTACTTCAAAAAAAAAAAAAATTTGAGAAGGCTTCCCAGGTAGCGCTGGTGGTAAAGAACTGCCTACCAGTGCCGGAGACAAGAGACGCGGGTTCGACCCCTGATCAGGAAGATCCCCTGGAGGAGGGCACAGCAACCCCCTCCAGTATTCTAGTCTGGAGAGTCCCATGGACAGGGTGGCAAAGAGTCAGATGCAACTGAGCGCAGCGGGGTTTTCAGTGGTTCCTGTGCTCTGGCCCCGACCCAGGCATTCTTCCTCTCCATTCACTCTGGTCTTCCGGGAATTTTTTTCATTTTCCGGACCTTATTGTGTTCTCCATCACAGTTCTCACGTGGACTGTGCTCAGCCTGGAATATGCTTTTCCTCTCTCTCTGCTTCGGTGACTACTGTATATCCTTCTGAGCTTAAATATCACTACCAGAGGCTTTCCCTAATTCTTCAGAGTATCCTTCTTTCCTCCCTTTATTCTTCCAAATATATTAATACTGCAAATACATAAACTCTACCAGGATAAGATAAGACATTTGTGTTCATCCTACCCGTATTTAAAGAAGTCAATATTGTGTCTTATTTGCTTCAAACCTTTTTTATTTAATTTTTAAACAGTTGATACGTTCACATGGTTTACAAATCGGTAACATAGACGGGGACTCAGTGAAGAGTCTTTCCTTCTGTGTCCTCTAGCCACCTGATTACTATATTAATGTTACTGGTTTTCTGTAGCCTTTCTGAGATGTTTTATACATACTCAAGCAAATACAAATATATACTCTTCATCTAACCTTTTGCACACAAGTGGTAGGTAGCATACCATGCACACTGCTTCACAGCTTTTTTTTTTTATTTTAATGTGTTTTACATATATTTTTTAATAGATATATTATGGAACTCATTCTGTTTCATAGAGAGCTTTTCATTTGTTTTGTTTTGCTTTTAATGGTCACACAGTATTCTGTTGTGTAGATGTTCCACAGGGCATTGCAGTTGTTCCCTATTAATGGACATTGAGTCTACTTTCAGTCTTCCTTACTTTACTACTCAAAATACTGCTATAATGAATAACCCCATATACAAATCATCCACACACACACAGTTAGTTCATCTGTGATATAAATTCTTGGATGTGAAATTGTTGGGTCAGAGAATAATGTGGCTTGTCACTTTGATGACTGTTGCCAAATTGCTCTCTGTGTAATTTTTACCAGTTTAGCTTGCCAGTAACTGAGTTTTAAGAAACTGGGATCATCTTTGGATACAGTCTGAAATGAAAAACCTAGCATTGGACACAGTATAGTTACATTTTGTTTATTTCTTTTCATGTATGAATTTGAGTAGTGTCACAGTTTAAGAACCATTAGCATTCTCTGATTGGAGAAGGAAATGGCAACCCACTCCAGTGTTCTTGCATGGATAATCCCAGGGATGGCAGAGCCTGGTGGGCTACTGTCTATGGGGTTCCACAGAGTCGGACACGACTGAAGTGACTTAGCAGTAGCAGCAGCATTCTCTGAGAATTTTCTGCCTGTTTTTTGTCTGGATTATTTTCAGTAGTATTTCTTGGGACCACTTTCATTGAGTAAATACTGAATGATCTGTGCTAGCCACTGGTGATAAAGAAACAGGCTTTGCCTTCCTAGAGGTTACAGTGACTCAGTATATAAATGAATCAAGTGAATAGAAATTGCAAGAACTAGAAAATAAGACAATATAATAGAGACTAGCTGTTTGTTGGGTGAGGTGTATTAATTTAAGTAGGCCCAACTGGTAACAGATAGAGCCCCCAAAATATGGTAGCTTGAAGAATGTGAAGTTTCTCTTTTATGTAATGTCCAGAGTGAGCATGTGGGTTAGCAGCACGGCTCTCCCATGTCCTGGGTTCCTGACATCTTGTGACTGCCCCATCCCCAGGGCCTAGTTGTCTGCTGCATGCCACAGAAGGACCTGGCAGGTATGTTGTGGACTGGATCTGGTTGTGCTATAGGAACTTGCCATTGACCAAAACAGTTGCACGGCCATGTCTAAGTACAGCGGAGACTGGAAGTGAGTATGGTTGGAGCCACATGCCCAGGAAGAAGTTTTTTGAGGACAACTGGGAGTCTCTGGCCCAGAAGTTAGGGCAGCGTTAGCCAGAGTGGTGAGGGAAGACTCTGGAATTGAAACAATGAGAAAGAAGCATCCAAGCAGAAATTAGAAATCAGAGCATTGTAGGCAGAAGGGAACAGTATGTGCAGATACTCTGAGGCATGTGAAAGATGTTGACCAGATAGAGGAACAGAAGGAAGATGCTGTGTAGTAGGAACCCAGGCAGCAAGAAGAAGGCAGACCAGAGGAAAAGGCTGGAGAAATGAGCACTGATCAGACTGTGCAGGTTGTGTATCCATTCATCCTTCAGTGGATGCTTGGGTTGTTTCTTATTTTGGCTGTTAAAATAATGCTACAGTGAACATGTGGGTACATATATCTTTCCAAGATAGTGTTTTTGTTTTCTTCAGGTAAATACCCAGAAGTGGAATTGAGGATCATGTGGTTCAGTTCAGTCACTCAGTCATGTCCGATTCTTTGTGACCCCATGGACTCCAGCACTCCAGGCTTCCCAGTCCATCACCAACTCCCAGAGTCCACCCAAACCCATGTCCACTGAGTCGGTGATGCCATCCAACCATCTCATCCTCTATTGTCCCCTTCTCTTCCTGCCTTCAGTCTTGCCCAGCATCAAGGTCTTTTCAAATCAGTCGATTCTTCACATCAAGTGGCCAAAGTATTGGAGTTTCAGCTTTAACATCAGTCCTTCCAGTGAATATTCAGGATTGATTTCCTTTAAGATGGACTGGTTGGATCTCCTTGCAGTCCAAGGGACTCTCAAGAGTCTTCTCCAGCACTACAGTTCAAAAGCATCAATTCTTTGGTGCTCAGCTTTCTTTATAATCCAGCTCTCACATCCATACATGACTACTGGAAAATCCATAGCCTTAACTAGACAGACCTTTCTTGGCAAAGTAACATGTCTACTTTTTAATATGCTGTCTTGGTTGGTCATAACTTTTCTTCCAAGGAAAGCGTCTTTTAATTTCATGGCTACAGTCACCATCTGCAGTGATTTTGGAGCCCAAAAAAATAAAGTCTGGCAGTGTTTCCACTAATGTTTGCCCCCATCTGTTTGCCATGAAGTGATGGGACCAGATGCCATGATCTTCGTTTTCTGAATGTTGAGTTTTAAGCCAACCTTTTCACTCTCCACTTTCACCTTCATCAAGAGGCTTTTGAGTTCCTCTTCACTTTCTGCCATAAGGGTGGTGTCATCTGCATATCTGAGGTTATTGATATTTTTCCCTGCAATCTTGATTCCAGCTTGTGCTTCCTCCAGCCCAGCGTTTCTCATGATGTACTCTGCATAGAAGTTAAATAAGCAGGGTAATAATATACAGCCTTGACATACTCCTTTTCCGATTTGGACCCAGTCTGTTCTTCCATGTCCAATTCTAACTGTTGCTTCCTGACCTGCATATAGGTTTCTCAAGAGGCAGGTCAGGTGGTCTGGTATTCCCGTCTCCTGAAGAATTTTCCACAGTTAATGTGATCCACACAGTCAAAGGCTTTGGCATAGTCAACAAAGCAGAAATAAATGTTTTTCTGGAACTCTCTTGCTTTTTCGATAACCCAACAGATGTTGGCAATTTGATCTCTGGTTCCTCTGCCTTTTCTAAAACCAGCTTGAACATCTGGAAGTTCATGGTTCATGTACTGTTTAAGTCTGGCTTGGAGAATTTTGAGCATTAGTTTACTAGCGTGTGAGATGAGTGCAATTGTGCAGTAGTTTGAGCATTCTTTGGCACTGCCTTTCTTTGGGATTGGAATGAAAACTGACCTTTTCCAGTCCTGTGGCCCCTCCTGAGTTTTCCAAATTTGCTGACATATTGAGTGCAGCACTTTCACAGCATCATCTTTTAGGATTTAACATAGCTCAGCTGGAATTCCATCACCTCCACTAGCTTTGTTCGTGGTGATGCTTCCTAAGGCCCACTTGACTTCACATTCCAGGATGTCTGGTTCTAGGTGACTGATCACTCCATCATGATTATCTGGGTCGTGAAGATCTTTTTTGTATAGTTCTTCTGTGTATTCTTGCCACCTCTTCTTAATATCTTCTGCTTCTGTTAGGTCCATACCATTTCTGTCCTTCACTGAGCCCATCTTTGCATGAAATGTTCCCTTGGTATCTCTGATTTTCTTGAAGAGATTGCTAGTCTTTCCCATTCTGTTGTTTTCCTCTAGTTCTTTGCATTGATCACCGAGGAAGCCTTTCTTATCTCTCCTTGCTATTCTTTGGAACTCTGCATTCAAATGGGTATGTCTTTCCTTTTCTCCTTTGCTTTTCTCTTCTCTTCTTTTCACAGCTATTTGTAAGGCCTCCTCAGATAGCCTTTTTGGTTTTTTGCATTTCTTTTCCATGGGGATGGTCTTGATCCCTGTCTCCTGTACAATGTCACGAACCTCCATCCATAGTTTATCAGGCTCTCTATCAGATCTAATCCCATGAGTCTCAGTTCCACTGTATAATCATATCATGTGGTAGTTCTGTTTTTAATTTTTTGAAGAGCCTCCTCCATACTATTTTCCATATAATGGGTGTACTAATGTATGTTCCCATCAGCAGTACGTGAGGGTTTCCTTTTTTCTGCATCCTCACCAGCAGTTGTCATTTGTTGTCTTTTTGGGAGTGATGTCTTACTGTGGTTTGGGTTTGCATTTCTTTAGTGACAAATGATGTTGAGTTGCTTTCCTTGTGCATGGTGGCCATCTTTGTGTCTTCCTTGGAAACGTGTAGTCAGATCTCCTGCCCATTTTTAAGTCAGATTATTTGGGTTTTTGCTATTGAGTTTTATCAGTTCTTTTTATGCTTGGGATATTAGCCTATCAGGTACGTGGTTGACAAATGTTTTCTCTCATTCAGTAGGTTGCCTTTTCGTTTTGTTGATGGTTTCCTTTAGTGTACAGTAGGTTTTTAGTATAATGTAGTCTCATTTGTTTATTTTTGCTTTTGTTGCTTTTGCTTTGGTGTCAGATTCAAAAAATCATCGCCAGGGCTTGTTCCAGACTGTCTGTGTTTCCTTCTAGGAGTTTTCTGGCTTCAAGTCTTTAATCCATGTTGAGTTCATTTGGGGGTTTAGTGTAAAATGGTGGTTGAGTTTCATTCTTTTGTATCTGGCTGTCTAGTTTTCCTGACACCATTTAAATTAATTAACTAATTTCTCCTCTGCACTGGGTCTTCACTGTTGCACACAGGCTCTCTGTGGTCTCCGTGAGCAGGGGCTGCTCTTTGCTGAGCTGTGTGGGTCTTCATTATTGCGCACAGGCTCTCTGGTCTCTGCGAGTGGGGCTGCTCTTTGCTGAGCTGTGTCGCTTCTCCTGTGGCAGCTTCTCGGTGCAGAGCGTGGGCTGCAGTATGCGTGGCGCCCAGTCTTGGTTTCCTTGTGGCCTCGGGCATCTTCTGGGCAGGGATCAGACCTGTGTTCCCGGCGTCGGCAGGTGGATTCTTAACCACTGGACCACCGGGAATTCCCACGACACCATTTATTGAAGGGAATAGCCTTTCTCCATTGTATATTTTTGGTTCTTTCTCACAAATTAATCGACTGTATACACATGGGTTTATTTCTGGGCTCGCTCTCCTGTTCCGTTGATCTGTGTGCTGGTTTTTGTGCTGGTACCATGCCGTTTTTAGTTCCTATAGCTTTGTAGTATAGTTCTGTATCAAGGAGTGTGATGCTTCCAGCTTTTTCTTTCTCAGGGTTGCTTCAACTACTTGGATCTTTTTTGTGGATTACAAATTCTAGGATTTTGTTCTATTTTTTGAAAAAATGCCATTGAAGTTTTGATTCTGATAGGATTGCATCAACTCTGCAGGTTGCTCTCAGTATTTGGACACTTAGCAGCGCTGATTCTCCCCTTCCAGTCAGTGAGCAGGGCCAGTCTTCCCATTGCCTTGGGTCTTCCATGTCTCTTGCTCTTGTCTTGTTTTCCATATAAAGCTCTTTCACCTCCTTGGTTAAATTTATTTCTTGCTTATTTTGTTCTTTTTGATGCCTTTGTAAATGGGATTGTTTTCTTTTTCTGATATTTTATTATTAGTATATAGAAATACAATAGGTTTTTGTGTAACTGATTTTGTATCCTGTAACCCTGCTGCTGCTGCTGCTGCTGCTAAGTCACTTCAGTCATGTCCGACTCTGTGCGAGCCCATAGACGGCAGCCCACCAGGCTCCCCCATCCCTGGGATTCTCCAGGCAAGAACACTGGAGTGGGTTGCCATCTCCTTCTCCAATGCATGAATGTGAAAAGTGAAAGTGAAGTCTCTCAGTTGTGTCCGACTCTTCACGACCCCATGGACTGCAGCCCACCAGGCTCCTCCGTCCATGGGATTTTCTGAGAGTACTGGAGTGGGGTGCCATTGCCTTCTCCTCCTGTAACCCTACTGAATTTATTATCTCCAAAACTTTTCTCATGGAGTCTTTACGGTTTTCCATATATGATGTTGCATCATGTGTATGTAGCAACCATTTTACTTCTTTATTTCCAATTTGGATGCTTTTTATTTCTTTTTCATGCTTAATAGTTTGGATATCTGTTTTTAAAAGATCATTCTTGTGATTTGGGGAGTGGTTTGGTAAAAGGCAAGGGGGGAAGATGGGAGTTGATTTAGCAGGCTGTTGTGTTAGTCTAGGCAAGAGATGGTAGTGACCTCAGATAGAGTAATGAAGAGATGCCAGATGTGAGTTCTTATTTTGGAGGTGGCTTTAGTGTTACTCACTGATTGTTTGAGTGGAGGAATGGTTAGGCAGCTAAATGCATAGTAGTGGTTCAGTTAAAACAGGAAAGATGGAGAGGAGGGGCTTTAGGGTAAAGAATGTCTTTTGGACTGATCAGAAATAACCAGTTTTACCCTCTGGCCCTTTCCAGAAGAAGTTTGCTGACCCCTGGCATAAACAGTGCTCCCAAGGAAGGAAAGTGGCCAATAAAATATATGACCCTGTTTATGGGTATAACTTGCTAAAAATTGCAGCTTTCATAATAAAATGATTTTCACTCTTGAAACATATTTGCAAGTTTGTGTTAGAGAGCTGTCTGAAACATTAAAATTTCAAACCCCTCTCTCTAATGTAAATGCTAATGTAGCTTTTAATTGAAGATTAAAGCTTGGAAACATCCTCTGAATAAATCTTTTTACAATCTGCTCTTCCAGGTGCGTCAGCAGTTTCCTGCTCCCCTTGGTTGGTCAGGCACTGAAGCTCCTACACAAGTCACTGTTGAAACTCATCCCGTTCAAGAAACCACCTTTCATGTAGCCCCTCAACAGAATGCATTGCATCACCACCACGGAAACAGTTCCCATCACCACCACCACCACCACCACCACCACCACCACCATGGACAGCAAGCCTTGGGCAACCGGACCAGGCCAAGGGTCTACAATTCTCCAACAAATAGCTCCTCTACCCAGGATTCTATGGAGGTTGGCCATAGTCACCACTCCATGACATCCCTGTCTTCCTCAACTACTTCTTCCTCTACATCTTCCTCCTCTACTGGTAATCAAGGCAATCAGGCCTACCAGAATCGCCCAGTGGCTGCTAATACCTTGGACTTTGGACAGAACGGAGCTATGGACGTTAATTTAACCGTCTACTCCAATCCCCGCCAAGAGACTGGCATAGCTGGACATCCAGCATACCAGTTTTCTGCTAATACAGGCCCTGCACATTACATGACTGAAGGGCACCTGGCAATGCGGCAAGGGGCTGATAGGGAGGAGTCCCCCATGACGGGGGTGTGTGTGCAGCAGAGTCCTGTAGCTAGCTCGTGACTACATTGAAACTTGAGTTTGTTTCTTGTGTGTTTTTATAGAAGTGGTGTTTTTTTCCAAAAAAAACAAAAGTGCAAAGCTGCTTGAATCAGAAGGAGATTAACACACTGAACTGCTACAGGAGGGCAAAGCTGACTTTTTTTTTTTTTTAACTTGAAAAGATTGCAAAGGGACAATGAAGTTTTTAAAAGAGCCATGTCCAAACCCATCTTCTCGGATAGCTCAGAGGCGTCCTCTTTTTGCCGCCCCCCATTTTAACTTGCCACATCCCGATCACGTAGTGGGGTTTTTTGTCTTTCTATTCCACAAAAGTTATTGTTCAGATGTTGGTCTTGCTCATTTGCCAACTAATTTTAAAATAAAACGGCACTGCACATCATTTGCGTACAGGGCCCCATGAGGGTGTTTTCTCCCCCTTTTTGTTTTTCCTTGCCCCCCGCCCCGCCTCCCGTTTTTGTTTTGTTTTTGTTCTGTTTGGGGTGGGGGGTGGGAAATTGGGGTTTTTAAGTCCTCTAAACACACTTGGGCACGGAAACGCAGTACTGTAAGAAGAGGGACCTCCAGCTCACACAGTCATCACCTGCAGCTGTATGGGAGGGACGGTTGTATGGGCGTGTGGAAGGCACAGGACGCACGCTGAGTGGCGGGGTCAGAGCCCTCTGTCTGAACCTCCTGAGGAGCAAAGCAGCACTGACCTGGGGTCCTGTGGGTCTCCCGTTGCCGAGGCCGCAGGGAGGGGAACGGAACGTGACTGGCCTCCCGTCCAAGGTGCACTGAGAAGCAATCAACGGGTCAGTCGTGGCCAGTCCTGAGGAGGTCTGAGTGGTGGTCTTTGGGAAAACCTTTGGCCTTATGGATTTGGACTCGAAACTAGAAGAGCCTACCATTTCAGATGCAATCACTTTGGGACATGCTTTTGCAGACAGTCCTTAACGCTGAAAACACAGAGAATGGGTAATTCAAGAGGCCTTTCTTTTAAAACAGACTTTGGTGACCCACTAATTGTAAGGTATTGCAAGGTCACTTTGCGTGTGTCATAAAGTTGACTTCCTTATTGGTTGAAGGTCACAGAAGTAGTGGTTTGCTTTGATGGAAATAGCTACAGCTGTGTCCCTTCCTGCTTTTTACTTTTTCTTTTGCTTTTTCTCGGCACGTGGTATCTCCACCATTTCTTCTGCACAAAGATGTCTTCTGTTCATCCTGAACATTTTTTAAAAAAAAATGCAGAATTTTATGTGACTGCTTTTTTGCCTCACAATTATGCTGTGAATTTTACAAAAATTTATTTTCTTTTTTGATAATTTATTGTACCAAAGCTGTTTTTATAGCACATAGATGTCTGTAACCAATAATGTAGCAGTTCTGCACTTTGACACAAGGTGTAACTAGACCATTTTTAAATGTCAGTTGAAAATTATGGCTGTACTATTGCTTAAACAAAACTGGAACTGTTGCTGAATCCATAGCCAATACATTTACAGCAATCTGTGTACTGAACATGATAGATTGACACCTAACTCAAGATTACAACAGCTGTTACATCCTCAATGTGTTCAGGCTTCTGAAGGTAAAGGGACACTGGATCCAGAAGCTATGGAACTAGCAGTTGATTCTTGTATTCCTGATTAACCTACTTGTAAACTTGAAAGCAAGACCTCGGTTGCACCAACAGGTCCAAAACATGAGCACGAGTAAAGCAGAACTCGCACGCGTGACCTGAGATGAGCAGGCTGGTGTTTTAACAGGTGCCTAGTTTTGAGATTATGCTGCCTTAATGTAACACAGTCTGGCAGTTGCTAAATTTGTGTTCCCATTTTAAATTGACCAATTTTACGGTGTTATACTTTTGAGCGGTTGAATTGGGAGAATGAAGATAAGAAATTTACCTGTCCAGGATCAAAGAAGCCTAGAAAAGAAGCAGTAATCTACCTCTGCCGATAACCCTGTTCAAAACAACTCAGCAGAAACACCACGTTACTTTTTATTGGTCAATTCCATGTGGCTGACTAGGTCAATTTTTTTCTGAACAAAAGCAGGTTTTTATATGTAAAACAGTGACAAAAGACAAAAAGGTTTAAAACTATGTGAATGTGAATGGAAACTTGGGAATATCCGTTTTTATAAAACCACACAAAAATTTTTTTTGTTGTTAATCAGGAAATCCATATTTATTTTGTAATTAAATGTCAAGCCTGTGGATGATTTTTGAACTTCGTAGTTCATGAAGGTTTACAGTGAATAAAAGGATGTCATCTTGAGTCTAGCAATATCAAAAGGAATTCAGTAGTTACTGCTGTTTAGGAATATGAGGTGAAGACATACGTGGGTCAGGTCATTTTTTTTCTGTGCTGGTTGCCACATCTTAGCAAGCACCAAAAAAAAAAGCAGTTTTTAAACCGCTATTTACATACAGGAAGTCATCAGAGCCGATGCTTCTGCATACTGTGTTATGTTGCAGTCCAGTTTTGTGTGCTTTACTACACGGTTTGGTTACAGGGCTTCTGTGCATTGTAAACATAAACAGCATGGAAAAGGTTAAATACCTGTGTGCAGATTGTAAGATCTGGTCCGGACTTGCTGTGTATATTGTAACGTTAAATGAAAAAGAACCCCCCTTTGTATTATAGTCATGCGGTCTTATGTATGATAAACAGTTGAATAATTTGTCCTCAGACTCTTTACTATGCTTTTTTTAAGATTAAGTAAAATGTAAACATAGTTAAAAAAAAAACTTTACTATGCAGTTAACCTGGTCCAGGTAATGGTCTGGTAGGTATACCAACTAGAAGTTTGAAGTCAAATGTGTAGAAAGGAAAATCATAGTTACATCATCCTAGGCTTCAAAAATCTTGGAAAAAAAAGTAAAAATTGGAGGTTTAACAGACAATTTGATTTTTTAAGATTGACTCTTTACTATATTCACAGGTTCTGTCTGATTGAAAATGCTAGTAGTTCGTCATGTTGGGGATGGCGTGGGAGTTAGGTGGTTTTCTCTAGGCTTTGACCTGCGTGGAAACACGAGGAGCTACAAATCATACCCTTCCTCTTGCCCCAGATCCTTGGTGGATGTCTGTCAGGGGCTTTCTTGTACAGAGTCTTAAGATTCCTGCCACGGTGAGTTAATCCTCACCAAAAATCTCTCTTTATAAATTAGCCTGTGTAAGTATGCAGTAAGGTAGCTTTCAGAAGGCAGAAAACATACTGTAAAAGTTGAATGTGATTTCGTTAAGTTCAGATTGACTACATAAAGTTGCACCTACCACGTGTGAAAGGAAAACCTCCTTTAGTGTTTTTCTTAGGGTGAAGAGCATTTACTTAGGTAAGCAGCACATTTTATATGTCAGACTCCAAAAAGCCTAGGCTTGTTTTATGAATACTAGAGCTACCAAAAAAAAAAAAAGATACAAGTGAAATTCACTTAGGCTGCAGTAATCCTCTAAGGCCAATAAGATGACTGCTGTGTTTGCCAGTTCACTCTCTTTTCAGCGCCTGTGTTGTTAAACTCACAGTAAGTTATAATAAGGAAATACAGCGAGGATTTCCTGTCGGTACCCCAGTTTTCTCTTGGCCTGCCCTTGCTACCTTTCAGAACCACGAGTTCAGGGACTTCCCTTAGGCTCCCCGAACACAGTGGTTAAGACTCACCACTGCCGCTGCCTGGGTTCGGTCCCTGGTTAGGAACCCACAGGCTGCCCAGTTCAGCCGAAAAAAAGAGTGTGAGTTCAGTACTCCTTTTAAAATGTGCCTTTAAGTGAAGGGTAATTGCTTTTAGTACTGTGTTGGTTTACACCACACATCAACGTTCACCAGCCATAAGTGTATACACATCCACTCCCTCTGGAACCCCCATCTTACAATCCTCATTTTTATGGCCATTTTTGTCATATGGCCAAAGCTAATAGGTCAAATGATTCATTTCAGATAGAGAACTTGGTCTTTGTGCCATGTATGAAAAAAACGTGTGAAATTTTTTAAGATTAGAGTTGGGAGGAAAACTGACTTTGGCATACTGAGGCTGTATTCGGGTTCTTAGACTCCTGCTTGGGATGTCTGCACATTGGCACGCCCTTGGCGTCGGGGAGGAGCAGAATAGACGATCTCATTTTCTTAACCGTGGATCTCCTCCCCTAGACTTGTTGCCTAGGGTAAAAACATACCTCAGGTAATTTCTAGTACAAAGAACAAGAAAGCCCTGTGAAGACGGCCTGTTCCATCCTTCATCACCCTCGTTACATCGCCGGTTTGTGCGCCCCCTAAGAACCATCATGTGGGTATCACCTGGGCTGCCACCGTCCACTAGTCACGTCTGCCTGTCCCTGTGCTTAAAGCACTCATCGTACTTCGCGGAAGATTCGCTCACACGGTAAGCGGTCCATCAGTGTGCGTCTGTCTTTCTCTCGGGTGTCGTGTACAGCCAAGCTCCCCGGTTTCAGCCTTTCACAGGAAAGCATGATGGAAGGGCACAGGTGTTCTTCCATCATCACCCGCAGGGATAACATTCACCTCAACACAGAAGGGGCCGGAGGTGTCTGTCATCAATTGTTTTCCAGTTTATTACCTGAAATCTTCAAAGACAAAAGTTTTTCTACAACTGAAACACAGCGGTTTAAATACGTACCAAAGAATTAGGTAGAACCCCACAGGTTTCAGTATCCGCTTCATTGCCTGAAAACCCAGGGGTTTTGTTCTTTACGTGACAGACGATGAGATGGTCGGATGGCATCACCGACTCAATGAACATGAGTTTGAGCAAATTCTGGGAGATAGTGAAGGACAGGGAAGCCTGGCGTACTACAGTCTGTGGGGTTGCAAAGAGGCACGACTTAACGACTTCACACCTTGAGGCTATGACTTCTATTGAAAACAAGGGTTGGAATAATCTGTATGTTTTCAGTCTTGGCATGTCATGAATTACTTGCCATCTGCAGCAGGACTTGGGGATGCTGCTTCCAAGGGGTAAGGACACTGGCTTCCTTAGACCTTAGCTGGTTGTCACAGCCCAGTCTCAGCTGGGTGCTGGAGGAACCGAGTCCAGGAGTCGAAGTCTGGTTGGGTAGTAAAGCGCGTTTTAAATGTAGGCCAGGAAAAACGGGTGGCAAAGCTCCCGGTGAAGGATGGGGGAGACAGGCCAGCAGTGAGTACACCCTCACTCTTGGCTAAGGTGGTGTGCTTGTGTGGCGTGGGCGTGGCCAGCCACGTGCTCAGATACAGATCCTCGGGGAGTTTTCAGGCCGCAACACGTTGGAAGGCTGTGTAGGAATTGGAGAGTAAAAAAGTGAAAGTGGAGTCGCTCGGTCATATCTGACTCTGAAGGAATTACATACATGTTTGTCTTAAAAGACCATAGTTAATTATGTTTACCGTTAAATTTTAAAAATTGTTACTTTTGAGTGTTTTTTTTTTCTTTTTTGGTTTTCCATTCTTGTAGATTCTACTCCTAGTATTGACTCGTTAACTCATTTCCTATAATCTCCTCAGTTGTTCAGCTGAAGCTGCAAAGAGGAGGATTCTGAGCCAAAGGGAAGAGAGAGGGGCAGGCCCCAGGCACGTGGCCCGTCCTCCCCAGGCAGGGCCAGGGAAGCCGGCCGAGCGGCTGGGGCCTTGCTGCCTAGGGAAGGGGGGAGACGGCCGAGCCCCAGGGAGGTCTGCCGGGAAGGGACAGCTTCCCGAGGAGAGGGTGGAGGTGGTGAAGGTGGAGTGCGGGGTGGTGAGTCGGTCCCTCTTGACTCAGTGCTGTCCGGGAATGCAGTAGCCAGCTTGGCAAGGGTGGGGCTCGTCACCTCCCTAGACACAGAGGTGACATGATGGTGTCACACAGTCTTGTGGTGGTAAAGATCTGAGGCTTGGTGTTGTAAAACAGCGACCCCAAGGAGAAAGTTTGTGTTTCCATGTACATCACAGGTGAGCCCCATCGGTGGAACAGGTAACACTACCCAGGACCCTGAGCTAGGGAAGGAGTTGCCTTCAGGAATTGTCCAGCAAACCAGTAAGCAAGATATAGGGGGAAACTGATTCTGGTGAACCCTGCTGCTGCTGCTGCTGCTAAGTCGCTTCAGTTGTGTCTGACTCGGTACGACCCTATAGGTGGCAGCCCACCAGGCTCCTCTGACCTTGGGATTCTCCAGGCAAGAACACTGGAGTGGGTTCCCATTTCCTTCTCCAGTGCATGAAAGTGAAAGTGAAGGTGCTCAGTCATGTCCGACTCTTAGCGACCCTGTGAACTGAAGCCTACCAGGCTCCTCTGTCCATGGGATTTTCCAGGCACGAGTACTGGAGTGGGGTGCCATTGCCTTCTGTGCTGGTGAACCCTAGGTGATCTTAATCAAATTGCTGAATCCCTGCTCATCAACTTACAACAGGAGTTTTTAATCCCGCTGCACATCTGACTACTCACCTCTGTGAGCGTGTGTGCCAAGTTGCTCAGTCGTGTCCGGCTCCTTGTAACCCCTACAGACTGTAGCCCGCCAGGCTCCTCTGTCCATGGGTTTCTCCAGGCAGGAACACGGAGGGGGTTGCCATGCTCTCCTCCAGGGGATCTTTCTGACCCAGGGATCAAACCTGCGTCTCTTAGCTCTCCTGCTTTGGCAGGTGGGTTCTTTACCACCTGTAGAATCTTAACCATAGCTGTGTTGATCAAAGCCCTGGTATATTTGATTCAGAGAATTGGGGGTAGGGCCTGGGTCTCTCTTTCTAAGGTGGCTTTACAGGATGACCTGAAGATGCGTGAGGCTAACCCAACAAGAGTCTGAATTGAAGACCATTTTAAAATAGTTTCATTACTGGAGTTTATACAATTAAATATATGTCAGTGAGTAATTAAAAGTCACCACTTAGCCTGCATTATAAAATATGATGAGTAAGCCTCCGAGAAAGTCAGAAAACAGCAGACTTCCGTAAGTATATGAAACTTTTAACACTTTCGTGTCCCCTCCCCTTTGGGCAGTGGGTTGGCCTGACCTCCTGGCAGAAGCAAGCTCTCAGGTCTCCCGTGAGAAGGGGACGTGCTAAGGTGGTTTCCCAGGGGTGAGTCTGGGCCGTGCTCAGTCTCGTGCAGTCTCGGCAGGATTGGTGGTGAATTCTCCAGGGCAC
The DNA here is from genome assembly GCF_000754665.1 of Bison bison bison. Taxonomy (NCBI): domain Eukaryota; kingdom Metazoa; phylum Chordata; class Mammalia; order Artiodactyla; family Bovidae; genus Bison; species Bison bison. The sequence goes on along the minus strand of NW_011494609.1, from coordinate 1,674,087 downwards.
CAGCCACCTGGTCTGAGTGACAGGCCTTTGAGAAGCACAGTGGCAACAAGATTTGGATTCAAATCATTGCTCTTAATGCTGGGCAAGTTGCTTTATTTCTCTGAACCTCACTGTTATATAAAATGAAAATAGCTATAGTGTGCAGTCTGGGATCTTATACAAGCGTCACTGAGATAATCTACGTAAGAATCTTAGCCCAATATAGGAGGTGCTCAATAAATATAATTTATAACTAGACAGCTTGAGTCTACAGCATGAATGAGTCCATGTTAACAAGCGCCCTGTGGGAAACTAGGTGAGTAGTGTTCTCTGTGAATGTCTAAGTAGGATTATTTACCAGCTTGCTTTTACTTCTGGAATCTAACTGGACATTAACATTCCTTTCCTACTTGATTTTGCTGCTGCACAGTACCGACATCTACTTGAGAATTTGAAAGTTGTATTGTTTTTGGAGTCTGCTCTGATGTATGATATTTAAATATAAAACATTTTTTTCTATAAAGGAAGCTTTTGGGAGGCCTAACTATACAAAGGACCTGTTTTTTAACAAGCACTATTATCCGACCCAGACATCATGCGTCCAGTGGCCTTTCCCCTCATCCTTTTTCCCACTCGAAGGCATATCTTACATGTTTAGCCTTCAGCGGTTTGACTTAGATCAGGGAGAAAAGAGGAGAAGGAAGAAATCGGGTCCCAAGTTCATAAACAGCAATTTCATTGGGGAAGCTTTCAGAACTCAGTTATAACCCACGTTTTGAAGGTATTAAGTGGCTGCTGCTGCTGGCTTTTTGTTTGTATCCTTTGTTACTGTGTGTGAGGACTCTGTACCTCCGCCAGCTTGGGGGCCCGTACTGTGACCCCCTTCTCTGTATTCCTGTGATGCTCTGCATTCCTAGGGCATACTCCCTCCCTCAGAGAGAAGCCCAGGGACAGACTTTCCTTCTAGTTAGAATGTATGTGTATGGCCAGCGTTGCCTCATCAGAGCCTGTGGTTACGGCTGGATGGAGCTCATGATGGATCTAATGATGGGATTTAAATGTTCCCTTGAGGTAGAGAAAATTCTCTGGGTAGACAAGTTTCTTGTGATCTTATCACTAAATTTCAAACATTTCAAAAAAGTTGGTTCGAGTTTTTCCATAAGCTATTACAGCGTTAGTCATTCAGTTGTGGCCGACTCTTTGTGACCCCATGGACTGCAGCCTGCTAGGCACCTCTGCCCATGGGAGTCTCCAGGCAAGAATACTAGAGTGGGTTGCCATGCCCTCCTCCAGGGGAATCTTCTGACCCAGGGATCACACCCAGGTCTCCTGCATTGCATGCGGATTCTTTCCCATCTTAGCCACCAGGGAAAAACTCAAACACGCTTTCTGGCCAACCCAATATGATGGACAGCCTTCTTGTTGAAAACCGGCTTGGACTGGTTTTGTGCCTCTTTATTGCTCTCGGTCTTTCTCCAACCCACTGGCACATCTCTGCCCTCTGGACGAGCCCCCAAGCTCCTCTGTCCATGGGGATTCTCCAGGCAAGAGTACTGGAGTGGGTTGCTGTGCCCTCCTCCAAGGGATCTTCCCGCAGAGATGGAACCCAGGTCTCCTGCACTACAGGTGGTTTCTTGACCACTGAGCTGCCAGGGGACTTGTATATTCCAAAAAGTAACAGCCTCATGCCTGCCTTGAGTGCTGGAATGTTCTAGGGCTTTCGAGGTCATGTAGGCCCTCGCCACCCAGCGGTGTCTGGGCACCGGCAGTGTCAGCATAGCCCATTCTGCCTGTTAGACATGCAGACTCTCAGGCCTGGCCCAGACCTACTCAGAACCTGCACGTGAGCAAGGTCCGCGGGTCCTTCATCCACACTCGAAGTGAGCGCACCACGAGCCGGCCCCGCAGGTCAAACTGGAGAAGAGCGAAGAGCTGAAGCAGCTTGTTCAAGATGCCACGCCTGACCTGCAACAGCCTCCAGCCTACAGGCCAGCTCTGGCCGGCTCGCCACACTGACCTCGACTCTTGGGATCACGTAACACAGCCTGCAGCTGGACAGTCCCTCCAGCGGAGTTCCTGGTGGGGCTAATTTAATGTCAATTAATGCCTTTGAACTGTGGTGCTGGAGAAGACTCTTGAGAGTCCCTTGGACTGTGAGATCACCAGTCCATCCTAAAGGAGATCAACCCTGGTGGCTTAGACAGTAAAGAATCTGCCTGCAATGCAAGAGACCCAGGTTCGATTCCTCAGTCAGGAAGATCCCCTGGAGAAGGGAATGGCAACCCACCCTAGTACTTTTGCCTGGAGGGTTCCATGGACAGAGGAGCCTGGTGAGCTACTAGTTCATGGGGATCACAAAAGAGTCAGACACGACTGAGCCACTAACATGTTCTGCTTTGGTATGACCCACCCAGTTAAGGAACATCAAACAAATAGAATTTCATGATGTGAGAATTACATGAAATTTAAATTCCAGTACCCATGTATGAAGTCTTATTGAAACACCAGCACATTTTAAAATGTGCATATTCCCTGTGGTTGCTTCTTGTTTGGAGGCCTGAGCGTTGACTTGCCACAGAGCTTGCCCGGCACGGGCATCTCACCCTGCTGTTTGGTGGTCTACAGGCAGTAGTGAGTAATAAGTCGACAGCATTTTGAGTGCTGCATGATGTACCATGTCACGCACTTCTTTTTTATTACCAATGTGGCCGTCATGTCGAAACAGAGTGGATTTCAAATACCACTGCTTTTAAGGGATGGTGGAGTATGGGTTACTTCCCTCCTGAGTTAGGTGACAACATGCAGTATATGGAAGCTGTCACATTACAAAGAATACAATCTCTTTTGACATTTCCAGGGAAATGACTGGTAGACTACTATGTTATCCAGCAAACTCCTAACTCACAAGAAAGCAATGGATGGTCAGAAAAAGTAGAAAATTTAAAATTGAATATCTAATCACAGACTTTCTCCACAGAAATAAACACTGAAAATGAAGCTGCAACCAAAGTAAGTTTCTGATGGTGTATGTTAGCCAAGCAAGGGAAGCCAGTTACCTAGAGTGGGTTAGGTCAGTCATGTTTGATTCAGCGGCTGGAGAAACATCTTTGGAGAAACTAAGCTTGTCTGGAACTACCAGCCTTTCGATGATAACCATTAAAAAAAAAAAAAAAAAAACCTGAGTTACTTGGCTGGACTGGGTCTTAGTTGCACTATGCGGGCTCTAGTTCCCCAACCAGGATTCAAACCCAGGCCCCCTGCATTGGAAGCACAGAGTCCTGGCCCCTGGGCCACCAGGGACGTCTCTCAGTGATGACAGTTGCTCAAAGTGTTGAGATAAGGAACAACATCAACAGTCAATTAAAAAACAAAGCAAATGGCTTTGAGTGTTTTCCCCTGACTTTTACTGCAAGAGTTGACATACATTAGTTTATTTGAAGAGTCTGTGCCAAGTTGGAAATAACTGAAGAATTAGTCATTGTTAGTGGCATCATTGACTCAATGGATGTGAGTTTGAGCAGACTCCGGGAGATAAGTGAAGGACAGGGAAGCCTGGCGTGCTGCAGTCCATAGGATTGCAAACAGTCAAATACATGTGAGCGACTGAACGAGAGTAGCCTGTGTATAGCAACTCCAGGCAAAAGTTATTTTCCAAGTTGAGAAAACTAATTCAGTACAACCTGAAGTGGAATCTGCTAAGATGTGCTACCACTGATAGTGAAAAAAAATACGTGGAGTAGAAAACGCCTTAAAAAGACGAACTTGGGAAGCTTGGTGTAATATAAGGTGTTAAACCTTAGGATTACTCACTGTAGAATTTAAATCAACAGAAATTATGTGGAATATATTTGAATCGTGTTACTGAACCATATTATGAACAGTGAACTTTAGTTGCTGCTGTGAACTTACCTGTCAACAGTTCCATGAATTTTTGTTAGAAATAGTAGCTGAAAGTCCTGACCTGGTCTATAACACGGTCTTTCAATGGTTTAGTAGTTGTAAAGTTTATTTCAATTTTTTCAAAGATTTTATTTATTTTCTAAAATTTAAGTTGGAGGATAATTCTTTACAATGTTGTTCTGGTTTCTGCGGTACAGTAATATGAGTCAGTCATAATTATACATGTATCTCTCCCTCTTCCCCTCCCCTATCCCATTCATCTCAGTTCCGTTCAGTTGCTTAGTCGTGTCCACCTCTTTGCAACCCCATGGACTGCAGCACACCAGGCCTCCCTGTCCATCACCAACCTCCAGAGTTTACCCAGACTCATGTCCATTGAGTCAGTGATGCCATCCAACCATCTCATCCTCTGTCGTCCCCTTCTCCTGCCCTCAATCTTTCCCAGCATCAGGGTCTTTTCCAATGAGTCAGCTCTTCGCATCAGGTGGCTGAAGTACTAGAGTTTCAGTTTCAGCATCAGTCCTCCCAGTGAACACCCAGGACTGGTTTCCTTTAGGATGGACTGGTTGGGTCTCCTTGCAGTTCAAGGGACTCGCAAGAGTCTTCTCCAACACCACAGTTGAAAAGCATTGATTCTTCAGCACTCAGCTTTCCCATTCATGTAGGTCGTCAGAAAGCACCGGGCTGGGCTCCCTGGGCTGTGCAGCGGCCTCCCATCAGCCTCGCATTTCAAACATGATAGTATCTATATGCCAATACTGCTTTCTCAATTCAACCCACCCTCTCCTTCTCCCCCTGTGTCTACAAGTCCGAGTCTCCATTATTTCAATTTTTAAGCTCAGGACCATGACTGAAATTGTTCTGAATAAGAAGAACTACCCTTAGCCATCACTGTCAAATGCTAAACAGCTTTGGAAATTAGCTTTTGCTTCAGGTTTGATAATGTATCAATGAATTCTGTCTAAAATCAGAAGGGAAAACAGTGCTTATATGTGGAATTCACACTATGGTAAAGTCATTTCAACAAAAACTAACTGAGATCACAGCTAATGTTAACACGTTGTCAAAAGTTGACACACAAAGCCAAAGTTCCAGTCCTGCACACATTTGCGGTGAGTGTGTGTTAAGTCGCTCTAGTCGTGTCTGACTCTGGGATCCCACAGACTAGCCCGCCAGGCTCCTCTGTCCATGGGATTCTCCAGGCAAGAATACTGGAGTGGGTTGCTATGTCCTTCTCCAGGGGGATCTATATTTTCTGAGTTGTAAATCCCAAAGAAGTGTCAAATTTCAAGCTTTGAAATTTCCCAAAGAAATGTGAAATGAGCACATTTCAAGATCCATTTAACTGCAACTAAGGAGTTTCCACACAACCTTCAGTTGAAGTGATTAATCTGCTAAAAAGCAAACATCAGAGAAAAATGTAATAGAATTCTACAAATGTCTTTCAAGTGATAAATATGTTCAGTTAAAAATCCTGTGCTTGTGGACCGATACCAGCATGGGGAGGTACCTATCCATGGGAAGACACTTCCAAAGATGAAATATGTAAAATCTCATTACAAATCAGCATTAACAGATAAACGTGTGATTAATCTTGATAATGATCGCTAGCTTTGAACTTCAATTAAGTAAAACATTATCCCCACTAAGGATTCAAATTATTCTCATTGCTAGACCTGTAGTACCAAAAAGATACAATTATTACTATATTTTACTTTCACCTTTTTTTTTTATTGTATATATAAATCCCTGCGCAATATCCTGCATTTTTGTCTCTTGGCCTGGAAAACCTAAGACATTTAATATCTAGTCTCTTAAAAAGTCTGTCTTCCCCTACCACAGATGGTGTGAAGAAGGAGTTAGTGGGTTCAGCCTCCCATATGGCTACCCCAAAAAGGCAGTTTGCAGGGGGCAGGGGGCCAGGACTCTCTGGCCCCCCTCCTGGAAACAATCTCTGCTCCCCAAAGAGTCTCTGGGCCGTGGTCTGTTGGCACACGAGCAGGCCGTGTGCAGAGAACCAGCAGTGGCACAGCCGTGTGTCTGGCAGCAAGGAGTGACGGGCCAGCTTGGCTGCTGACCACGTCCACCCTTGGGTGCCTGACCTCTGCTCGTATGCCCGTGCAAAGGCAGTGGGAGGTTTACTTTTTTCACCCAATGCCAACCAATTCTCTGGTTCTCTGCAGACATTAACCTGGTGTCCAGCAGTTCAATTAAATTCTGACACTACCTACCTGGAGTTGGGCTTCCCAGATGGCACTAGTGGTAAAGAACTCAGCTGCCAATGCAGGAGACAGACGTAGGCTTTGGTCGGGAAGATCCCCCGGAGGAGGGCGCGGTAACCCACTCCAGTATTCCTGCCTGGAGAATCCCATGGACAGAGGAGTCTGGTGGGGCTACAGCCCATGGGGTCCCAAAGTGTCAGACACAACTGAAGCGACTTAGCACGCACCTGCACCTGGAGGTAGCACCAGATTCTGCAGGTTAAAGGGGCTTCAGTCTCACAAGACAGCCCCCACTTCAGGTGCCAAGGGCAAGTTCTCAGCCCCCTATGCTGAGATCAACCAGGGACCTCAAGCTCTGTAGGTCTCTGTTTCCTCATCTGTAAAATGGGGATGAAGCTATGACCCAGCCCATGGGGTACTGTGAGATTAAGTGAGTTAATACGCCTCCAGCTCTTAGCACCTGGCACAGAGCAGACCTTAGTAACTGTCAGCTCTTACTGGTTTTCCTCCAGCTGCTTGGAAAGTAGGGACGGATCCTGCGGCTCGGTAACTGGTCTAAGGTCACAGAGCTGCTAATGTTGGAGTCTGTTTGCAAGCCTCGGTCTGCAGACCAAGTGAGTTCACTCACCACTACCCCAATCTCCTTCCCAGGAAGGCATCCATCCCACCCCAGCTCTCTGCTATCCTTTACCGGATAGCATCCTCATAGACAAACATTACCCTCTTCTATTTTAATACCCTATCCTGTCGTGCCAGGATATAACTTAATGTTCTGGAAATCCTTCAACAGCTGCCACCCCCTTGGGCCGCGGACTCGCAGCCTCCTGTGTTCTGGCTTCACCAGCCTCTCAAAGGCACCTGCACCAACCTTGGCTCCTTCAGTGGTGCCACCCCAGCCCTCCTTCCATGACCCGAGGTCCTGTCTGGGCTCCAGGGCGCCTGTGTGTGCCCCCAGTCACCTGGCGCCTGTGTCAAAGTTCACAGGGTCTGCTGAGTGCCCGGGGAGCAGGGACCGTGTAGCCTTCCCCCTTCCTGCCACTGCCAAGAGTGAAGTCAGGGCAGGGTACGGGGCACAGGCGGAATAAAAGGATGGAAACGCTTGCTTCCTGGAGAGAAAGAGAATGTGGCTCGAACAGTGAGTCTCTCCAAGCATTGCCACGTTTGTTTCTTCAGGACTCCTGCAAGCAGGAGGCTGCTCACAAAATCACGGGTGGAGAGACAGATACCTCCCTCTTGGACGTGGCAGGGCATTCTCAGGCCGCAGACAGGAGCCAATGACCTTCACCCCTCTGACTTCAGGGAAACACAGGGGTGCTACTCCATTCATGGTGTGAACTGAGAGAAGAACACACAACGTAGGAGTTACGAGTTTAGTTTTATTCAGGGACCTACTGACACACTTTATTTCCTTGGGCTCCAAAGTCACTGCGGACGGTGACTGCAGTCATGAAATTAAAAGACGATTGCTCTTTGGAGGAAAAGCTATGACCAACCTAGGCAGCGTATTAAAAACCAGAGACATCACTTTGCTGTCAAAGGTCCGTCTAGTCAAGGCTCTGTTTTTCCAGTGGTCGTGTATGGACGTGAGAGTTGGACTATAAAGAAAGCTGAACACCGAAGAATTGATGGTTTTGAACTGCAGTGTTGGAGAAGACTCTTGAGAGTCCCTTGGACTGCAAGGAGATCCAACCAGTCCATCTTAAAGGAGATCAGTCCTGAGTGTTCATTGGAAGGACTCATGATGAGGCTGAAACTCCAATACTTTGGCCACCTGATGAGAACTGACTCATTGGAAAAGACCCTGATGCTGGGAAGGATTGAGGGCAGGAGGAGAAGGGGACGACAGTGGATGAGATGGTTGGATGGCATCACCGACTCAGTGGACATGAGTTTGGGTGGACTCCAGGAGCTGACGATGGACAGGGAAGCCTGGCATGGTGCAGTCCTCTGGGTCGCAAAGAGTCAGACACGACTGAGCGACTGAACTGAACTGAGCCTTCTCCCCTTTCTTGGACTAACTTTCAACCCTGGAGCGTGACCAGGCTCTGCCAAGCCACTGTGGCTTTCGAATAAAAAACGGCTGTGGTGACGAGCTGAGATCTCCCTGGAACTGAGCTAAACTATGGTGACAAGCCGGGATGTCCCTGGTTGGGCCTGTGCCCCGCCCTTGCCTGTCCCTGCCTGGTCCCCTGTCTCCCCAAGACCCCTCCTGTCCCCAGGCACCCTGGCTGCTCTCCAGCAGGAACTGAGAGACTCTCTGCCCATCGCCTCCCTGGTGGCTGACCCTCAGGTCTTCGGAGCTGAGGCGGCGAGCTGCCCTGAGCCCCCAGCGCTCCTGTCCCGGGGTTGCCCTGTCCCCGGGGTGAGTGTCGGGGGAGCTCTGCGCACACCTGCTGCAGGAACCTTCCAGACAGTCCCACTGCTGGTCCTCAGATCTGACTTCCAGGCCTTGCCATTTTGGGGAGGAGTTATTTCCTTCTTCCCTTTTACAAAAACTGCGGGCAGCTGCCCGGGCTGGCCTTTGGGGCAGCGGCTTGAGCACTAAGCTGCGTTAGCCTGTTTGATCTCTGGTTAAAGTCTGATTTGGGTGCCCTTGGAGGGCATTTTCTGGAATATTTTTTAATGACAGAATGTGAACTAGAATTTAGTTTCTAACGTGGTGAGGACAAAAAGGCCACGAGCCTCCCAAACTAGAAGCATTCAGACACTTTTTGAATTCTTACAGTAATATACCAAAATCACTTTAATTTACCTTTTGCTGAAAACATTTTATTTCACCACAAATTATTTTACTAATTTGCACCTCTAAAAAATGACAATATTCTGCTTAACAAACAAAATTAATAATAATACCTTACTGTCTCAAATACTAGGTCTGTGATCCAATTTCCCCTTTGTCCCAAAATACATTTCACAGCTGGTGTGTTCAAGCCAGGATTCAATCAACGTCGAGACGTTGCAGATAGCTGTTCTGTTTCTCAAGTCTCCTTAGATCCGGAATGGTTTATTCTCTATCTTTTGGGTGATAGAAAAGTGTTCCCCACTCTGATGTGTTTAATAGTTTCATTTTTTTACATTAAAATCTTTGATCCATTTGGAATTTATTCTACTGTGTCTTTTGAGGCAAGGATCTGATTTTGACTTTCCGTAAATGGCTGGCTGGGTGTTGCAACACCTTTCATTAAGAAGCCCATCTTTCCCCCATTAATTAAAGATTTCACATGTATTCTTTGTTAAATGGTAACTGTTGTAATTGGGTCTTTTGTACCTTCTAAAGTATGATGTTAGTTTGTAAATCCATCCACATGCCACAAGCACGGCTGTTTCCATTACAGAAATTCTGTGGCATGTTTTAGTGTTTTGCGGCTAGTAGCTCCAGTTTATCTTTGTTTTCATCATGGTTTTCCCAGTTATTCTTGCTGCTTTATTTTTTCCTATAGGACTTTTAGAATAAATATATCTAATTTTAGAAGAAAATTCTGTGAATGATGAGTTGACTTGGGAATTCTGTGAATGATGATTTAACTTCTTTTGATGTTCAGTCATCTTATCCAAGAACCTGGTATGTCTTTTCATTGGTTAAATCTACTTTTTCGTTGGTCTTTCAGGAGTGTTTAAAATTTTTTTCTCATGTAAGTTTTACACAATTCTTTTGAATTTTACACTGAGATATTATTCCTTTTTTGCCTGTACTATAAGTGAAATATTCTGCTCTAATTAGTTACTATATGAATATATGAAGGCTATCTATTTTATGGTATTTTAATGTTAATTTTATACCTTTACTAAATTCTCTCATTTTTTAGTAGTTTGTTCATGGAGTATTTTGTATTTTTCCAGTATGCAATGAGGGCTTCCCTGGTGGCTCAGATGGTAAAGAATCTGCCTGCAATGCAGGAGACCCAGGTTTGATCCCTGGGTTGGGAAGATCCCCTGGAGAAGGGAAAAGAAGCCCACTCCAGTATTCTTGCCTGGACAGTTCTATGCACACCAGAACCCGGCCGGCTACAGTCCGTGGGGTCACAAAGAGTTGGACACGACTGAGCCACAAGCACACACAGTGTGTGATAAAATCATCTGCAAACAGGGATGCTTTATATTTTCCTTCTAGTGGTTATCTTTTTGTTGTTCTCTCATCTCATGAGATGCTGAAACTGAAGCTCCCATACTTTGACCACCTGATGCCAGGAGCCAACTCATTGGAAAAGACTCTGATGCTGGGAAAAATTGAAGGTGGAAGAAGGGGGTGACAGAGGATGAGATGGTTGGATGGCACCACCTACTCGATGGACATGAGTGAGAGCAAACTTTGGGAGATGGTGAAGGACAGGGAAGCCTGGCGAGCTGCAGTCCATGGGGCTGCAGAGTCAGACATGGCTGAGCAACTGAACAGCATGTAATGATGTTGACCAGCCCTTCCCGTGCAGTTACCGTCTTACTCCTGACTTCAGTGGAATGCCTCCAGTGTTGCCTCCTTAAGTAAATGTTCTTTCTCTTTTTGCCTTAAACTTGACTTGCTTTATAATTAGTGCAATTGTACCAGTCATCTCTGAGTTAGTGTTTGATTATATATCTTTTACTCTGCTTTTAATTTCAGCCTTTCTGTATCTTTTTGTTTGCTATATACCTTTTGTGAACAGCATATAGTCAGACTGGATATATTTTTATCTAGTTTGAAAATCTTTTTGTTTTTAATTGGAGCTTCAATCCACTTAGATTTAATATAAGTGCTGATATATTTGGAATTATATATTATTTAGAGTTGCATTACATTATCTATCCTTTCTTCCCCCAGTGATTTCTATCTACATGTCATTTTCTTCTTCATTTTGATGGATTGCATATTTTAAAATTATTATTCTATTTTCTCCATCAGTCTGGAAATCCAACATTCTACTCATGGTTACCATAGAGATTTAAAATTGTGACACTCATTTATCAAAGGCTAATGTTGTTTAAGCACTTCACCCTCTTTCTAAACAATGCCTGGATCTTGGAATATTTTTGACTATACACATTTCTTAATTTACATGATATTATTGTCATATTTGAATTCTATTTTTAGCCCACAGTAAATTTTATTGCTTTTTATGAAGTCAGCTGTCAGTAGGATTTACCCACAGTAAAAGTCACCCTCTTTCACATTCTTCATTCCTTCCTGCGTGTCTGAGCATCCAATTAGGACTATTTTCATTCTGCTTGAAGGATACCGTTTAGGGGGTTTTATTTTTTGCAGTCTACTGACAGTGAATTCTTTCAATTTTTGAACCTTCATTCTTAAGGGATCTTATTTTTAACTTTAAAATTTTAAACAATTTCAAGATTATTTAAAAGTTACAAGCAGTGTAGAAAGTTCTCATTCACTGTTCATCCAGTTTCCTCAAAAATGTGTATGTTCTGTAGCCATACGACAATCATGAAAATAAGGAGATAACACAGATGACTCTTCACCAGTCTACAGCCTTTATTCAGGTTTCATCCATTGTCCTGCTCATGTTTTTCGTGGACCAGGATCCAGTCTAGGATCATACGTTGCCTTTAGCTGTCATCTCTCTCTCTCTCTCTTTCTTTTTGGTCTCCCCACACAGCACGTGGGATCTTAGCTCCCCAACCAGGGATCACACCTGCACCCCCTGCGCTGGGAGCGTGGAGTCTTAACCCTGGGCCACGGGGAGGCCCGGCTGTCGGGTGTCTTTAGTCTCCTTTACTCTAGGATGGTTCTCTAGTCTTTATCTTTCGGGACCTTCACGCATTTGAAGAGTCGGACACGACTGAACGACTGAACTGAACTGAACTTTGAGACTATGTGTATTCATTACTTCAGTCAGTCAGTTCAGTCGCTCAGTCGTGTCCGACTCTTTGCGACCCCATGGATTGCAGCACGCCAGGCCTCCCTGTCCTATCAGCAACTCCCGGAGTCTACTCAAACTCATGTCCATTGAGTTGGTGATGCCATCCAACCATCTCATCCTCTGTCGTCCCCTTCTCCTACCTTCAGTCTTTCCCAGCATCAGGGTCTTTTCCAATGAGTCAGTTCTTTGCATCAGGTGGCCAAAGTATTGGAGTTTCAGCTTCCGCATCAGTCCTTCCAATAAATATTCAGGACTGATCTCCTTTAGAATGGACTGGTTGGATCTCCTTGCAGTCCAAGGGACTCTCAAGAGTCTTCTCCAACACCACAGTTCAAAAGCATCTATTTTGGGGGGCTCCGCTTTCTTTATAGTTCATTACTTAACACTATGTAACAAGGTATCCCTAAAGTTAGTGCCTTTGAAATAGTAATCATTTATTATCTCCATTTCCTTGGGTGAGGAATTTGGGAGCAGCTCAATGGCACAGTTTGGCATGGGGTCACTAAAGCTGTGGTTGTCGTCAAGAATGTCCATCAGGGCTGCAGTCATCTGAAGGTTCAACTCAGGTGGCGAGTCTCCTGCCAGTATATCTCCCCTCCAGGCTGTTGATAAGAGGTGTCAAAGACTCACTAAATTCCGGCAGGAGCCTCCTTTCCCCACCATGGAGGTCTCTATGTGTTCCCAGCGCATCCTATGATATAGCACCCAGCTTCCACCAAGTCCAGTGAGCTGAGAGGTTTATTATTAGGTGGAAACTGCCAAGTCTCTATGACTTATCTCATCATGCTCATCTCCTCCCTGTCTTATTGGTTATTCCTACACGGGGAGGGGTCTGCACAGCAGCCTGAGTAGCGGGACCTGGGGATCTCTGAGGGCCATCCCCATGGCCCTTGGTTCCTCTGGGCTTTGGACGCCACCTCGTCAGTCTTCCTCCCTTCTCCACGAGAGGCGGCTGATGCTGCTGCAGCATCGTTTCCTTAGCCTGTGTGTCAGTCAGTGTCTGTCCAGAACATAGACATCTGTACAGGGAGAGCTTAGTAAAAAGCAATGTGATCCGGAGTATTGGGGAAAGTATCCCTGCCTGGAGAATCCCGTGGACAGAAGAGCCTGGCAGAATCAGCCAAGAGGATGCTGGAGAATACAGGCTCAGGGACTTCCCTGGTGGTCCAGTGGTTAAGATTCCGTGCTCCCAGAGCAGGGACATGGGTTCAATCCCTGGTCCAGGAACTAAGATCCTCCGTGCATAGTGCAGCCAACAACAGCAACAGCAACTAAAGAGCACAGAGGCCCAGCTGGTAAAGGTAGCAGGCACCACAGCTGGGACTGAGACAAGTCTCTTCAGGGCTGAGCTCCAGACGCCTCTGGAGAGGGATTCATTCCCCAGCAGGACTTGCTTGAAACGCACCCTCCAGAAGGAGGCACCACATCTCTGAACCCCACCTGCTGCCTCAGGAGATGCCACAAAGCCCTGTGGGAGGAGGCGTCTGGCTGGCGGCCCTCTCAATTGAAGGCACCACTGCCAAGGGTGGAGGGGGTGTGTTTGCGGCCCTGGGCTCCCCGCTGCCTCACTGGGGAGGGGAGTCAAGAAACAAACAGGCCAAGCAGGGTTGGCAGAGCGCTTCCGTGTCCGTGATGAGGCAGTGGGGCCTGGTTCTATGAACTGCGACTGTCATCGGCCTCACCCCAGGGGGCCCCTCCCCTCTGTCCCTCCAACCCGGACTATCTTGTTTTGCAGCCTGTCACCTCCCCACCCTGTGCTCAGGGCGCTGGGGTTACTGAGCATCCTTCCCGAAAACTCAAAGACTTGCTGCCTTCGGCTCAACCCAGACCAGACTGGCAGCCGGTTCGCCTTTGAAGGGAAGGTGCGGATGTGACTGCAGGAGTTTGGTAACCAGGGACAAGGGTGTTGGAAAGGGGAAACTGAGGAATTGAGTTCCTCGAGTTTGGCTTTTTATTTGCTTCGATCCTCGAAAGTACTAGCCATTTATGGTTTCAGGCTAATAATTTTGTTTAGTCAGAGGCTGTCAATGGGAGTGAGATGGACAGTTCGTTTATAACAGCTGCGCGGGAAGAAGGAGCAGAAGCACCGGGACATAATGGGGAGAGACATCAATTGTGAGACTTGTTCAAATATTTGAATTGGAATTCGAAAAAATAAGTGCTTTTTCAAATTGAGGGAGTAAGTCAAGTCTGACAAGGGGAAGAGACACTAAGAAGAGCAATCAAAATAAGGGTCTTTGGTGTTAAGAACGCTTCCTTCATTTGGGTTTACCTGGTGGCTCAGTGGTAAAGAATCTGCCTGCAATGCAGGAGACCCAGGACCCACGGGTTCGATCCCTGGGTCGGGAAGATAACCTGAAGAAGGAAGTGACGACCCACTCCAGTATTCTTGCCTGGGAAATCCCATAAACAGAGGAGCCTGGCGGGCTACAGTCCATGAGGTCACCAAAGAGTAGGACAGTTTTTAGCAACTAAACAGCAACAACAGCTTCATTTGATGACATGTGTTAGACAGACTCTGGGAGGTTTCACGTCACTGTAGAGCTAAGATGCTTTGGCGTTTCCTTCAGGCCCGGGCGTTTCTTGGAGAGGGGATGCACAGGTGGCTCAAATGCACAGTCCAGCGTGGTAGCTGCAAGGTGCATGTTATTAATGAGAGTTCAGTGTTTATTTATAGTCTCTATTTTTAGGTAAAATATATACAGAATGAAATGATCAAATATTAAATACGTATTTAATGAGTTTCGACAAATGCATACCACTGTGTAACCAAACACCTGTCAAGTTATGGAAATGACCATCATTCCAGGAAGACCGTTGATTACCCGCGCTCATCAGCCGCTACCCGTGGTCCCCAGGGGGAACGATTGTTGGGATGTTACACTGCACGTGAACTTTACTTCTTCTCAAATCTCACATAATGGAAAAATACACTCTATACTTCTTTTTAATTACGTTTTCTTTCACTCAACGTAATACACTTTAATAGCTTAACTGAGGTGTAGAAGGAAATGGCAACCCACTCCAGTATTCTTGCCTGGAGAATCCTGTGGACAGAGGAGCCCAGTGGGCTGCCGTCTATGGGGTCGCACAGAGTTGGACACGACTGAAGCGACTTAGCAGCAGCGGCAGCAGTTTTCCTTTAGCATGAATTTCACTGATTTTTAAAATACTTTTACTTATTTATTTATGGCGGTGCTGAGTCTGTTGCTGTGCAGGCTTTTCTTCAGTTGGTGTGATCAGGGGCGACTCTGTGGCGGTCTGTGGGCTTCTCAGGCTGCGGCGGACGGGCTCTGAGTGACTGGGCGTCAGTCGCAGCAGCAGGTGGGCTCTACAGCACAGGCTCAGTAGTTGGGGCTCACGGGCTTAGTTGCTCCGCAGCATCTGGGATCTTCCTGGATCAGGGAGGAAACCGTGACTCCTGCGTGGGCAGGTGGATTCTTTACCACCGAGCCACGAGGGAAGCCTGAATTTCACTGATTTTACGTGTATAGTTTGATGAATCAGTAAATTCAGAATCCAGTCTTAGAACACTTCCATCACCCCAAAAGTTCCCTCTTGCCAATATGCAACCCTTCCCTGCTTTTCTTCCAGTCAACTATTGGTCTTCTTTCTGTCTCTATAGTTTTCCCTTTCTAGAAATTTCACATACATGGAATCATATAATATATATAGACATATGTGTCTGGATTCTTCCACTGAAATTTTTTAAAGATCAATGTATCTTTTCTTATATGATTTCAAAATCATAGCTGTATTTTATTTTTATTTTGCTGTATGTCTTTTATTTATCTATTTTTTTCTGTTGAAACATAGTTGACTTATAATGTTTTGTGGGTTTCAGGTATATAGCATACTGACTCAGTATTTTTGCTGATTGTGCTCCGTGATGGGTTATTACAAGATAATGGGTAAACTTCCCTGTGTTATACAGTGTATCTCTGTTGTTTAACCTCTTAATGGTTTTAATGTTCATTCAAGTTGCTGCACATATTGGTAGTTAATTCCTTTTATTGCTAGGTGTGCTCAGTCACTTCAGTCATGTCCGACTCTGTGACCCCATGCACCATGGCCCGCCAGGCTCCTCTGTCCATGGGATTCTCCAGGCAAGAACACTGGAGTGGGTTGCCATTTCCTTCTCTAGCGATAAAGTATGAAGTGAGTGAAGGGAGTGAAGTGAACTCCCTTCTGTCTGACTCTTTGTGACCCCATGGACTGTAACCTACCAGGCTCCTCCGTCCATGGGATTTTCCAGGCAAGAGTACTGGAGTGGGGTGCCATTGCCTTCTCCATTCTATTTAAAGATATACCAAATTTTAGTTATTCCTTCATTAGTGGGTGGATTTGGCCATTATGAATGTTACTGTGAACATTTGTGTTATTTTCATTTCTTATGGGAAATGGAGAATAATTGCTAGGTCATTTGATAAATATTTACTATTTCAGGAAATTGCCAGGTGGTCTTTGAAAGTAACTGTACATTTTACATTCCCACCAGCAGTTTATGAAGGTTCCAGTTTCTTCACCTCCTCACTAACGTTTGGAATTTTTAGTCCTTTGATTCTAGCTATTCTACTGGGCTTCTCTGGCGGCTCAGATGGTAAAGCATCGGCCTGCAATGCGGGAGACCTGGGTTCAATCCCTGGGTCGGGAAGATCTCCTGGAGAAGGAAAAGGCAACCCACTCCAGTGTTATGGCCTGAAGAATTCCATGAACTGTATAGTCCATGGGGTCACAAAGAGTCAGGTATGACTGAGTGACTTCCACTTTCATTCTACAGGGCACATAATAGTATCTCACTGTGGTTTTAATTTGATGACTAATGATGTAGAACAACTTTTCAAGTACTTATTTGCCATTTGTATACCTTCTTTGGTACAGTATCTATTAAACTTTTTAATGGATTGACTTTTTTTTTTTTTGACAGCACCTCACAGCTTGTGGGATCTTAGTTCCCCGAATAGGAATAGAACCTTGTGCCCTCAGCACTGAACGTGTGGAGTCTTAGCCACTGGAATGCCAGGGAATTTTTAGTTTCTTATAAAGCATTCAGGCTTCCCTTGTAGCTCAGCTGGTAAAGAATCCACCTGCCATGCAGGAGACCTGGGTTTGATCCCTGGTTGGGAAGATCCCCTGGAGAAGGGAAAGGCTACCCACTCCAGTATTCTGGCCTGAAGAATTCCATGGACTGTATAGTCCATGGGGTCACAAAGAGTCAGACACAACTGAGTGACTTTCGCTTTCTCTATAAAGCATTCACCTCCAAAATGACCAAGCAATTCCACTAGTAAATATTTACCCACAAGAAATGAAAACATATGGCCACTAAAATAGTCATACAAAGATCTTCATAACATATTGAACCCAGGTCTCCCATGTTGCAGGCAGATACTTTAGCATCTGAGCCACCAGGGAAGCCCAAATTGGTCGCTCATTCATGTCTGACTCTGAGACCCCATGGACTGTAGCCCGCCAGGCTCCTCTGTCTATGGGATTCACCAGGCAAGAATAGTGGAGTGGGTTGACCTTCCCTTCTCTAGGGGATCTTCCTGGCCCAGGGATCGAACTCGAATCTGCATGGCAGGCAGATTCTTTACTGTCTGAGCTAGCAGGGAAGCCCTATTTCTACTAGTGAAAATGTATAAACAACCTACATTTCCAAGCCTAGGAGAGCGGACTGTGATGTATTCATACAACAGAATACTACTCAGTGACAGAAGCGAGCAAGCTCCTGATGCATGAAACCGCCTGCGTCTTAAGAGCATTATGTTGAGCGAAACAGGTGAGATGCAAAAGAAGACGCACTATTTATATGGTGTTCGAGGATACGACAGACTAGTTGATGCCGGTACAAACCACAGCAGTCGTTTTCTCTGGGGCAGAAAGCTTAGTAGGAAGGACGTGAGTAAACTTCCTGTCGTGATGAAAATGCTGTGTGTTACTACAGGGGCAAACGTTCCACAGGTGATCAGTTGTCAAAACTCATCCAGTGGTATGCTGAGGATCTGTTCATCCCACTTCATGGGAGTTTTATCTTAACCAAATAGAAGGAAAAGGAATGAAAACTAAATGAACAGGCATAACACATTTTGATTGATGCTTTTGAACTGTGGTGGAGAAGACTCTTGAGAGTCCCCTGGACAGCAAGGAGATCCAACCAGCCCATCCTAAAGGAAATCAGTCCTGAATACTCATTGGAAGGAATGATGTTGAAGCTGAAACTCCAATACTTTGGCCACCTGATGCAAAGAGCTGACTCATTGGAAAAGACCCTGATGCTGGGAAAGATTGAAGGTGGGAGGAGAAGGGGATGACAGAGGATGAGATGACTGGATGGCATCACCGACACAATGGACATGAATTTGAGTAAACTCCGGGAGTTGGTGATGGACAGGGAGGCCTGGTGTGCTGCAGCCCATGGGGTCGCAAAGAGTCAGACATGACTGAGCAACTGAACACATTTAAAAAAAAAAAAGAAGAGTTAAGTCTCAAATGTAGTCCTTGGCAAGGCCATCTTTGAGATGCAAGGGGCACCAAAAATGCTTTTCAAAAAGCAAGACCACTGAATTATACAATGATAATGGGAGGAAGAAGAAATTATTTTGGAAAAAAAAAATAGGGCTATGAGTAGTTTCTGAGAAAGGTTTATGAAGGTCAAAAGTCTCCAGTCAACCACGTTGCATTCACACTACTGACTTCAGACATGTAATAAAGTGGAAAGGGTGCCCACATTACTTATATTTATTATAGAATTACCCAACACGACAAATGTAAAATGGAGGTATCTAAACTTTTGTTTTCTTTAAGGCAGCATCAAGACACCAAAGTAACTTAACCTTCAGGTGGACATTACTGAGTCTCTTTCCAGGATGGCTTTGTATCAGATTGGATGCTGGGGGCGGGATCCTGTCTCTGAACTCTCCTCAGAGATCCAGAACTTTCGATCAAAGACTAGACCTACACGTGTCCAGAGAGAACAGGGACCACAGCCTTCCTGCCTGGGAGCAAGTGCTCTGGAAGCAGACAGATTGGCTGCTCAGTCATCCCCAGTCTGCTGGCTGTGGGTGTGGTTCCTGCTGACCCTGGCCCCACTTTCCCCAGCCATCTTTGTTGCCGCTGTTCAGTCGCCAAGTTGTGTCCGACTCTTTGAGACCCCATGGACTTCACCCCGCCAGGCTCCTCTGTCCCT
>NW_011494609.1:1651973-1654624 GCF_000754665.1 Bison bison bison | reverse complement strand
AGCTTCAGCATCAGTCTTTCCAAAGAGTATTCAGGGTTGATTTCCTTTAAGATTGACTGGTTTGATTTCCTTGCAGTCTAACGGATTCTCAAGAGTCTTCTCCAGAAGGCAAGGGTGGGATGATTTCACAGAAAAGCATTGAAACATGTATATTATCATATGTGAAACAGATCGCCAGTCCAGGTTCGATGCATGACTCAGGGCGCTCAGGGCCGGTGCTCTGGGATGACCCTGAGGGATGGGATGGGGAGGGAGGTGGGAGGAGGGGTTCAGGATGGGGAACACATGTCCATACATGGCTGATTCATGTCAATGTATGGCGAAAACCACTACAGTATTGTAAAGTAATTAGCCTCCAATTAAAATTTTAAAAAAAGTCTCCAACACCGCAGTTCAAAAGCATCAGTTCTTTGGCGCTCAGCTTTCTTTATAGTCCAACTCTCACATCCGTACATGACTACTGGAAAGACCATAGCTTTGACTAGACGGACCTTTGTCGGCAAAGTAATGTTTTCACTCTTTAACACACTGTCTAGGTTGGTCATAGCCTTCCTGCCAAGAAGCAATCACCTTCTAATTTCATGGCTGCAGTCACCGTCCCCAGCCACCGACTTGTAGCCACCTCCACATTCTGAGAGCTGGGATTGCCTTCCCTGGAAGTAGGCAGCTCTTGCAGTTGGCACACCTCAGAGGCTGTGGCTGGAACTGAGACGTTGAGTCTCAGCGCATGCACACTCCACACCTGCAGTGATGTCCTCGTGTTACTATTTCACAATCAAACTGAGTAAAGACCCCCCAGCCCTGGGAGGCTCACCCTGAGAAGTGCCCCTGGGCTGTGGCCGAAGATCAGGGAGGAAAAGCCTGCAGAAGGAGAGACGGCCTCTGGTGGTGAGGACAGCCTGGCGTGTCTGCTGGAAGGGGTGCTAGGAGAGCAGGGCCCTCACCCTGGGGTTTGCAACTTCCGTGGCCCTGTGAGTGTGTGTCCTGCCTGCGTTTCAGAGAGAGAGGAGGAGAGTGACACAGGCTTGCTGCATGCCAGGTTGCTCAGTTGTGTCTGACTCTTTGCGACCCCATGGACTGTAGCCCCCCAGGCTCCTCTGTCCTTGGGATTCTCCAGGCAAGAATACTGGAGTGGATTGCCATGTCCTGCAGGGGATCTTCCCAACCCAGGGATCAAACCCACACCTCTCACGTCTCCTGCAATGGCAGGTGGATTCTTTACCTGCTGAGCCATTAGGAAAGTTCCTGGTTCACACACTTTGTCTCATTAACCTTCAGAACAATCCGGGGAGATATGTGGGCTAATTCCCGCTCCATAGATGAGGAGCCCAGAGTGATGGAGTGGCTGGTCCTGGATCATAGAGCTAGGCTCCACCCCAGCTGGGGAACCACTTGGGCGTATGTCCCGGGGCCGCCCCGTGTTGTCCCAGGGCCCAGGGGAATCTGGCCTGAGAAGGCTGTGGATCCGATGGGAGCTTCCCAGACTACTCCAGCATGAACATCTTCCAGAAGGATTCTCCACTGGGCAATGAGGCAAGAAATTTATGGCTCTGCCTGATTAATGGGCCAGGCAGTTAAGAGTTCTCTGCCAAGCTGTGAGCATAATTTAAGGAACCGAGGCAGGAGGAAAAACCCATAACTCACATCCTTTAAGGGCTCTTAGAACAAGAGACACGTTGGAACATTGAAAACGTCTCTGCTCCTCGGGTCAAAAAAGACCAGTGTGTTTCTGGGTATTTCGGTCAAAGAACAGGGAGTCCAGATGAATGCACGTGGCAGAACAAATGAGGAAAATACTTCCAGATCATAGATTTCTGCTCAGTGTTTCCTTCATTATTTTCTGACCGGCTTTGGTATTTGTTCAACCACATCCTCACTCTTCATGCCTCTCCCCACACCTTGTAAATGCCACCCTCTCAGCCAAGTAATTTTTCATTGACTAGAGTTGAAATGCTGCCAGGAAAGTGGCTCTGGGGATCTTAGATGTGGAGCGACAGGAGGCAGAGTGGAAGAGTCCCAGGATGGGAGTAATTTGAGTCCTGGGTCCTCTTAAGCTACATGATTTTGGAGGGGGGCACTTCATCTCTCTGGACCTCAGTTTCCTTTTCTGTAGAGAGTTTGGACCCATCTCCCTCTTCAGTTTGAAAGTCCTGTGAATTTCTCCTAGGCCTGACAACCCACAGTATTTTCACCATTCAGCATCTGGAATAGTAACACTTGCCCTCTGCTAAAACCCCAAAGCATCTTATCTCTGTGTTAAAAAGTGACATGTATTACTTTTTATCTCAACTTCTAGTTATCTGTGGGTATTTTCTTTTCTTTTCCTCTCCCCACCTGGACTCAGAATGCTTTGGGCAAGCTATGTTTTTCCTTTTGAACCCCTCCCAGCCCCTGCATGCCAACCAGTAACCCAGTAACCCGCTGTGTGTGAATGCAAATGAATGAATGAGTGGAAGCGGCCTCTACTCACTATTTGTCCCGAGACTGGATGACTTTGAAACTGACAGAACGCATCTCGGTCCTTGGTAGAGTGTAGGTTCCTCTGTTCCGACACAGAAAGAACTCAGCGAGAGGCAGGGTGAAGGCAAGGAAAGTTTATTCATATAGGATGCTTGTGAGAGATCCAAGTGGGCGGGCAAGGGGTGCCATGC
>NW_011494609.1:1647815-1651873 GCF_000754665.1 Bison bison bison | reverse complement strand
ATGCCCAGAGCTGTGGGGCTACAGTTTGATTTGTTGTTGTTCCATCACTTGGTCGTGTCTGACTCTTTGTGACCCCATGGACTGCTCCACACCAGGCCTCCCTGTCCATCACCAACTCCCGGAGTTTACTCAAACTCATGTCCATTGAGTCGGTGATGCCATCCAACCATCGCATCCTCTGTCGTCCCCTTCTCCTCCCGCCTTCAATCTTTCCCAGCATCAGGGTCTTTTCCAATGAGTCAGTTCTTTGCATCAGGTGGTCAAAGTATTGGAGTTTCAGCTTCAGCACCAGCCCTTCCAATGAATATTCAGGACTGATTTCCTTTAGGATTGACTAGTTTGATCTCCTTGCAGTCCAAGGGACTCTTAAGAGTCTCCTCCAGCACACAGTTCAAAAGCATCAGTTCTTTATGGTCCAACTCTTACATCCTTACATGACTACAGGAAAAACCATAGCTTTGATGATATGGACCTTTGGTGGCAAAGTGACGTCTCTGCTTTTTAATACAATGTCTAGGTTTGTCATAACTTTCCTTCCAAGGAGCAAACATCTTTTAATTTCATGGCTGCAGTCACGGTCTGCAGTGATTTTGGAGCCCAAGAAAATAGTGTGTCCCTGTTTCCATTTTTCCCATCTATTTGCCATGAAGTGATGGGGCTTCCCAGGTGGCTCTAATGGTAAATGTA
This sequence comes from Bison bison bison, assembly GCF_000754665.1. Lineage (NCBI taxonomy): Eukaryota > Metazoa > Chordata > Mammalia > Artiodactyla > Bovidae > Bison > Bison bison. The sequence continues at coordinate 1,651,186 of NW_011494609.1, read as the reverse complement.
TCTGCCAATGGAGGAACTGTAAGGGATGTTGGTTTGATCCTTGGATGGGGAACATCCTCTGGAGGAGGGCATGGCAACCCACTCTAGTATTCTTGCCTGGAGAATCCCATGGACAGAGGAGCCTGGAGGGCTACAGTCCACAGGGTCGCAACGAGTCGGACATGACTGAAGTGACCAAGTACAATGGGACTAGATGCCATGATCTCAGTTTTTTTGGATGTTGAGTTTTAAGCCAGCTTTTTCACTCTCCTCTTTCACCTTCATCAAGAGGCTGTTTAGTTTCTCTTCGCTGTCTGCCATCTGAGTGGTGTCATCTGCGTATCTGAGGTTATTGTTATTTCTCCCAGCACAGTTTTATAATCAAAGGAAAAGCGGGGGCAGGGAGAGAAGACTGCCTTCCTCCTCATTCTTCAGTGGACATCAGGCTTCCATCAGAACCTCCTCCTCCATGTTGGGTGGGGGCATTTTCTTGTCCTTATGTGGTCAGAGTGGGACTGTCATGATCCTACTCAAATCAGCAATAGGGTGGTCTATGGTAAAAATGGTAAGTCATCTCAGGTTTTAGTATAATGTCACCTTTTCCTTATATTCTTATTTTTAGTGTGTGCAGAGGAGCGCGTCCTAGGAATCCTTAACTCACAGAGCTCGCTGGGCAGGATGCGGGGCTCATGCCGCTGCTGTTTTATCGTTCAGGGCATGTCCCATGCTTCTGTTTCACGGTTTTGTTGCTAAGCAAAGCCTCCTCGGTTTTGTGGTTAAGCACACCAGCTTCCTTGAGTGATCATTAACTTACAGATCTCCCATACTTTTCTCTCAACTCACAATCCCCTAGGGGATGATTTAATCATCTACTTTGTCCCTTTATCACTCTGTCCCTATCAACTTGATTTGCTTACAAAAAGTACATCCTTTCTGTTTGATAAATTTTAACATGTGTTTCAAAATGCAGAGTTAGAAGTACATTTTATTTTTGTAAGATACCCATAGACAGAGGAGCCTGCAGGGCTACGGTCCATGGGGTCACAAAAAGTTGGACATGACTGAACACACACACACACTGTTATTTTAGAAAATTTATTAAAACGAGTCTTTCTGATACCACACTTTAAATCAAAGCAGCAGGTTTTTCAAGTTTTCTGGAAGACATTGCTTCAGAGATTTCATCATGGCTGCTCTCTCCTCGCTGTCTCAAACTGATCACGTGAATTATTTTTGAACAATAATGCCCCGTCCCTGTAGACATGATACACCCACGGGTGTTGGGACTGAACAGGTCGGCTGGCTTTGCCGATGGAATATCAGCAAATGTGATGCAAGCGGAAGTCTTGCATGCTTCTCTCCTCCCTGAGGCTCCTGCTACTTATCAGGACAAGAACTAGGGGAAGAGACCAGAACCCACACTGCAGCCTAGATCCCCTGACCTCGAGCAACTTGCACCACCACCTAAAAGTCAACAAGATACGGAGTGCTGGGCTGGGTGTTGTGCAAGTGTTGCAGCAGTAGTTGACCTGGGTGACAGACTGAAGTCACAGAGGAGTAATCACAGTTCAGGCACAGAAAAAAGGAGCTGTCTGGTCCCAGACACGTCCCTGCACCCCTGAGAACTTGAACTTTCCGTGAACTGTGCCAAACTCAAGAACCTCATCAGCTGTTTTTAAAACAACACCTGCCAATTGCAACCTTGCGGTCTCAAGGACGTTTTCCCTTGTAACTATGTCTCCATCTTGGACCCCAACCAGTCCTTCCTGGTGGCTCCCATTATAACGCTTGATAAACAACTCACGCCGCTAATAATGGTCTTGCAGTCTTTGCCTTTGTGAGCTTTCTCAATTTTGCAGTCCTGTGGATCACAATTCAGGTGCTTCTGGAATCTGTGTCTCCTGGCTGCAGTCCTAACAAACTCCAAATAAATGCCTCTTTCTTTCAATCAGATCCCCATTGCTGAAATTTTGGTTAACAGCCAATACTTCTGACTGATTCAATGGACATGAATTTGAGCAAACTCTGGGAGACAGTGAAAGACAGAGGGCCCCGGTGTGCTGCAATCCACGGGGTTGCAAAGAGTCGGGCACAACGTAGCAACTGAATGGCAACGATGGTTCACTTTCCCCCAAATTCTCCTTCATGCCTGACTTTGTGCCTCTGAGGACTGACCAAGAAACCCTGCTTGGACGTCTGTTTTTGACAGATATGGGTCCATGAAGCAGGAGTTTCAGGCCTGCATTCTGAGAACTGAGCGTCTCCGATCCTCTATCATTATGTCCATATTTATTTTGCTGTCCTGTACATTTGGAGTATAATTCCTGGGTCAGGAAGATCCCCTGGAGAAGGAAATGGCCACCCACTCAGTATTCCTGCCTAGAGAATTCCATAGAGGAGCCTGGCAGGCTACACTCCATGGAATTACAAGGAGTCGGACACAATTGAGCGACTAACACTCACACCATAAAGATACTTTATGTGATTCACTAACTTTTCTAAAAATTAATACTTATATATAATTTATCACATTTTATGAAATCAGAAGTTCCAGGTTGCTCTTCCAGGTTTCTGTGTCACGTGGCAAGTGGGATCTTAGTTCCCTGGCTGGGGATCAAACCAGTGCCCCCGGCACTAGGAACTTGGAATCCTAACCACTCACTAGACTGCCGAGGAAGTCCCTGCTCTTTCTTATTAGATGAACGGCTGAAATAAACATTTTAAATAGGATTAAAAAATTAAACATGACTTAAAATAAGGGTTTTGTTATGACTGAAATGAAGTGAAATCACATTACATACAATTGACCAATTTAAAGAAGGGCATTACTCTAATTTTTTTTTTTTTTTACAACCCCTCCTTTCACGAACAGAAACCTTTGTTTCTCTCCCCACTATTAGCCGTGTGATTTGATGAGGTTAAAACCCATCCCCAGCTCCAGGAAGGGATCCCTATTTGTGCTCCCATTTCATTTAATGTTTTCCAATTTCTCCATCTCTTTTTCTTCTTCTTTTTTTTTTTTGATATTCTTTCTCAAGACTTGATCAAGTATAGTAAAAAAAAGCTTTCATATACCTATATATAAATAATATGTATAATATATATTTTAGAAAGCTTATGAATTTTTGCCTAACTAAAAAAATTTATGACATTTGGAGTCCACTTGTTTGACTTAGTATGACTAGAATGCTATATTTCTAATTAAGAAACATAGATATGCAACAAGCAACAAAAGTTTACTGTATAGCACAGGGAACTATACTCAATGTCTTGTAATAACCTATCATGGAAAATAATCTGAAAAATAATACACATGTACACGTATGACTGAATCACCTTGCTGTGCACCTCAGACACCATAAGTGAACTTCGGTCCGTGGGGTCGCAGAGGG
>NW_011494609.1:1641801-1647715 GCF_000754665.1 Bison bison bison | reverse complement strand
GGCCTGTGTGTGCTGTGTGCTCAGTCATGTCCGACTCTCTGCGACCCCACGGACCGAAGCCCGCCAGGCTCCCCTGTCCGTGGAATTCTCCAGGCAAGAAGACTGGAGTGGGTTGCCATGCCCTCCTCCAGGAAGTGACCTAGCATGAACGGAAGCCAAAAAGTCAGAGGACGGCTACTCTAGTGTCAGCCTATCTACATTCCCCACCACACATCGGTGCTCGGCCTCACGGGAATAAGAGAAGCCTGCAGACGGGGGCCTGGGCACCCTGCCTCTCTGTGGACGAGGCTCTGAGCGGGTCTGCCCTGTGGGACTGGCCATCTCGGGCCTGCCTTGTGGGCACTCCGCCTTCTCAGTGCTGGGCCTCCCAGACCACCTGCGCCCCCTGCAGCCCCAGCAGCACCCTGAGAACCCCAGGCGCTGTCATCTGCACCGAGAAGCTACGTATTCACTGGAGAGACCACGTAGGTATGAGCGGGCCTCTGCCGCGAGAAGCCCACCACAGCCAGGACGTGGTCAGTCACTGCCAGCCTTCCCTGAGTCTGGCCCTGACTTTCCACTCAGGACCCACCAGCGAAAGCTGGCCGTGAGCTCGCTCCTCACCAGCTACCCAGGATGCCTGCTTCCCGTCAGCTGCCTCCCATCCGGGCCAAGTGAGCCCTTCTCTCTCACTCGAACACCTTCCCACTTCCTGCTTTGTTGCCTTCAGAGTCTCTGCCACAGGCAAGTTTATGGGTTGAGTTCTGTCCCCCAGAAAGATATATATATGATATATGATTATATATATATATATAATATAGAAATTCATGTATAATTTTGGCCATACTGCATGGTTTGCAGGATCTTAGTTCTCTGACCAGGAATTGAACCTGGGCCCTCGGTAGTAAAAGAGCAGAATCTTCACCACTGGTTTGCCAGGGGATTCCCAGAAATTTGTATGTTGAAGCCCTGATCCTCAGTAGTTCAGAATGTGACCTTACTTGGAGACAAAATCACTGCAGATGTAATGAGTTAAGATGACAAATCAGACTGGAGTACAGTGGGTTCCTAGCCCCACACGACTGGTGTTGGACACGGCTCTGCGCTGAGATCCAGCGATGCCTTTACAAGTCAAGGGACACCACAGGTTGCCACCAGCAGCCAGGAGGGACGTCTGGATCCTTCTCCCAGCACCCTCAGGGGGAACACAGCTCTTCTGACCCCACCATCTCTAGGACTGTGAGAAGACACGCGTCTGCTGTTTAAGGCCCTGTACCTTGTTAGGAGAGCCCCAGCAAACAAACACAGCAGGTGACGGTGACTGGCTCCCTCGCCTGAAGACCCCAGGGCCTTGGCCTGATGTCACCAGCTGGTCTTCAACCATTTCCACAGCACTTGGCCCTGCTGGGGGAGGACAGGCTTTCCTAGGGAGCTGTGGTACCCCAGGCAGCCAAGACTCAATGGATGGAAAAGTGAAAGTGTGAGAAACTCAGTCATGTCCAGCTCTTTGCGATGCCATGGACTGCGGCCCACCAGGCTCCTCTGTCTATGGGATTCTCCAGGCAAGAATACTGGAGTGTCTTGTCATGCCTTTCTCCAGGGGATCTTCCCAACCCTGGGATGGAACCCGGGTCTCCTACATTGCAGGCAGATTTTTTACCATCTGAGCCACCAGGTAAGTCTGCTGGAAGCCTTTTCTCAGGCTACGGGTACTGGGTCTTGACACAGCCCGAAGTTCATCTTGACTGAGAGGGTCTCACAGCCTCTGGACCGCCTATCAGGGTTCCTGCTCCATCACTGCTGTGTCTGGTTACTAAAGAGCTTCCTACAAGGCAATGCGAGGCCCAGCCCGGCTCAGGGTGCTGGTGGGCTGGCCGCCGCCACTCCATCCTGTGGCTGCACCCCGACCCCAGGCGCTCACAAGACAGCTGGCAGCCCGCGATGCTGTTTCATTCCAATTTTGTCAAGTACGCGGGGCTCCTTCAGAGGCGTCAGTTCGGCGTTCCCTGTGCTTAGGGAACAAGGGCCTCGCCTCCCAGGGCAGGCGGAGGCTGACTGGAAACAAGTTATTTTGAGACGGGCACAGGCTGTACAGATAACAGCGTGTTTTCCTGCTGAAGTCGTCGTGTGAGAAATGTTGGGGTGGGGGGAGAGGCACGCGGATGAATCTAAAAATAGAAGGCTGTAATTAGGCGAGCGCGGACTCCTTCTGGAAGGCGTCGATTGCTACGGCAACCACACACCCCGGTTTCTCCAGGACAGCTTTCATTCTGTGAAATCTGATTCTTTTCAGTTAAGGTGATCTGTTACGCGTCTGAACGCAATTTAATGTTACAGAATCGTAGGCCCCTTACACACACATTAATGCACAAATCCAAACAAACGCTTGGTCATGTCAGCACTCATTTTCTTTCTGTCATGGAAATACAGGCATCAAGGCTGTGGGCTTTTCCTACAGGTTGACAGGTTATGACGATAATACAGGAGGGTGTGGGTCAAACATGGGGCTGCTGAAAGGGTGTGAAGGGGGGAGTTAGGCTTAAACTTTTGGTTGAAGAGTGGGACATTTTTTACTGGCCGGAAACTCCAAGGGCCAGTTCTCAAGTCTATTCTGTATGCTGTGTCTCATGGAATTCCAGAGTGGTTCCGCAGGGGACATGCGTGAGCTGCTCCGGGTGTGATTATGGCATGTATGTCATCATGCTTACCCACAAAGTGATGGGTGTGTGATGAACGGGGTTTGCACAAATGCACCCTGCAAAGCCTCGAGCCCAGAGCTTGGGGCCAGAGAGACCAGAGCCCTTTGGGTGGCAGCAGCATGGGTGGGATCCCTTTATGGACAGAGGACAGGAAACCGTTTCTTGCCTCAGTTCTCAGAGGACGTGCTGGCTGTGTTGACTGGTGGGTGGAGGGGGTTAGAGGCCAGCAGGTGTCAGGAGGGGAGGACCCCGGGGGAAGGGATGGTCATGGTAGCCCCGGAAACCTCCATATTGGAAACTTGGGTGTTTGCTGCTATTTGTATTTTCAATAAGGATTCCCCTTGTTTTTCTGCAGTCTTATATTAACATTCTTTTGCAAGTATCATCTAATTTTGGTTATCTTCATGGGAATAAGAGCAAAGAGACTCTGCTCTAGGACTGGAATTTTGATGGGCACCAAAGAAATCAGAGTTTAAAAAAAACAAAACACTACTCCCAGGGGAAAGTTCTCGGAAGGCAAAGTCTGGGAGACCTGGAGATGAGTAGGAAAATGCCCCTCTTTCTATGAGGGGTTCCTCTCAAGTGCCTCTCTGCTGGAGGGAACTTTTGAGAGGTTTGCACTTGGACTTTTACGAGGACGCTGTTCTGTGTCCTGATCGCGTGCTGCCCTAGGAGGTGGTGTCTCAAAACAGTTGCCTCCAACGCTGCTTCCGGTTTGTAAAACAGTAAAACCGTTTTTCGACATGTGTTTTGTGGACTAGAAATATTACAGTTGCCATTTTGGAAAATATCACCTACCATACAGTATAGCAGTTTTTGTTTTTTTTTTTCCAAACAAGAAATTTGTTCTCTAAGAGAGAGACTGGCGCCAGCTCCATGCCTCATGCTGTGCACTGTACACCCGAATAGATCTGTTTCCTTGTGTGCACGAACCATGGTGTCATGAGCCTTTTCAAAAAATTTATTTGGTTGCACTGGGTATTAACTGCAGTATGTGAATTTAGCTGTGGCATGTGGGCTCTTAATTCCCTGAGAGGATCGCACAGCCCCCTGCACTGGGAGTATGGTGTCTTAGCCATTGGACCACCAGGGAAGTCCCTCACGAGTCTTTAAGAGATCTTTTCCCTCATGCTATTCCTGATCCTTGTTTTTCTTCCTTTTTTCATTTTATATCATCTTTTTTGCTTACGCTTAGAAAAACTGTCTTTAAAATAATCTTTTCCCTTCAAAGGACACATCCAGAAACTGTTATACTTCCTAAAAGTCTTTCAGTAATTTAACCAGCTGAGTAAATATAAGGTGTTTTGTTATATGTTTGTTTCATGAGAAGGCTGATGTTAGGACAATGGCCATACAAACTGCTACCACACTCTGTCATCACCCCAGACCCCAGATTGTTCTTATTTCAAAGACTCTTTTGAAAACAGGTAATTTTAGGCAACCTAATTACAATATGATATATAACATTTGGGCCAGTTGACCCAGATCAACATTAAATGGAAACTTCCAATTATTTAGGCAAAAAGCAAGCCTAATGAATTACATGTGGATTTCACAGGAGGTACAATATTAAAAGCATCATGCCATAGCAGGCAGGGGGCTGCCTGCAAGGTGGAGAGCTCCTGTGCAATATGTTTTGTAGTGCCCCTGAGGTCACCCCAAGAAGCCCTACTTCTTGGAGCCCTAATACCAATCAGCCTTTCGTGAGACCTCAGTGGTCCCTCTGAACATAGGTCCGGAACACAGACCGGATCGTGTTTGGTGCTTAAGGGAGCCCCAGCCTGATCAGTGGCCTGTGAAGCCCTCTGTCACGCAGGACGTCCAAGTGTGTTTTCCACTCCCGGCTGCCCTGTGCCGGGGTACACGTCATGCACTGCTCACCTCTGGGGCACCACCCTCACCAGTCACCTTTGGTCCAGTTTCCTGGCAGACAGCAGTATCCCAATTCGTGCAGAGGTGCAGGCTAACTGGGAGGCAAAACAATAGGTGACTGGAAACAATGAACTGGAATCTCTGCCCTGCCTCTTCTGCTCCCTGGCTGTCCTCTGTGTATCAGTCAGCTCAGGCTGACTTAACAACATATCAATACCACAGACTGGGAGGCTTAAACAACGATGTTATTTTCTTACAGCCCTGCAGGCTAGACGTCTTAGATAGCTGGGTCAGCAGGGTAGTTTCCTCTGAGGGCTCTCTCCTGGGTGTGCAGCTGTAAAAGGCCGATGAGTTTTGGGTGCACTGGCCCTGCAGATAGTTAAAAGTGATGGCGTCTTTACTGGGGGATGGACAAGGTCACTGGCGACTAGCTCTCCCTTCTCTGAATCATGACAGATTCTGAGCAATGTTACTCCTGCACCAAGCATTTGCCTGGGGGTGGGGGTGCGAATAGGGGTGGGTGGGTTAGGGCTGGGGGAGTGGGGGGCATGACATTTAGTTTCCTTTGGACCACTTGCTCCATTTTGATGACAACAATTCTCAAAACGTATGGAGGCGCTCTTGCTTTCTGAATCTCTTTTATTTCTAGAAGAGTGAGGAAGGAAGGTCAAATCTCTTATTCTGTGCCCCTGCAACTTCCACACTCCCATCCTGGGCTGAAATCAGAGGAGTCTGAGCAGATGAAGAGATAGGAGTCAAGAGCATGTCCAAACAGAGTAATTCTTCCAATAATAATGTTGACAGCTTATGTTATCTTAGGGTTCTTAAGTCTCTTCTTTGGAGTCAACACCATTGATTTATCAACTTGTTTTCCTTGACTTTATGGCTCTTTCTCATTATTTTCTGAATATGGCTTTGCTTTGCTCCCTGGAATGGGAAACAAAGGTTTCTGATGAATCCTGGGACAGGCCAGATCTTACTCTACAATGATGTAGCTGCTCACAGGCAAGTCTGGCCAGTAGTGTTGGGGTTTCCCTTCCTATCAGTGGAATATGGCCTCAGATGGCCATGAGCATTCAGTAGGCTCCTGTGGTCTCAGAATCCCACAAAGGCAAAAGATGCACCCCTCTACAGTTCCGGGAGCCTTAAGTGGAGATAGAGAAATCCGGTCCTACAACTTCCCCAGAGATTTTCACCAAATGGAAACACCTCTCTTGCACTCTCTCCAGAGTTCCTTTGTGTGTGTCCTCTCTTCCCTCTCCCTCAGAACCGTTATTTAATTTACCTCATCTCCTATCAGAAAATCAGGCATTTAGTGTATTTCACCTAAAGAACCTAAAGAGGACTTCATAATCTTAGGAGTT
>NW_011494609.1:1633613-1641701 GCF_000754665.1 Bison bison bison | reverse complement strand
GGCCTTACCAAGCTTATCACATGAGGCCAGAGACCAATGTTCATTTGCTGTGAATGGATTTCAGTTGGGACAATGCTTCTAGCTCCTTAGGAGTTCCCTCAGAGAAGTGTCTGTGAGGGAGCTCATTTTTCACTCTTGCCCGGCTCTGTGGTTAAGAAGTGGCCCCTGGGAGCCAGCACCTTATTACAGCTGGAAGCCACGGTGGGCCTCCTCCTCCTTTGTCCTGGCCCTGGCATGAGCAAGAGCCTCCGGAGGCTGGAAGGCTGGGGTCCACAAGCGGCTCCAAGGCCATAAGCCTGCGAGGGGCTCTGGTGGGTATGGTCCACAGGCGGGCTCCTCCTGGGGACCCGAGGCTGGGTTCGGCCGCGGGCACACCTGGAACGCGGGACCAAGGGCAGGAGCCCGCCCGCAACAAGTGCCCGGGGGCACTGGGCCGAGCCCTGCCCCCTCAGACGTCGGGGCCCACGTGCCGGCCTGCAGCTGGTCACTCACAAGCGACAGCCGCCATCTGACTGGAGACGCCACGCGGCCGGGCTGCAGAGCCTGGCTTTGTGCAACCTGGGGCACGTTCCTCAAGCCCGTCTGGCGCTCTTCCTTCATCTCTAAGGTGGGGACGAAGCCCGCCCTGCAGGGTGGTAAGGGCAGGTGAGACGACCTGGGCGAGAGGATGGCGCCTTTGCGGGGTTCGCACACACCAGGTGCTCTCGCCACGTCTCACGCGGGGTCGACCCCGGCTTTTCTGCTGGAACCAAAGTTCTCCCGTGCCTCAAAAAGTTTTTGGTAGGGGGCGTGCAGGTGGTGACACAGCGCTTTTAAAGTCGGAAAAGCGCGGGGCCAAAGCCCCTACACACGTCCGTTAAATTTGTTCCCACTTCCGGCCCCGGCGACAAAGCGCCCAACAGACGTCCGTTAAGCCCGTCCCCACTTCCGGACTCGGCGACAAAGCCCCCACAGACGTCCGTTAAGCTCGTCCCCACTTCCGGCCCAGCGAGGGCAGGTCAAGGGCCTGGGGGCCACCAGGATCGACTGAGGCGACGAGTCGACACTAGCGGGCGTGCGGCCCGGTGGAACGCGGCTGTCCTGGCGAGGAGGGACGAGCTGGCAGTAAAGCCCTCCGAATCTCCCGCCCTCGGCGCTGTCGTGGTGGGGACCCCTGCCCGCTACGTCGGAGCCCCGGCGCTTCAGAGCCTCAATTCCGGGGCGCGGCCCCAGCGGGAGACGGACGGAAGGGACAGGTTTGCGTGGTTCTCGCGAGAACATCCTCCCCGGGGTCGTGCCGGCGGCCTCTCCCCACGGTGGGCGGGGCTGCGAAGCGGAAGGCGTAAGATCTGGGCCCGCTGAGGATCACGTGACCGCAAGACCATCCTCCCCAGGGTCGCGCCTGCGGCCTCTCCCCATGGTGGGCGGGGCTGCGAAGAGGAAGGCGGAAGAGCTGGGCACCCGATGGCGATCACGTGACCTCAAGCCTGCAGCTAGGATTGGCCGGACGCTTCCGGGCCACGCCCCGAGGGCCCTCCCGCCCCCTCTCCCCGAGGCGGAGCTGCGGGTGGCGTGGTAGTGTCCTCAGGCGCACTAGGGTGGGGCCGTTTGGGCTTCTTGGCTTCTTGGTGAAGCTGCGAACCGCGGTGCAGGGTCTCGGGTGGCCGGGTACCTTAGCTGTGCAGAGCTTGGCGTCCTGCAGGGCAGCTCTCTCCGAAATAGAACTTTCTGGAGAATGCTTCAGGGCTGCGCTAGGAGAAGCCAGCCCTCCACGTGGCGTCATATCCTCGCTGTCCCTCCACCCAGGTCTTGGCGCCTGACTCTGGATCTCAGTGACGTGAGGGCAGCCCCCCAGGAAAATCCTTGCCGAGGTCATCTTCCCCTTCGTGCAGTATCCGAGCCCAGTCCCAACTTACTTTTCACTCCCGTTCATCGTGGGAAACGCAAAATCGGACCTCAGGACACCCTCTTCTCCCCCTTTGGCTCCTGGGTTCCCTCAGGGGCATCTGCAGTGATACCGGTACTGTGACTGATGGTTGCAGGCGTTATTTCTTCTGGCAGAAGGTGGCAGGTCGCTGCTGGCCTTCATTCCTGTGTCTGGCAAATCAAAGGTGTGATTTCTGAGTGAACTTACAGTGGGGCCTACTGAGATTTTTGTTCAGTCGCTCAGTCTTGTCTGACTCTTCACCATGCCATGGACTGCAGGGTGTCAGGCTTCCCTGTCCTTCACTGTCTGGACTGTGTTCAGTTCAGTCGCTCAGTCATGTCTGACTCTTTGCGACCCCATGAACCACAGCACGCCACACCTCCCTGTCCATCACCAACTCCCGGAGTCCACCCAAACCCATGTTTATCGAGTTGATGATGCCATCCAACCATCTCATCCTCTGTCGTCCCCTTCTCCTGCCCTCAATCTTTCCCAGCATCAGGGTCTTTTCAAATGAGTCAGCTCTTGGCATCAGGTGGCCAAAGTATTGGAGCTTCAGTTTCAACCGTCCTGCCAATGAACACCCAGGACTGATCTCTTTTAGGATGGACTGGTTGGATCTCTTTGCTGTCCAAGGGACTGTTAAGAGTCTTCTCCAACACCACAGTTCAAAAGCATCAGTTCATTGGCGCTCAGCTTTCTTTATAGTCCAACTCTAACATCCATACATGACCACTGGAAAAACCATAGCCTTGACTAGATGGACCTTTTCAGGTCATCATCAGGGTCTTTTCCAATGAATTGGCTCTTTGCATCAGGTTGCCAAAGTATTCCAGCTTCAGCATCAGTCCTTCCAATGAATAGTCAGGATTGGTTTCCTTTAGGATTGACTGGTTTGATCTCCTTGCAGTCCATGGGACTCTCAAGAGTCCTCCAGCACCACTTTTCAAAAGCATCAGTTCTTCAGTGCTGAACTTCAGCATCCAACTCTTAACATCTGTACATGACTACTGGCAAAACCATTGCTTTGATTATACGAACCTTTGTCAGCAAATTGATGTCTCTGCTTTCTAATACACTGTCTAGGTTTGTCATAGCTTTCCTTCCAAGGAGCAAGCATTTTTAAATTTCATGGCTGCAGTCACCATCCGCCGTGATTTTGGAGCCCAAGAAAATAAAATGTCACTGCTTCCACTTTCTCCCCTTCTATTTTGCCATGAAGTGAGAGGATTCCCATGAGCTCTGCTTTAATGACCTCCGAGTCTCCTTCCTCCACATTCTCCTCCAAGTCTAATGTGCTGTGCCAGGCATGGTATAAGCTCCCACTCAGGAGACCTGCCGAAAAAGGGAACCCTGCCCAGTGGGGCTCACAGACCGGAAGGGGAGAGAGAACTGGCCCTTTAACAGTTACAGTATAATGTGCCACTGCCAAGTAGCCCAGGTTAGGCTTTTATTTGTTAAATACAATGACCTTATGAGTTAGCTGTTACCTTCATGTCACTCAGGACTCTGAGACTCAAGAATGACACCTTGTGAAACCACTCACGTTTTCCTTCCATTACTCATCTGGCAGGGCCAGAAGAAAGCTCCATGGAGGAAGGGGAGAAGGCAAAGGGGACAGAGAAATTCCAGAGCCTTTGCAATGTAAAATGCTGTTGCATCTTCAAAAATTTCTACAAGGTTCTGCCTTATTTTTCAGGACTTCTGGGGTTGTTTTATATTTTGTTATTTTATTTATTTTTGCATTAATCCTCAGAAGAAGACTTCAAGGCACTGCGGTTATATTCTAGCTATCTAAATTGACCAGACTGCAAAAACACATTTAAAATTGACCTCAAAGCATTTGACCAGAGTTTGTTTCCTTCCCCAAGTGAAGTACAATTGCATCGCTCTGGAAGGAAACTGAGCAGTGATTCCGTCCTTCTCTGGTTGTGGTCCAGGCCCCACCTGCATCAGTCAGTCAGTCACTGTGCCACAGTAGGACTCTCTGGGGTTTGGAAATCTGCAATTTTAATGAGCTCTCAGCAGCTGCAGAAGCACCGTAAAATTAGAGAGCCACTTCTCTATTTTTAATACATGGTTTAGGACATGTATTCCTTCTGGTGGAAGGAAGCCTGAGACTATCTATATTCAAGAGCCAGAGCTTGGGGCTGACTTCATTGCTTTCAGTCTGCAAGGCCATGCCAGCCTTGCTCAAATAGCCTCATGTTTCCACTGTAGTTCTTTAATAGCAAATAGAAAGCAGAGTCAACTCCCAAAAGAAGAGAAAGATGAACTAATAACTGTGTTTAAAAAATCTATGTCCAAATGAAAAATCTAGATACTGTTTCTGGTGTATTTCTTTATTGATTCACATGTTTTCTCTCCCTCTCTTTCTTGCCTCTTTTCTCTACCCTTTTGCTGTTGCCTTCACCTTTTTGTCTATTCCCTGGTTGACCAAAACTCTCACTTTGGAAACAGACTGATATTCACACAAAGACTGACTTGATTTCAGTGGGAACACTGGCCACTTGGAGAAGCAGAACACTAGATTTCCTCCAAGCAAGGTTTTTTAAGCTCCCCTGGGGCCTGACGACCCTGTTTCACACCTCAGCACATGGCCAAAAACCATGTTTTTTCACTGTGGTGATCAGCTGATCACCAGACTGCTGCTATCATAGACACTCTGTCTTCTCTTTGATATAACAGATCAATAGAAGAAACTTGTATCCATTAAAGCTTGAGATCACATCATCCACAGTATCATCGTTACATAGAAATTTGCAAGTCAGGAGGGACTGAGGAGCTGCACCCTCAGCAAAGCCACCCTTGCTCTCCTTTCCCTCTTTTTGGATGTGGTTCATTTTCCTTCTACAGGTCTACTTTCCTATTTTCCCCAGGCAGCTGGCATGCACAGAGGTCTGCAACTGCCCTGTCCTGAGGATTCTGTCCCCTGAGGCAGTTCTCAAGGATAGGAGTAGGGGATCATTTCCCCTTTCCTTGTGTCTCCCCGTGGGGAATTTTGGCAATCTCTGGAGACTTTTTTGGTTGTAGCTGGGATTCGTGTGTATATGCTAAATCGCTTTAGTTGTATCCGACTGTCTGCAGCCCTATGGACTGTAGCCTTCCAGGCTCTTCTGTCAATGGGATTCTCCAGGCAAGAATAGTGGAGTGGGTTGCCATGTCTTCCTCCAGGGGATCTTCTGAACCCAGGGATCAAACCTACATTTCTTACATCTCCTGCATTGGAAGGGAGGTTCTTTACCCCTAGTACCACTTGGGAACTAGCATCTAAAGAGTGGAGGCCAGGCATGCTACTCAGCATCATAGAGGACAGCCCACAGCACTGGGTCACCTGGTCCCCACAGTCAACAGTGCTGAGGCGAAGAGACTGTCCTGAGGCAAGGAGTAAAAACACGGTGGGTAATCAGAGCGAGCGTGTTTGTGCAGAACCTTTGTCATTTCGTGCAGTTTCGCATGAGGCATCTTACCTCATTTTGTCCTCACAGTGGCCTGGGAGGTGAGCAGTGAACCCTCATTTTACACTCAAGAAAGAGAAGGACAACAGATTACTTTTGATAATGATTTCAGGAGAAAAATAGTCAATAATCTCTATTCCATTCGACCTCGTGGAAGAGTTGCAAAGGGTTTCTTTCCATGAAAAGCTGTATCTTCCTAGCTCCTCTGTGATTCATCCCCTGCCTCCATAAGCCAGTCTATATCTTGTTGCCTCCTAATGTAGACCATTTACCCTGGTCCAAACTTCCTCTTCTCTTCCCTCCAGACCAGGTGCTCATACTTATCCAGCACCACATTTATGACCCATCTTTCCAGGACTTTGTGAGTCTCCTCCATGAGTACCTTCTGCATGTTATTTCTCACATCATTTGAAAAATCCTGATAATTATTTTTCCATTTTATTGAGAAACAATTGACATACATCACTGTGCATGTTTAAGGTGTACAGCATAAGGGTTTGATTTTCACACACTGGGAAATTATTACCACAATAGGTTTAGTTAACATCCATCATCTCATCGATGATAGATACAATAAAAAAAAAAAGTTCCACCTTGTGATGAGAACTCTTAAGGATTAAATCTCTTAAAAACTTTCAAATAGAGGTTTCTTATTTAGAAAGCATCTGCCTTGCAATGCAAGGGACAGCAGTTTGATTCCTGGTCTGGGAAGATCCCACATGCCACAGAGCAATGAAGCCTGTGTGCCACAGCCACTGAGCCCGCAGCTGCTACTCCTGAAGACTGTGTGCCTAGAGCCCATGCTCCACAACAAGGGAAGCCCCCGCAATGAGAAGCCCACACGCCGCAACAAAGAGGAGACCCCACTCCCAACTAGAGAAAAGCCCTCATAGCAATGAAGACCTTCCACAGCCAAAATAACAATAAATAAATCTGAAAAAAAAAAAAAAACCACCTTTCAAATATACCATACATCCGGGCTAATGATAGTCATCACATTATATGATACATCCCTAATACTTATCTTATAACTGGAAGTGCGTACCTTTTGGTGATTTAAAAAATACACAAGACAGCTGTGAGTTTCGTGGGCTTCCCTGGTGGCTCAGCTGGTAAAGAATCCGCCGGCAATGTGGGAGACCTGGTTCAATCCCTGAGATGGGAAGATCCCCTGGAGAAGGGAAAGGCTATCCACTCTAGTATTCTGGCCTGGAGAATTCCATGGACTGTATAGTCGAGGGGGTCGCAAAGAGTCAGACATGACTGAGTGACTTTCACTTTACTGAGGACTGAGAGTCCCTTGGACTGCAAGGAGATCCAACCAGTCCATTCTAAAGGAGATCAGCCCTGGGATTTCTTTGGAGGGAATGATGCTGAAGCTGAAACTCCAGTGCTTTGGCCACCTCACGCAAAGAGTTGACTCATTGGAAAAGACTCTGATGCTGGGAGGGATTGGGGGCAGGAGGAGAAGGGGACGACAGAGGATGAGATGGCTGGATGACATCACTGACTCGATGGACATGAGTCTGAGTGAACTCCAGGAGTTGGTGATGGATAGGGAGGCCTGACGTGCTGCAATTCATGGGGTCGAAAAGAGTCGGACATGACTGAGCGACTGAACTGAGCTGAACTGAACTGAGCATCCAGGAGACATCCTCTCAGGTAGCTCTGAGGAAGTGTTCTAAGAAGGGAAGGGGAGAGGTCAGTGTATATGTGATTTTGGCAAAAGGGTACATGCATTCAAGCATACATCTCAGTAGGAGGTTACTGCTAGTCATGAGAAATAGATATCTCAGCTAATGATTTCAGTGCTTTTCTAAGTATGGAAAGAAGCCAAAATCCAGGTTCATAAAAAATTTCATCTGGAATATTTCTAACTGTCTAAGGACATGGTTTGCCTCGTTCCTGATCTTGGCCCTGAAATCCTTCCAGGGTGTACTGTATGTAGGTCAGAGACCAAAGTGACTAATGACTCCATTCCTGAAGAACTGGATTCTGGGCAACACTCTTTCCTTTCTGCTTTTGACCACCTTCCTCTGATTCTGCCTCCTCCACCCCAATTTTTCACTTCATTTTAAATTACTGCAGTAGTCGCCCCTTTTGTGGTTTTACTTTCTGTGGTTTCAGTTAACCGAGGCCAGCTGTGGTTCAAAAATATTAAATGGAAGATCCCAGAAATAATCCACAAGTTTTAAATTGTGTACTGTTCTGAAAAGCATGTTGGGACCCCAAGCCCTCCTGATCTGTCGCTCCCAAGAGGTGAATCCTCCTTTTCTTTAACAAATCCCACTCATCAGTCACTTAATAGCCTCCTGGGTTATCAGACTGAGTATAGTAGTATCACAGTGATTACGCTCTCGAAAGCCTTATTTTACTTAATAATGGCCCCAAAGCACACGAGTAGTGATGCTGGCAATTAGGATATTCTCTAACTGTGCCTAATTTAAAAAGTAAACTTTATCTGAGGCATGTGGTTTCGTGCGTGCTAGGTCACTTTAGTCGTGTCCAACTCTGTGCGACCCTATGGACTCTAGGCCGCCAGGTTCCTTTGTCCATGGGATTCTCCAGGCAAGAATACTGGAGTGGGTTGCCATACCCTCCTCCAGGGGATCTCCCCATCTTAGGCATGTATGTTTAGGAAAAATCGCAGCATATATAGAGTTTGATTCTATCCTTGATTTCAGGCATCCACTAGGGGTCTTGGAATGTATCCCCTGTGGATGG
>NW_011494609.1:1628695-1633513 GCF_000754665.1 Bison bison bison | reverse complement strand
TGGAGCTTATCAATATCCTGTTCTGAATTGTTATTTGATTATTTGGAATTGTTATTTGTTAATTGCTATTCATGTACTGAATCTCTCTCCAAAGTGATGTTGGGAGCTGCAGTGACTGAATACCAGTTTTGTCAAAATCTTTGAATATACAAAACCTTTGCCCCGTCTTTTATTTTTTTGATAACTTTTATTTATTTATTATCTATTTATGTGTTGGCTGCTCTGGGTCTTCATTGCTCTTGCTCTCTAGTTGCTGCAAGCAGGTGTAGCTGCTCGTGGCATCTGGTAGTTTAGTTTCCCCACCAGGCATTGAACTCCTGTCCTCTGCAAACTCCTGTCTGTCCCCTGCTTTGGTAGGCAGATTCTTAACCACTGAACCACCAGTGAAGTCCCTGCCCATTCTTCTTGAGGTGAGACCATTCATTCGCTGGGTGGTCGTACTCCTTATGGCTGAGTCAGATCTTGTACCGGAGATCATACTGTTAATATTTTCGTTAAAATTGGCTTTAGGGGAACTTCCCTGGTGGCCTGGAGGTTAAGATTCCATGCTTCCCCTGCCAGGGGCACCGGTTCGACCTCTAGTCAGGGAACTAACATCTTGCATGCTGCTTGGTGTGGCCAAAAAAAAATGGCTTTAGAACTGAGAAATCTGATTATTTCCTCTGTACAGTGGAGGGGCAGAGTTCAAATCTTTTGTTCGAAGCCACTTAGTAACTTTGGAACTTAAGTGAGGGGCAGAGGCAAAGCTGCAGTCTTCAGTGATGGTTATTGAGATGACAGAACAATTAAATAAGAGTAAAGCGCAGAGACATTACTTTGCCAACAAAGGTCCGTCTAGTCAAGGCTATGGTTTTTCCTGTAGTCATGTATGGATGTGAGAGTTGGACTGTGAAGAAGGCTGAGCCCCGAAGAATTGATGCTTTTGAACTGTGGTGTTGGAGAAGACTCTTGAGAGTCCCTTGGACTGCAAGGAGATCCAACCAGTCCATTCTAAAGGAGATCAGCCCTGGGTGTTCTTTGGAGGGAATGATGCTAAAGCTGAAACTCCAGTACTTTGGCCACCTCATGCGAAGAGTTGATTCATTGGAAAAGACTCTGATACTGGGAGGGATTGGGGGCAGGAGGAGAAGGGGACGACAGAGGATGAGATGGCTGGATGGCATCACTGACTCGATGGACATGAGTCTGAGTGAACTCCAGGAGTTGGTGATGGACAGGGAGGCCTGGCATGCTGCAATTCATGGGGTCGCAGAGAGTCGGACATGACTGAGCCACTGAACTGAACTGAACTGAACTGAAAGATAGCACTGCAAAAACAATTAAGCTTCAAGTTTAAAAAGCCAACCTATGAGAAAAGCCATCAAGCCATTTACGTCATAAAAATGTGTTTCATGGTAAAAAAGCCATCTTATAAATCTGGTAACACAACAAAACTGGAGTTAAAAAGTGCAGAACTTTTTTTTAAATTGAAATACAGTTGAATTACAATGTTGTGTTAGTTTCTGCTGCACAGTGAAGTGATTCAGTTATACATGCATATATATGTGTGTGTGTAACTGTGGATCACAATAAACTGTGGACAATTCTGAAAGAGATGGGAACACCAGACCACCTGACCTGTCTCTTGAGAAACCTGTATGCAGGTCAGGAAGCAACAGTTAGAACTGGACATGGAACAACAGACTGGTTCCAAATAGGAAAAAGAGTACGTCAAGGCTGTATACTGTCACCCTGCTTATTTAACTTATATGCAGAGTACATCATGAGAAACGCTGGACTGGATGAAGCACAAGCTGGAATCAAGATTGCCGGGAGAAATATCAATAACCCCAGATATACAGACGACACCACCTTTATGGCAGAAAGTGAAGAAGAACTAAAGAGCTTCTTGATGAAAGTCAAAAAGGAGAGTGAAAAAGTTGGCTTAAAGCTCAACATTCAGAAAACGAAGATCATGGCATCTGGTCCCATCACTTCATGGGAAATAGATGGGGAAACAGTGGAAACAGTATCAGACTTTATTTTTGGGTGCTCCAAAATCACTGCAGATGGTGACTGCAGCCATGAAATTAAAAGACACTTACTCCTTGGAAGGAAAGTTATGTCCAACCTAGATAGCATATTGAAAAGCAGAGACATTACTTTGCCAACAAAGGTCCATCTAGTTCAGGTATAGTTTTTCCAGTAGTCATGTATGGATGTGAGAGTTGGACTGTGAAGAAAGCTGAGCGCCGAAGAATTGGTGCTTTTGAACTGTGGTGTTGGAGAAGACTCTTGAGAGTCCCTTGGACTGCAAGAAGATCCAACCAGACCATCCTAAAGGAGATCAGTCCTGGGTGTTCATTGGAAGGACTGATGTTGAAGCTGAAACTCCAATACTCTGGCCACCTGATTCAAAGAACTGACTCTTTGGAAAAGACCCTGATGCTGGGAAAGATTGAAGGCAGGAGGAGAAGGAGACGACAGAGGATGAGATGGCTGGATTGCATCATCGACTTGATGGGCATGAGTTTAGGTAAACTCCGGGAGTTGGTGATGGACAGGGAGGCCTGTGCTGTGGTTCATGGGGTCGCAAAGAGTTGGACATGACTGAGCAACTGAACTGAATATATATATATATATACATTCTTTAAAATACAGCTGGTAAAGAATCTGCCTGCAATGCGGGAGACCTGGGTTTGATCCCTGGGTCAGGAAGATCCCCTGGAGAAGGGAAAGGCTACCCACTCCGGTATTCTGGCCTAGAGAATTCCATGGACTATAGGGCTCGCAGAGTTGGACACGACTGAGTGACTTTCACTTTCACTTTCTTTTCTTTAAAATACCCCTTTCCATTATGGTTTCTCACAGGATATTGCATATAATCCCCTGGGCTGTACAGTAGAACCTTACAGTCCATCGATTCTGTGTATAATAATAGCTTGTGTCTGATGATCCTAACCTCCCAGTCATCCCTTCCCCACCCGCTCCCCCTCGGGAACCGTCAGTCTGTTCTCTATGTCTGTGTGTCTGTTTTGTAGACAAGTTCATTTGTGTCCTATTTGAGACTCCACACCTAAGTGCAATCAGGTGGTATCTGTCTTTCTCTTTCTGACTCACTTTACTTCGTATGATCATCTCTAGGTCCGTCCAGATTGCTGCAAATCCATGCCCTGCGTGTCTTGTTATTATTGTGCTCTTAAATGTTTTGGCCTGAAGAATGTTTTTCTGTCTGAAGGCTTTTCTCGCAAAGAGGAATGCTTTTCAGTTTTTCTGTTGAAATTGCCCTCACATCTCTTCTGACAGAGCTGCAAACATGCTGACAACCCCCAGATGATCTGATGGGATCCTTAACAAGTGTGGAGGTGTCCTCCAGACAGGAAGTCCCACCCTTGCTGAGCTCATGGCTTCAGGGTTAGAAATCCAGGTGGGAGTATGTTTGACAGATCTGCCAGGAGCCGCAGGATGACTTTCCTAATCTGGCAGAACAAATCTCACATATTTTACCCATTTTCAGGCATTTAAAAACAATTTTTGCAAGATTCGTACCTTCCATGTACAATATCTTCAGGTTCGCTGATATTTACTGCAAGAAGTGCTCAGTGGTGTTTATACTAAATTTGGGGCGAGCTCTATGACCTCCACTCCTATCCCCCCACCAACTTCTCTTTAGTTCTCAAACTCCATTCCCCTGAGACCCCTGGTTCTGATGACTGACTGATGTCCTTCAAGCTTCAAGCTCTAGGACATATTCCTCCCCCGGGTCTTCAGCCAGAGTCATTCTTCTGCTAAATCAATCTGCCATGTCCTTCGAGATTCTGCTCAGGACTCTCTTCTGAGAAACCTTTCCTAAAAACCTGACTCCGTATGCTGATTTTTCATCATCAGCCTTCCCCATGCTTTTCCAGGTGGCTCACTGGTTTAAGGAATCCACCTGCCAAGCAGGAGACCCAGGTTTGATCCCTGGGTCTGGGAGATCCCCTGGAGAAGGAAATAGCATGCCTGGAAAATACCATGGACAGAGGAGCCTGAAGGGAGTTGTAAAAGAGTCAGACATGACCCAGCAACTAAACAAGACAACAAAAACAAAACGCCCTCAGTACCATGAAGTTTGACCAATGGCTCTACAGCAACAGAAATTTGCATTCACATCACTTTTCTCTTTTCTTAATTTATTTGCCTAAATTTCCAGGACTGAGTTTACTGGATCCAAGTATACAGACATCTTGATGGCTGATAGAATTCATTCATTCAGAATGTATTTGTTGGGCAGCTTTGGGGTGCTGAAACTGGGCCAGCAGTTGGTGATGAAATAGCAAAATGTCAGCCTTCCTGAACATATTACCAGTAGAAGGAGAAGACCATACACAAATGGATGGGCAGTCATGTAGCTGACAGCCAGGGAGAGAAACAGCGCAGAGTAGGAGACCTGGAAGTGCCTGGTGGGGGACGGTGGTGAGGGTTGGGAGTTGCTGTCTTACATAGGGAGATGAGGAGAGGACTCTGTGTTGAGGGGATATTTGAGCAGAGACCTGGAAGAGACCTGTGACAAGCCGGAGGGATGTTCCTCTGAAGTTCTCCACGTTATACATCAAACTCCCATTGACTTTCTGTGTTACATATGGTTATGTGTATGTTTTTGGGGAAACAGTGGAAACAGTGTCAGACTTTATTTTTCTGGGCTCCGAAATCACTGCAGATGGTCACTGCAGCCATGAAATTAAAAGACGCTCACTCCTTGGAAGGAAAGTTATGACCAACCTAGATAGCATATTCAAAAGCGGAGACATTACTTTGCCAACAAAGGTTCGTCTAGTCAAGGCTATGGTTTTTCTTATG
>NW_011494609.1:1616934-1628595 GCF_000754665.1 Bison bison bison | reverse complement strand
AGGATGGTCACTGCAGCCATGAAATTAAAAGACGCTCACTCCTTGGAAGGAAAGTTATGACCAACCTAGATAGCATATTCAAAAGCGGAGACATTACTTTGCCAACAAAGGTTCGTCTAGTCAAGGCTATGGTTTTTCCAGTGGTCACGTATGGATGTGAGAGTTGGACTGTGAAGAAGGCTGAGCGCCAAAGAATTGATGCTTTTCAAGTGTGGTGTTGGAGAAGACTCTTGAGAGTCCCTTGGACTGCAAGGAGATCCAACCAGTCCACTCTGAAGGAGATCAGCCCTGGGATTTCTTTGGAAGGAATGATGCTAAAGCTGAAACTCCAGTACTTTGGCCACCTCATGCAAAGAGTTGACTCACTGAAAAAGACTCTGATGCTGGGAGGGATTGGGGGCAGGAGGAGAAGGGGACGACAGAGGATGAGATGGCTGGATGGCATCACTGACTTGATGGACATGAGTCTGAGTGAACTCCGGGAGTTGGTGATGGACAGGGAGGCCTGTCGTGCTGTGATTCATGGGGTCACAAAGAGTCGGACACGACTGAGCGACTGATCCGATCTGATGTGTATGTTTCAATGCTATTCTCTCAAATCATCCCACCCTCTGCTTCTCCCACTAAGTCCAAAAGTTGTTCGTGTCTGTCTCCTTCACTGCCCTGCATGTAGGATCATGAGTACCATCTTCTAGATTCCATATATATATGTGTTAATATATGTTTATTTGTCTTTCTTATTTAACTCTGTACAACAGGCTCTAGGTTAATCCTCTTGGTTTCTGCAGTAATCAACACGTATCAGCCATAGGTATACGTATGTCTCTTCCCTGTTGAACACGCCCCCCTCATTTTCTTTTTAAAGTCTTTTTTCTTTCTGCTGTGGACTGAAAGCTTGTGTTCCCTTCCCCTACACAACCAAATTCGTATGTGGAAGGCCTCATCCCTAATGTGATGGTGTTTGGAGGTGGGGCCTTTGGGAGGAGATCAAGCTTGGATGAGGTCATTCAGGTGGAGCCCCATTATGGGACTGGTACCCTATTAAGGGAATGAAGGTGAGAGAGTCAATTCCTAGGCAGGTTGATAAGAAGTCCGGCGTCCTTGAGGAAGAGAAAGGGCTCTAGGGTTCCTGAAGTGGAGACAGGGGTCTGGGGTTCTCAAGGAGGAGCAAAGGACAAACTTTTTTTCTCTACATTCCTTAGCCTTAGTCACATAAAACTGTTTTTTGTTTTTTTTTTCTTTAAGCCCAGAACTGATGATTACACAACAAACAACTCAGGTTAAACTCTGTACTAGTGATTGTATAACAACAATGTATACCTCTTAAGGACAGTTTCACCTTCCTGAAACTGAACTGAACTGAAAATGAAGTGAATTCGCTCAGTTATGTCTGACTCTTTGCGACCCTGTGGACTGTGGCCTACCAGGCTCCTCCATCCATGGGATTTTCCAAGCAAGAGTACTGGAGTGGGTTGCCATTTCCTTCTCCAGGGGATCTTCCCTACCCAGGGATCGAACCCAGGTCTCCCGCATTGTAGGCAGACGCTTTACCATCTGAGCCACTATTCACATTGAACTCCTGAAAACCTTCTGACTAATCCTGATATCTTAGAATGTATTTTATGGGAGTGGGTCTGGTAGGATTTTTCTATTGTTAAGTTTTAATCCTGTTATCCTAAAATGTAACTGTGGGAGTGGGTCTGGTAAAATTTTTTACAACTTTGAGACTTTCTTTTGATTTATTGTAATAACTAACTTAAAAAGTATATAACTACCCCCTTCAACAATAGCAAGGGGGGCATTCTCCGTCCCCCTTCTGATGTCTATGTCAGAAACTTCCTTTGTCCCTTTTCACTTTAATAAAACTCTGCTATACAAAAGCTCATGAGTGATCAAGCCTGGTCCCTGGTCCTGAAGTTAAATCTTCTTCCTCAGAGATCAGGAATCTGACACCGTTTACTGTAAGCTATCGAAGGGATCAGAGCTTTCTCTCTGTCTCTCTCGATGCCTTGTGAGGACCAGGAAGAGAGAGCTCCCCAAGGATCCAGCCATGCTGGCACCCTGATCTCAGACTTTCAGCCTCCAGAACTCTGAGAGGTGAATGTCTGCTGTTTGAGCCACCCACTCTTTGGTATTTGTTACAGCAGCTTGAGCTCATCAAGACATTTTCTCCTTTTCTGCCTGCATAACCTCAACTCACCTGTCTTCAGATCTGCTCATGAGCCACACCCAGCAATTTTTCTTTGCAGTTACCATACTTCATCGCTCCAGAATTTATATATTTTTTTTCGTAAAGATTTTTTTTTTTTTTTTGATGTGGACCATTTTAAAGTCTTTATTGACTTGGTTATGTCAACTGAAAAAAAAGATGTACAACTTGAGAGTTGTGAGTTAAGTTTTATTTGGGGCAAAAGGAGGTCTGCAGCCCGGAAGGCAGCATCTCAGACAGCTCTGAGAGACTGCTCCAAAGCGGCAGTAGGGGAAAGTCAGTATATGAGGTTTTGGTGAAAGGGGAGTTCAATACCATGAACCACTCAATTTACAAAAGGTTTTTTTTGTTAGTCATGAGGATCTGATGTCCCCATGAAGGGATTTAGTGCTTCTCTAGTTATGAGGAGATGCAAGGGTTGAGATAAAATCTGTTCCTAAAAACATCCAACTATCTAAAGACCTTTCCCACCAGATTCCCTGGAGCACAGAGGGCCTCACTGCACCCTGAACTCCCTCAGGGGGTGCTGAAGGTCCACAGCTGTAGCAGCACGGGGTTCAGTCTCCGTAGAGGCAGATGGCAAATGGCTTTGTTGTTCAGCATTTGGCAGTGCTCTTGGTAAGTGCCAATTTGTAGTTGACAGTTACAATAATGCTTCTATTTTATATTTTGTTTTTTTTGGCCCCAAGGTATGTGGAATCTTAGTTCCCACTGGAAGGGAAAGTCTTAACTACTGGACTGCCAGGGAAGTCCTTGTATTTGTTTATTTAAAAAAGATTATCATCTCTTTATCGGTATGATCTGTGGTGGGACATGGTTCTCATGCTGTGTTCACAGGTATGGCCTCCTTGAGTTCTCTGAATCTATTTAACGTCTGGTTAAATGTCTTTATTTAGTAAGTTCAACTTCTGGGCTTAAAGGAAGTTCCTGACTGCTTTTTTCTTGAAGGCCATATTTCCTGTGTCTTTATAGGTCTAATAATGTTTTTGTTGCAAACTGGACACAAGAAATCATATGCTGTACAAACTCTGGGAATCACATGGTCCAGGCTCTGCTGGCAACAGCTGCTGTTTGTTTACAAACTTTCCTGAACTCAATGTGTAGAGTCTATTTTCTTTGTCACATGTGGCCACTGGGATTTCAAGAGAACTTGCAGACAGGCCAGTGATGACAGAGTCTGGCAATGGGGCTTTTTGGGGGAGCAACTTTCCCCAAGCCCCACAGCTGGGAAGAGAAAGATGGGCCCAGGGCAGGTTAAAATGCTGCAAAGTTAACATTTCATACAGAGTTTCAGTCATTTTGGGGGGGAATATATCTCCTCAAATGGTTGCACGCCTTTGGTTAATTTCCAGAGTGTTGAAAAAAATTGCTTTTGATAATTTTCTGTCATTAGCAGCCAGACCTGATTTCAACATTTGCTTGAAACTTACTCTTTTTGGGTCTTCGTTGCTGTGCCGAGGCTTTTTCTAGCTGTGGCGAGTGGGGCTTGCTCTGTAGTTGTGGTGTGCGGGTTTAGTTGCCCCACGGTATGTGGAATCTTCCTGGACCAGGGATCAAACCTGTGTCTCTTACATTGGCAGGTGGACTCTTAACCACGGACACCAAGCAAGTCCCTGAAACTTACTTTTATATCGCTTGCATCCAGGTTTGTAAAACTCTTTGCTCGTCACTCCTTGGATTCCATCTTTAATTCAGCTCACCCACTTGCTGTCAGTTGCTCCCTATCATTGCCTCTCTGCAGTAAGTCTCGCCTCTCTAGGATGTGGGGCTTTATCCCAAGCCTGTATCACATCCTGGCATTTTCGTTTCCATTTTCAACCGGGGCATGAACACAGGAAGGGGATGTTTTCTTATTGTATAATCGGTGCGCTTTCCATGGCTGAGTGATTGGTGAGTTGACTTGGGTTTGTATTGAGACTTCCAGGTTAGTTTTCTTGATACGTCTTTTTTTTTTTTTTTAAACTGAAGGACAGATGCAGCGAGCTACCAAATTACTGGGGATATGTGTGTATACGTGTGTGACGATCCCTGAGAAGTCAGAGGGGTGGGGGATGACTGAGCAGAGAAGGAAGGAAAGCAGACAAGGGGGTCCCAGCCTGGCCAGAAAGGCTAGCTTGACTGTTTAGTCCTGTGCCCTGCCTCTGGGGAGGCTCTGGGGTGTGCTGCTGCTGAGAAGCCTCCTTCAGGAGGGAGGCGGGGAGATTCATCCTTCCGTTCTGTCTCCCGTTATCAGCGTTCCCTTCACAGGGATCAAACCCCCACACTTCTGGGTTCTGCCACCTGCCCCAGAGGTCCCAGGGGTTGGAACCTCTCCTGGGCTGCTTCTGTTAGCCACCCCTTCTTTGGGTAGTCTTATTTCTCTTAAGGAGCCTGTATTTTTTACCAAACTTTATTTTGTAATGGGATTTAGCCAGTTGACAAGCAACATTGTGATAGTTTTAAGTGAACAGCAGAGGGGCTTGAGAGAGTCAATTCTTAGGCAGGTTGATAAGAAGTCCAGGGTCCCTGAGGAGGAGAGAGGGGTCTGGAATTCTCAAGGAGGAGGAAAGGACAAATGTCTTTTTTTCCTCTACATTCCTTAGTCTTAGTCAGATAAAACATTTTTTTTCTTTAAGCCTGGAACTGATGATTACACAACAAACAACTCAGTTTAAACTCTGTACTAAGGATTATATAACAACAAGGCATCCTGCTTGAGGACTGTTTCTCCTTCCTGAAACCCTTCTGGCTAATCCTATTATCTTAAAATGTAAATTATGGGAGTGGGTCTAGTAAGATCTGTACAACCTTGAGACATTCTTTTGATTTATTGTAATAACCAGTTAAAAAATATATAATTCCCTTGCTAAGGCTAGGGATGGGGAGCACTCTCCATCCCCCTTCTGATGCCTATGTCAGAAGCTTCCTCTCTCCTTTTTCACTTTAATAAAACTCTGCTTACACAAAAGCTCTTGAGTGATCAAGCCTGGTCCCTGGTCCTGAAGTTAAACCTTCTTTGGAGATCATGAATCTGACACCATTGACCATAAGCTATCAGATTCACCCATACATACACATGTATCCATTCTCCCCCAAAGCCTCCTCCCATTAGAAAGTCCAGGAAAGTAAGGCATTATTTTATTAGTTAGCTGCCTGCACCACCTCTTTTCCCCCTCTCTATTTCTTTTTTTTTTTTGCTGCATAGTCTTTGCTTTCCCCTTTGTCTGACAGCAATTTTAAAATATATTTGAAAAGATAGACTAGATTTACCATTTTTAATTTTATATTATAGTTGATTAACAATGTTGTGTTAGCTTCAAGTGTACAGCAACGTGATTCAGTTATACATTTACACGTATCTATTCTTTTTCAAATTATTTCCCACTTAGGCTATTACAGAATATTGAGCTATACAGTAGGTCCTTGTTGGTTATCTGTCTTTAAATATAGCAGTGTGTACATGTAAATCCCAAACTCTCAACCTATCCCTTCACCCCCTACCCCTCGTCTGTTAACCCTAAGTTCATTCTCCAAGTCTGCAAGTCTCTTTCTGTTTTGTAAATAAGTTCATTTATATAATTTTTTTTTTTTAGATTCCACATATAAAGAATATCATATGATTTTTGTCTTTCTCTGACTTACTTCAGTTAGTATAATAATTTCCAGGTCCATTCATGTTTCTTCAAATGGCATAATTTCATTCTTTTTGTGGCTGAGTAATATCGCATTGCATAAAGGTAACAAATCTTTATCCATTCCTCTGTCAATGGGCATTTAGGTTGATTCCCTGTCTTGGCGGTTGTGCATAGTGCTGCTATAAGCAGTGGGGTGCATGTACTTTTTTGAGCCCTGTTTTTCTCTGGATTATCTGCCCAGAGTGGGATCACTGGTAGCTCTACTTTTAGTTTTTCAAGGAACCTCCATACTGTCCTCCATAGTGGTTTTACCAACTTACATTCCCACGGACAGTGTGGGAAGGAGGCTTCCCTTTTCTCTGTATCCACCCTGAAGAGACAGAGTGCATTGGTCATTCAATCTTTCCTCTGACATTTGTGATCAATATATATTGTTGACAATTTGTCATAGATTAACTAATTACTTAATTAATTATAACTTCACAGCTCGTTATTGGTAATGTCATGTAAAGTTTTAGGATTGTTGTTAAAATTGGGACCATCTCTACTGAGTTTCTTTCACTCGTGAGCTTTAATACTGCAAGGCATTTCAAGTTTTCTTGTGATGGACTATTTAATGTCCTTTCTGTAGTGACATGTTAGGAGTTTCACATTATCTTTATTACTATCAATGTCACAGAAGCAAAAGTTGAAATCTTATTTCAGTGTGAGTCTGTGGTTCATTTCTCATTAATAGGATACCAAATCATTCAAGAAACTATTATTTCTACTAGAAGTTTATTTTCTTGTCTTAATGATTGACTGCTTTTAGGATCATCTAAACTTTTTCATTAATATTCTCTTTGCAATAACAGAATTACTTCTGTTGTTCATTTCTTATCTTTATAGCTTTTAAAATATTCTATTAATTTTTGTGTGTTTTTTCTCTCAGTGCTTTAATAAATTCTAGTGTCAAAAAGAGGAGAAGGAAATGGCAACCCATTCCAGTGTTCTTGCCTGGAGAATCCCATGGATGGAGAAGCCTGGTAGGCTGCAGTCCATGGGGTCGCACAGAGTCGGACACGACTGAAGCGACTTAGCAGCAGCAGTGTCAAAAGGATTCTTTCTAATATATATCCTTATATTAGAGTCTATAATTTCTCCCTTGTTTTATTGAAACCTTTCAAAGCATATTTTCCAATTGTAGCTAAACTGGCATATTTAAATTTTATCAACTTATTTTGAATAATTATTTTTGCAATCCTGTTGTATTTGGGTTTCTCACTTCAATCTTTAAAAACATATATTAGAGTACTTATAATATTGTTATATCAAAGCTATAAGGCTAGAACAAATTTTAATAACATGTGTCTGCAATTAGACTCTTCAAAGAAAAATCCAGTTGATAATGTGTGCTTAAAGAGCTCAAACACTGAACCTGATAAAGAAAACATGTATTATTGCAAAGTATCAGAGAAGTTAACAACTCTCAGTCTTATGAAGGCAGGTTTTTTTTTCCTGTGAGATTAAAGAAATGAGATGCTCAAGGCAAATATATTGTGGCATCTGTGTCACCAAGACAGGTGAACTGGAACAGTGGGCGGGAGGAGTATTCCTGGAAATCATCTCTGCACTAGAGTAGTTTCTCATTTCATTTTTCTGATAAAGTTCCTTATCTCTTCACCAATTTTGCCCATATTTCACTCCGAATATGTTAACACATATATTAATACATTTAAAGTCTTTATTTGCCCATGACAGTTTTGGGTCATCCCTGGGCCTGTTTTTATTGACTGTTTTTTCTCCTATTTATGGGTCATATTTCCTATTTTTAATTGACTGCTGCAATTTGAGTATAATAGAGCAGTGAAAACTGACAGAAATTACAATTTGTTCCCAAGAAGTGCTTGCTCTTTTGTGAATCAAGAATCTTGGACTAGGATCCGGTCTCTTCAATGCAATCATTAGATGAGCCAAATTGGGACTGAACTTGTCACTCTAGTTCATTTAATTCACTTCTGTTTTCAAATACCTGGAGCATGGGATCACCCTCGTTCCAGAAGGGCTGTGAGATCTGATACCACAAAATTTCTCTTTGATTCCTGTGTTATCTTCCTGGCCACCACTGACTCCGTAAGATTCCATGGGAGAGGGCTGGCAGACAGCTGACAGGCCAGATTCAGGCCTACACGTCAGCTGGTCAACACTAGTTTCTTCTCTACCCACAGCAGACTTGCCTTTCTCCCATCCAGGCTCCCATACTGACCCCAGTAATGAAAGAAGGGTCCATCCTGCTCTGGATTTTAATTTATTTGGATGTCTTTGAATCTACAATTCTTCATTGGCACTAAAAAGCAAACAATTTCGAGCTTATCCAGTGCTTTCTCGTTCCTGTGCTGTAGTGGTGGTCTTCAGTGATCTCTTCCATCTTAACCAGAAGTGGAACCTCTTCATTTCATTTTTGATTTGGTAACATCTGCTCTTTTATAGGGCGTCCCTTGTGGCTCAGCTGGTAAAGAATCCACCTGCAATGTGGGAGACCTGGGTTCAATCCCTGGGTTGGGAAGATACCCTGGAGAAGGGAAAGGCTACCCACTCCAGTATTCTGGCTTGGAGAATCCCATGGACTGGATAGTCCATGGGGTCGCAAAGAGCTGGGTTTTTTTTTTTTTTTTTTAATAAATTTATTTTAATTGGAGGTTAATTACTTTACAATATTGTATCGGTTTTGCCATACATCAACATGAATCTGCATTATATTTTGTTTCTTTTAAGCCATTATTTGTTTTGTTTATTGCTCTTTATGTCTGTTCTAATTTATTTTTTATGAAAATTTCCCTTATACTTCTAATCCTGTTCTGTCACCTGTCCTTTCAAACCTTTTATTTCTAAATGTTTCTAGTTATGATTTAAGTTACACTTTTTTTTTATGGCCACACTGTCCGACATATGGGACCTCAGTTTTCTGACCAGAGATTGAAACTGGGCCACCGCCGTGAAAGCCGAATCCTAACCCCTGCACTGCCGGGAAAGTTCCTAAGTTACGCTATAATAGCATCTATCACTTGCTTAGTTCCTTTTGCCTCATTTAAAATTCATCTGCATTGTGCAGTGTAGGTTTCTGTTTTGCTCTCATTGTCTGTAGGGACAGTATTGTGTTCTTTTCAGCATGCAATAACTTTTATATTAGAATTGGTCACGATCCTCTTCTATTGCGTTTTGTGTTTTGAGTGAAATGAGTTTTTCTGTGTTTCTGGGAGTGAGGGATACTTTGAGACAGGTTTTGTAGCTTCCTGGCTCCAGCACGCCCTCTTCTGATGCTTTTGCCAAGTGACAGAAAATGTTATATTTCCAGAGATCTGACGTTCGGGTCCCCTCCCCCATGTTGTTCCTGCACCATCTCTGTTTTCAGCATCCTTTGCTCCTATATCCTCTGTGAGGAGTTTGTCTTGAAAGGAAGCTTGCCTGCACTATTTCTGAGGGCTTCTAGACTGTTCCTTCCTGGTCAGAACGGTGTGTCATGGTCGCCTTGTGGCCCCTGGTGAACTGGGTGTTACCATTCTCAGCCTGGACCTGTGTGCTTTCTGTGAGTACAGGCAAGCACTGTTGTGGTTTTTCTGTTCTCCGGGCTGTTGGAATTCCTTCCTTTCCTCTCACATAGGTCTACAACCACGTGGGTCTTATAGCTGTTTTGATTTACCCCACAGGCTCATTTTGCAAAATTCAGTGGGATGCATGTGTGTGTGTGTGTGTGTGTGTGTGTATGGCTTAGTCACTAAGTCATGCATGACTCTTTGTAGCCTCACAGACTGTAGCCCACCCAGTTCCTCTGCCCATGGAATTTTCCAGGCAAGAATATTGGAGTGGGGTGCCGTTTCCTACTCTAGGGGATCTTCTGGATGCAGGGATCAAACCTGCATTTCTTGTGTCTCCTGCATTGGCAGGTAGATTCTTTACCACTAATGCCACCATGGCTTCCTGGGTGGCTCAGGCAGTAAAGCGTCTGCTGGCAATGGGGGAGACCTGGGTTCAATCCCTGGGCTGGGAAGATTTCCTGGAGAAGGGAATGGCAACCCACTCCAGTACTCATGCCTGGAAAATCCCATACCAGCTTCCTCTGGCAGGCTACACTCCATGGTGTCGCAAAGAGTCAGACACAACTGAGCAACCTCACTAATGCCACCGTACCTTGTCAATTATTTTGTTGTTGAAGTTCAAGGTCTCTGATTTTTTAAAAAGTTGCTGATTTATTTCTGACTGTGTTGGACCTTTGTTGCTGCTCCGGCTTTGCTCTACTGTGGCGAGCGGGGGCCGCTCCAGGTGCAGAGCACAGGCTCTAGGGACGGGCTTCAGTAGTTGCAGCATGTCAGCTCAGCAGCTGGGCTCTGGATCGTTGGTTCAGTAAGCCGTGGCACATGGGCTTAGTTGCTCTAAGCACATGGGATCTTCCTGGATCAGGGATCAACCCATGTCTCTGCACTGGCAGGCAGATTCTTTACCACGGAGCCACCAGGAGAGCCCCACAAGGTCTCTGATTTTGATACAGTTGTTGCTTGGTTTGAGTTGATGGGGAAATTTGGAGAGATGAAAATTTATACCTCATAATCTCCCCAGAATAAGTGAAAGTGAAGTCACTTAGTCGTGTTCGACACTTTGCGACCCCATGGTCTGTAGCCTACCAGGCTCCTCCATCCACGGAATTTTCCAGGCAAGAACACTGGAGTGGGGTAGCCATTTCCTTCTCCAGGATACCTTCCCAACCCAGGGATTGAACCTGGGTCTCCTGCCTTGCAGGCAGACTCTTTACCGTCTGAGCCACCAGGGAAGCTCAAGTAATCTCCCCAGAATATTGTCATAATTATTTTGAAATGATTAAAAAAAAAAAAAAAAGAGTCTACTGATGACTTACCTCTGATGCCAGTCAACTGGGATATTTCTAGACAGGATGATTCTGTCCCAGTTAGGTGGCTAAACAAGGCCATGTCACCGTCTATGACTTTTCATAGAATCCCACAAGCTCTGACCTGATTCCTTCATGCTTTGTATTTTCTCTGCTATGAGCTGAACTGTGTGCCCCCTAGATTAATACCTATTGACATCCTAACCTGCATGCCTCAGAATGTGACTGTATTTGGAGACAGGGTCTTTAAAGAGGTCATTCAGCCTAAATGAGGTTATATGGATGGGCCCTAATCCAACAGGACCACTGTCTGCCGGGGTCCAGCCCCGGCTGATCCAGGGTATTCGAAGGAGAGACGGCGTAGGTGAGGATCAGGAAACAACTGCTTAATTAAATGTTAATTAAGGATATAAAAAGTAATAGAATGAGGATAGCTCAGTGAGGAAATTCAGTGGAGAAAAGAGGCTGAAATAAGGATAGTTCAGTAGGAAAATTCAGTGAAGAAAAGAGGCTGAATAATTCAGCCAGAAGGTAAGAGAAAGAACATGGGGAGACCAAGTTTCGGTGAACAAGGCCCGCACTTTATTTTCCAAAGTAGTTTTTATACCTTAAGTTATGCATAAAGGATAATGGGGGAAGGGGTAGAGTCATGCAGCAAGCCAGGTTTTCTTCCTGGCTTGCTTATCATATGCAAAAGTTTAGGTGATTTGCATCATCTTCTGGCCCGGAGGCCTGTTAACATTTTAAGACCCTTTCTTCAGAAAACTTATTTTTCTCTAAAGGTGATTGGTCAGGAGCCACCCTCCAAAAGCATTAGATAAAGCTGCATTCCTACAGAGCAAAGGTGTGGTGGCTATAACAAGAAAAAAAATTAACTCAAGGGTCCCAGGTTACAAACATTAAAGCTACTACTTACACCAATTATATTAATCAATACACTGCCAGGGACACAGCAGGTA
>NW_011494609.1:1612174-1616834 GCF_000754665.1 Bison bison bison | reverse complement strand
TCACATGTGGCCAGAAAAACCTATTCAGGCAGGCTAGAGGATTTCCAAAGGAGTTTGTAGGTTGAGACACTGTCACACCCAGGAATTATTAACTGGAGCTGTAAGCTAACTCTTTTTTTCAGAGAGGTAGTGGGGGACAGCCCCTCGTAAAGTCAGAGCTGTAGGTGAAGGCACAAAGCAGAAAGTAGGCAGACTCTGGTTTTGGGTGTAAATGTTCGAGAATTTCCAGGGGGACTCCTGAGGGTCGATCCCGCCTTTGTGTATGCCAAGCCTCCTTCCTCATGGCCTTTGTCATGGGTGGAGCTCCTCACGCTGGCTCCCGGCAGTGATAGAATTCCAGTTGAGCTATTCCAGATCCTGAAAGATGATGCTGTGGAAAGTGCTGCACTCAATATACAATATGCACTCAATATGCAATATGCCGGCTCCTGGCAGGTGTCCTTATTAGAAGAGGAGATTCAGACACAGAGACGTACAGAGGGGCCATGTGAAGATGCAGGGAGAAGGTGGCCGTCTACCAGCCAAGGAGAGAGCCCTTCAGAGGAGACCAACCATGCCGGCACCTTGATCTCACACTTCTGGCCTCCAGGATGAGAATGAGCCTCTGTTTTAAGCCTCTTACTTTGCTATGGCAGCTCTCCCCATCCCCCATCTCTGTCTCTCTCTCTCTCAGACACACACACACAAATGCACACACTGCTTGTAAGAATCTGACATCTGGAGTCAAAAGACCATGTGCTCGTGCTTAGTCACTCAGTCGTGTCCGACTCTCTGTGACCCCATGGACTGTAGCCCTCCAGGCTCCTCTGTCCATGGGATTCTCCAGGCAAGAATACTGGAGTGGGTGGCCATTCCCTTCTCCAGGGGATCTTCCTGACCCAGGGGTTGAATCTGGGTCTTCTGCATTGCAAGTGGCTTCTTTACCATCTGAGCTACCAGGGAAGCCCCTCAAAAGACCACACCAGGGCCTTCTTTTCCCTCTAGATGTATAGAAATGGCTCTCTAGACCTTTCACACCTTTAAAAACTCATTTTGTGGGAAGAAGAAGCTACAATAGTTTTCATTTTATTTGGGGATCTTGGTTCAGGCAGAACTTGGAGGTGACTGACTTTTTGTCTGTTATCTTATAATCTGTTCCTTTATGGCTGTGCCTACAAGTGTTTAAATTATGCTCAATATGTTCTCTGCATCCTCTCTCTCTCTGTCACCTTGTCTCTCTCTCTCTTTCACTCCGAAGGCATCCTGAATGGGGCGTACAACAGCAGAGGGCAAGTGTTGTTGGAAGTGAGAGGTGGCTTCAAGGTTTCCATCTGCTGCTCACGTGTAGGATGCTGGGTGAAGCACGAGGCATCTCAGAGTCTTTGCTTTCTCCTCTGCAACTATGAAACGATGCTTCTTCAAGGACATGCCGGAGGGGCACGGGAGACAAAGCTGTCGTTTGCTTCCTGGCATGTAATTGATACCAGAGAATGCTACTTTCTGTTTTTCTTTTTTTTTTTAATTCCTCTCCCAACCACAGTTAGCTAGAAAAAAACAATTACAGACCAAAGACAACTTCAATGCATCGAATATATGTTTAAATGTGTGCAAATTCGCAACGCATTACTCACTGCACTCTTCAATAAGTGCCATCAGCGGCAGTTCAAAGGAGTGCGGCTTCCAAACTCGGAAAGCACACGGTGAAGCTGTTCCACGAAGAGCTCTCTGATGGTGGTCCTCCATGCAAAAACAGAGGCTTGTTTCCAGCACGCTCTGTGCATCGTTGTTTATTCAGCAACTGGCAAGCTGGTGTCCCACCTAGTGGTCAACGGGAGGTAGCCCATTTTGAAAAGAGAAGATATTTCATATGATCTGCTGCTGGGCAGAAACCTGGAGAACAGTCAGTCCATCCTTTTCTCCCCATTTACAGAGGCCCGGGGCCATGTAACCCGGAGGAGGAAATGGCAACCCATTTCCAACTCCAGTCTTCTTGCCTGGAGAATCCCAGGGACGGGGGAGCCTGGTGGGCTGCCATCTATGGGGTCGCACAGAGTCGGACACGACTGAAGTGACTCAGCAGCCAGTGTTCTTGCCTGGAAAATTCCTTAGACAGAGGAGCCTGGAGGGCTACAGTCCAGGGGGTCGCAAAGAGTCGGGCATGACTGAGTGACTGAGCACACATGCACGCTCGGGCAGTGTAAAGCCCACGATGCGAGAGGTGACGGGGTGTGTGTGTGTGCGCGCGCGCGTGTGTGCTGTGTCAGTAAAATAGGTACTGCTAGAGAGAAAAAGAGTCATTATATTAAAAGGCATACTGCTGAATGGTTTTCTTAAAATATGAATGATGTCAAGTATTCAGAAAACTTCATGACAAACAGCACATTTACCACCCAACTCTAGTGAGTTCCAGCATTTTTTCATAGCTGCCTCCTGTTTCTTTCAGAAGCAAAGGAACGTACATGCAGACAAAGCTCCTGGTATATCTTTCCACTATCCCTTTGTTGTCCTGTCCCTTACCCAGGGGGAGCCATCATCTCCAATTGGTGTTTACCTAGAATGGCATCGGAGAAGGCATTGGCACCCCACTCCAGTACTCTTGCCTGGAAAACCCCATGGACGGAGGAGCCTGGTAGGCTGCAGTCCATGGGGTCGCTAGGAGTCGAACATGACTGAGCGACTTCACTTTCCCTTTTCACTTTCATGCATTGGAGAAGGCAATGGCACCCCACTCCAGTACTCTGGCCTGGAAAATCCCATGGATGGAGAAGTCTGGTGGGCTGCAGTCCATGGGGTCGCTAGGAGTTAGACACGACTGAGTGACTTCACTTGCACGCACTGGAGAAGGAAATGGCAACCCACTCCAGTGTTCTTGCCTGGAGAATCCCAGGGACAGGGGAGCCTGATGGGCTGCCGTCTCTGGGGTAGCACAGAGTCGGACACGACTGAAGCAGCAGCAGTAGAATGGCATTTGAAAATTCTATTAACACCTTATATGTGAATCCATATTTTTTGCCTGTTTTCAAAATGTATTTTAGTAAGGTTATCCCGTGTGTATTTTTTCCTATGACAAACAGTGCAATAAACTACCCTTGTGCCATTTTCCCTCGGGCACTTCCACATGAATTTTTCTCTTCTTTTCCTAGAAACACCACTGGTGGATTGAACAGGAAGCCTTTTCTTTTCAGAGTGATTATAGCAAATTATCCTCCACATACTCATGTGTAAATGATCCCATGGGGCTTTATATCTGACATCATTAGGCTTCTGAATATTTTCCAATTTGATGGCTATAAAATATTTCAGGGTTTTATCTTTCTCTAATTAGTATTTATATTGGGCATCTTTTAAAAAGATTTTTACTGAAGTATGGTTGATTTACAGTGTTGTAATTTTAATTTTAGCGTCAGCTGTACAGTTGCACATATAAATACTCTTTTTCATATTCTTTTCCATTATGGTTTATCACCGGATATTGAGTATAGGTCCCTGTGCTATACAGTAGGACCTTGTTGTTTATCCATCCTGTATATAATAGTTTGCATCTGCTAATCATATCAAGCATCTTTTTATATGTTTCTTGGTCTTGTATTTACCTCTGCAGGATGGAGGCTGGTTGCCAGAAAGACTGCACTGGGATTAGAAGCCTGAAATTTTCAGCCTTGCCCTGCAACCTCTGGGGAGAGAAGACAGGCAGGGGGCTTAAAGTCATGACCAATGACCAGTAACTGAATCATTATACTTGCAAGTAATGGAACTTCTGTAAAAACTCCTTAGCAGCAGGGTTCAGGGAGCTTCCACATTGCTGAACACATCGAGTTGCTGAATGTGGCACCCCCAGAGAAGGCGTGTAAGTTCTGTGTCCCACCTCACATCCCCAGGCTTCTCTGTCATTTGGCCGTTGCTGAGTTGTATCCTCTAATAAACTGGTGGCTCAGCAGTAAAGAATCTGCATGCCAATGCAGGGTGCAGTTTGAATCCCTGGGTTGAGAGGGTCCCCCGGAGAAGGAAATGGCTATCCATTTCAGCATTCTTGAACATCTGAAAGTTTATCATTCACGTAGTGCTGAAGCCTGGCTTGGAGAATTTTGAGCATTACTTTGCTAGCTGTGAGATGAGTGCAATTGTGCGGTAGTTTGAGCATTCTTTGGCATTGTCTTTCTTTGGGATTGGAATGAAAACTGACCTTTTCCAGTCCTGTGGCCACTGCTGAGTTTTCCAAATTTGCTGGCATGATCAGTGCAGCACTTTCACAGCATCATCTTTTAGGATTTGAAATACCTCAAGAAGAGATAAGAAAGAATAGCAAGAAGAGATAAGAAAGCCTTCTTCAGCGATCAATGCAAAGAAATAGAGGAAAACAACAGAATGGGAAAGACTAGAGATCTCTTCAAGAAAATCGGAGGTACCAAAGGAACATTTCATGCAAAGATGGGCTCGATAAAGGACAGAAATGGTATGGACCTAACAGAAGCAGAAGATGTTAAGAAGAGATGGCAAGAATACACAGAAGAACTGTACAAAAAAGATCCTCACGACCCAGATAATCACGATGGTGTGATCACTCACCTAGAGCCAGACATCATGGAATGTGAAGTCAAGTGGGCCTTAGAAAGCATCACTACGAACAAAGCTAGTGGAGGTGATAGAATTCCAGTTGAGTTATTCCAAATCCTGAAAGATG
>NW_011494609.1:1611071-1612026 GCF_000754665.1 Bison bison bison | reverse complement strand
TATGCCAGCAAATTTGGAAAACTCAGCAGTGGCCACAGGACTGGAAAAGGTCAGTTTTCATTCCAATCCCAAAGAAAGGCAATGCCAAAGAATGCTCAAACTACTGCACAATTGCACTCATCTCACATGCTAGTAAAGTAATGCTTAAAATTCTCCAAGCCAGGCTTCAGCAATATGTGAACCATTTAGAAAAGGTAGAGGAACCAGAGATCAAATTTCCAACATCTGCTAGATCATGGAGAAAGCAAGAGAGTTCCAGAAAAACATCTATTTTTGCTTTATTGACTATGCCAAAGCCTTTGACTGTGTGGATCACAATAAACTGTGGAAAATTCTGAAAGAGATGGGAATACCAGACCACCTGATCTGCCTCTTGAGAAATTTGTATGCAGGTCAGGAAGCAACAGTTAGAACTGGACATGGAACAACAGACTGGTTCCAAATAGGAAAAGGAGTACGTCAAGGTTGTATATTGTCACCCTGTTTATTTAACTTTTATGCAGAGTACATCATGAGAAATGCTGGACTGAAAGAAACGCAAGCTGGAATCAAGATTGCCGGGAGAAATAACAATAACCTCAGATATGCAGATGGCACCACCCTTATGGCAGAAAGTGAAGAGGAACTCAAAAGCCTCTTGATGAAGGTGAAAATGGAGAGTGAAAAAGTTGGCTTAAAGCTCAACATTCAGAAAACGAAGATCATGGCATCCGGTCCCATCACTTCATGGCAAATAGATGGGGAAACAGTGGAAACAGTGTCAGACTTTATTTTTCTGGGCTCCAAAATCACTGCAGATGATGACTGCAGCCATGAAATTAAAAGATGCTTACTCCTTGGAAGGAAAGTTATGACTAACCTAGATAGCATATTCAAAAGCAGAGACATTACTTTGCCAACAAAGGTTTGTCTAGTCAAGGCTATGGTTTTTCCTGTGGTCATGTATGGATGTGAG
>NW_011494609.1:1609548-1610971 GCF_000754665.1 Bison bison bison | reverse complement strand
TGTGAGAGTTGGACTATGAAGAAGGCTGAGCACTGAAGAATTGATGCTTTTGAACTGTGGTATTGGAGAAGACTCTTGAGAGTCCCTTGGACTGCAAGGGGATCCAACCAGTCCATTCTGAAGGAGATCAGCCTTGGGATTTCTTTGGAAGGAATGATGCTAAAGCTGAAACTCCAGTACTTTGGCCACCTCATGCGAAGAGTTGACTCATTGGAAAAGACTCTGATGCTGGGAGGGATTGGGGGCAGGAGGAGAAGGGGACGACAGAGGATGAGATGGCTGGATGGCATCACTGACTCGATAGACATGAGTCTGAGTGAACTCCAGGAGTTGGTGATGGACAGGGAGGCCTGGCATGCTGCAATTCATGGGGTCGCAAAGAGTTGGACATGACTGAGTGACTGATCTGATCTGATCTGATCTAAGTGCAGCACTTTCACAGCATCATCTTTTAGAATTTGAAATAGCTCAGCTGGAATTCCATCACCTCCACTAGCTTTGTTTGTCGTAATGCTTCCTAAGGGCCACTTGACTTCACATTCCATGATGTCTGACTCTAGGAGAGTGATCACACCATCGTGATTATCTGGGTCATGAAGATGTTTTTTGTATAGTTGTTCTCTGTATTCTTGCTACCTCTTAATAGCTTCTGCTTCTGTTAGGTCCATACCATTTCTGTCCTTTATTGTGCCCATCTTTGTGTGAAATGTTTCTTTGGTATCTCAAATTTTCTTGAAGAGATCTCTAGTCTTTCCCATTCTGTTGTTTTCCTCTATTTCTTTGCATTGATCACTTAGAAAGGCTTTCTTATCTCTCCTTGCTATTCTTTGGAACTTTGTTTTCAAATGTGTATATCTTCCCTTTTCTCCTTTGCCTTTTGCTTCTCTTCTTTTCACAGCTATTTGTAAGGTCTCCTCAGACAACCATTTTGCCTTTTTGCATTTCTTTTTCTTGGGGATGGTCTTGATCCCTGCATCCTGTACAGTGTCACGAACCTCTGTCCATAGTTCTTCAGGCACTCTGTCTATCAGATCTAATCCCTTGAATCTATTTCTCACTTCCACTCTATAATCCAGATTTCAATGTATAATTTCAATATATACAATATATTCAATATAATTTCAATGTGTAATTTCAATATACAGATGCACAATATATATATTCAATGTATAATTTGCATATACAGATTTCACTGTATAATCCAGATGTTCAAGCTGGATTTAGAAAAGGCAGAGGAAACCAGAGATCAAATTGCCAACATCTGCTGGATCATCGAAAAAGCAAGAGAGTTCCAGAAAAACATCTACTTCTGCTTTATTGACTATGCCAAAGCCTTTGGCTGTGTGGATCACAATAAACTGTGGAAAATTCTGAAAGAGATGGGAATACCAGACCACCTGATCTGCCTCTTGAGAAATTTGTA
>NW_011494609.1:1607944-1609448 GCF_000754665.1 Bison bison bison | reverse complement strand
CCTCAGATATGCAGATGACACCACCCTTATGGCAGAAAGCAAAGAGGAACTAAAGAGCCTCTTGATGAAAGTGAAAGAGAAGAGCGAAAAAGTTGGCTTAAAACTCAACATTCAGAAAACTAAAACATTGGTTTGCCATCACTTCATGGCAAATAGATAGGGAAACAATGGAAACAGTGACAGACTTTATTTTTTGGGGCTCCAAAATCACTGCAGATGGTGACTGCAGCCATGAAATTAAAAGAGGCTTACTCCTTGGAAGAAAAGTTATGACCAACCTGGACAGCATATAAAAAAGCAGAGACATTACTTTGCCAAGAAAGGTCAATCTAGTCAAGGCTATGGCTTTTCCAGTAGTCATGTATGGATGTGAGAGTTGGACTATAAAGAAAGTTGAGTGCCGAAGAATTGATGCTTTTGGACTGTAGTGTTGGAAAGACTGTTGAGAGTCCCTTGGACTGCAAGGAGACCCAACCAGTCCATCCTAAAGAAAATCAGTCCTGGGTTTCATTGGGAGGACTGATGCTGAAACTGAAACTCCAGTACTCCAGCCACCTGATGCGAAGAGCTGACTCATTGGAAAAGACCCTGATGCTGGGAAAGATTGAGGGCAGGAGGAGAAGGAGACGACAGAGGATGAGATGGTTGGATGTCTTCACTGACTCAATGGACATGAGTTTGGACAGGGAGGCCTGACATGCTACAGTCCATGGGGTCGCAAAGAGTCAGACACAACTGAGCGACTAATCTGAATCTGAACCAGCATTCTTGCCTGGAGAATCCCATGCACAGAGGAGTCTCACTTGCTACAGTCCAGGGAGTTGCAAAGAGTCAGACATGACTTAGTGATTAAACAGCAAAAACAACAGTAGTAAAGGAAGCACCTTCCTGAAGTTCTGTGAGTTGTGCTAGAGGATTATCAAACCTGCAGAGGGGGCCTCGGGCACCTCTGATTTACAGCCGTTTGTCAGAAGACTGGGTGGCCCAGGACTTGTGACTGATGTCTGAAGTGGGGACAGTCTTAGGGACCAAAGGACCCCTTTCACTGACTCTAGGTAGACAGTGTCAGAATTGAATTGAATTGTTGGCCACCAGCTGGTGTTGGAGAGTCGGGCAAGTGGTGCGTTAGAAGACATCACGTATTTAGTGTCAGCAGGAAAAAATAATCGCTCAGGATCGTACCTGATATAAGTGTGGTGCCAGTCACGGAGGGAGCAGTGGACACATTCATTCGTTTATTCCAGGTATTTATCACACAGCTGCTTCATACCAGACATTGTTGCAAGCACTTGCGTGATGACCAGAGTAAATACAGTGTAAAAAGTCCCTGCCCACGTGGGGTTGGATTCTAAGAGGGAGCAAAGAAAGAAGAAGGAAGCATGTAGCAGATCAGAAAGTGTGTTAGTTTGTGAGGGCTGCCTTTGCCAATACGCAGACTGCGCGGCTTAAACAACAGGACTGTGTCACCTCTCTGTGCCGGAGGCCGGAAGTCCGACATCAGTGC
>NW_011494609.1:1580254-1607844 GCF_000754665.1 Bison bison bison | reverse complement strand
CCGACATCAGTGCCGACGGGGTCGGTTCTTCCCAAGGCCGTGAAGGGGGAGCTCCTCCAGGCCTCCTTCCTGCTTGTGGATGTTATCTTCTTTCACTGCCTTCACGTCCCCTCTCCTTTGTGGGTGTCTTTCCTTTTCACAAGGACACAGTCATGCTTGTCGTTTTGTTAGTCGCTCGGTTGTGTCCCACTCTTTGGGACCCCATAGACTGTAGCCTACCAAGCTCCTCTGTCCCTGGGATTCTCCAGGCAAGAATACTGGAGTGGGTTGCCATTCCTTTCTCCAGGAGGTCTTCCCAACCCAGGGGTTGAATCCAGGTCTCCTGCACTGTGGGTGGATTCTTTACTGTCTGAGCCACTAGGGAAGCCCCCATATGGTGTGTGGACCGCCCCCCACCCCCCACAATGGGCTCATTTTAACTTGATTCCTTCTGTGAAGTCTCTATCACAAAATAAGGTTCTGAGTAAATAGGGGTTGCTGCTGCTGCTAAGTCGCTTCAGTTGTGTTTGACTCTGTGTGACCCCATAGACGGCAGCACACCAGGCTCCACTGTCCCTGGGATTCTCCAGGCAAGAACACTGGAGTGGGTTGCCATTTCCTTCTCCAGTGCATGAATTGAAAAGTGAAAGTGAAGTCGCTCAGTCATGTGCGACTCTTAGCCACCCCATGGACTGCAGCCTACCAGGCTCCTCTGTCCATGGGATTTTCCAGGCAAGAGTACTGGAGTGGGGTGCCATTGCCTTAGGATTCAGCATATTTTGGGGGTAGGAGACAGTTCAGTCTGTAACAGGTAGGCACTGTAGCATACAGAGGGCAGGAGTGGGTGGTTTGTATATAGAGAGCAGTCAGGAGGGCTTCCCTTAGAAGGTGAGGTCTGAGCAGATCCGAAAGATATGAAAGAACAAGTCCTACATGTGTCGGATGTTGGGGAAGAGCTGCCAGACTCCTGGTGGTCTCCGAGACCCTAGGGAGGAGAGCAAGCAAGCACATGAGGCCAATATGGAGCCTGGGGGCAGGGCGGCGTCTGCTTCTGCATGAAGGACTGTATCAGTGTCCTGAGGCTTCTGTAACAAAAGATCACAAACTGGGTGGCTGAAAGTGTCAGAAATGTGTTCTCTCACCATTTTGGAGACTAGAAGTCTGAAATCAAGGTCTTATAAGGCCACGGTTGCTCCCTTGCTGGCTGCCAGCCACCCTTGGCATTTCTTGTCTTGCAGCAGCATAATTCTAATCTCTGCCCTCCGCCACCCATCCACACCCCGTCATCTCACGACCATCATCCCTCTGTGTGGTTGTCACTGTCCATGTCCTGCCGGTGCATTCCTGTGGGCCCCTGCCTCTGTGTCTCTTTTCTTATAGACTCCAGTCATATTAGATCAAGAGCCTAGCCTACTCCAGTAGGACTTTATCTTCAAAAAACCCTATTTACATATAAGGTCACATTCACAGGTACCCATAGGCTAAGACCTCAACATACCTT
Organism: Bison bison bison; assembly: GCF_000754665.1. Taxonomy (NCBI): domain Eukaryota; kingdom Metazoa; phylum Chordata; class Mammalia; order Artiodactyla; family Bovidae; genus Bison; species Bison bison. Next base: position 1,606,364 of record NW_011494609.1, on the reverse strand, counting down.
TCAGGGAACACAATGGGACCCACACAGGGACCTTGCTCTCACTGCGTGTGAGGTGGGGTCACCAGGCAGTGGGCTTCCTGTGTGTCTGATTCCTTGCTCCGAGCTCTTGGACACACAGAGGCAGCTGCACAGGGTAGAGCATCCTTGCCCACTTTCAGAAAAGCCTGGATAAGCTTCTAAAGGTAAACGCACAGGGTAGCAGAACGGTTACAAAAGAAAAGAAACATTTCTGATGAAAAGACTGAGAACTGACTCTGTCCTGGCCCCAGGGAAGCATCGAAGGCTGCGTCGACTGGCAGCAAAGGTAAAACGAGAAATTGGTTTAGCTCCATAAATGACTTGTTTTCAAAATAAAACGGAAAAGCCAGAGGTTAGCATGATGACAAGGAGAAGGAAATGGCAACCCACTCCAGTGTTCTTGCCTGGAGAATCCCAGGGACAGAGGAGCCTGGTGGGCTGCCGTCTGTGGAGTCGCACAGAGTCGGACACGACTGAAGCGACTTAGCAGCAGCAGCAGTGTGATGACAAAGGTCTGCAGCTACCGCTTGGCAAAGTCGGAAGAACCTCCCCAGCGCGTTTCCTGTCCTGACCGGCTCTCAGCCTGGGCCGGAAGCCAGCATCCTGGGGATCAGCCGAGGATGCAGGGTCCATTCAGCATCGCGTTGTCTCTGAATCAAAGGACGGGTTTCTCTGCGGAGGGTTGAAACCCCATGCTTCCCAGGGCTTCCGTTGAACGCAGAGTTTGCATTTGGAAGTCTGAGAGGGAGGGACGGTGCTGAACTGACCTCGAATCGCCCTTAGACCGGCCACACCAGTCACGTGGTCTCCACGCTCCATGTCACCCCGGCTCCTGCCTCTTCCTCCCCTCCCGAGTCCTGGTGAGGCCTCGCTCAGTCCCTCCTCACTTTTTGTCCTTCCTCCAGCTGCGATCCAGTGGCCCTTTTCTGGGTGATCAGCCTTGCTCAGCCTCCCGGACTCCTCGGCTCTGAGAGGAATCTTCTCAAAACGCAGCGCGAGCAGGTCAGCCCTTTGTTAGGCACTGTCAGTGGCCCCCGCCCCTCAGCCCGAGCTCGGAGAGCAAGTGGAGGGTGGAGTCCCGCAGCCCTGCACCCCCATCCTGCCCCATACTGATGCGCTCTGATCCTCAGGGTAAATTAGCCGAGCTGGCTTACTTAGGGTGTCGCCAGGCCGGGGATCCTGCTGACTCAACTCGATAACATCAGGTGAAGGTGTCAGGGTGTCTTGGGGGGGGTCTCTGCTGCCCTCCTCCCTTCTCATGCTGACACCACAGTTCAAAGCTCCGGGGTACAGTCTTTCGTCTTCTGCTTTTGGTTTCTTAGGGAGTGCACCGCCAGGCACTAGTCACAGTGTGGTATGTTGCAAGGATTTGTGCTGTTGAGTAAGATGGTAAAGTATCCGCCTGCAATGAGGGAGACCCGGGTTCGATCCCTGGGTTGGGAAGATCCTCAGGAGAAAGAAATGGCAACCCACTCCAGTACCCTTGCCTGGAAAATTCCATGGATGGAGGAGCCTTGGTAGGCTACGGTCCATGGGGTCGCAAAGAGTCGGACACGACTGAGAGACTTCACTTTCACTTTCAATCTGGATCAAACTCAGTGATGAAACGGTGAGCCCTCCGGTTCTCAGCTGCATGGGGTCTTGCGCTCTATCCGAGCAGAGGTAGGGGGCCCCCTCTCTGAAAAGAGAACTCTTCTAGAAAGCAGAAGTTGCTTCTTTTTTTTTATTTTTTCTATAAGATTTTCCATTTTTTCACCTAATATGCATAATGTTCTTATTTTACATGCTGAATTAGCTCACATGAGAGCAACTTTACGGAAGACATGATGGCATTTAATTATGCCCCAAATATTTGTCTCGGGGTGGTGAGAAGCTCAATGGGTTGCTAATTAAATAATTAGAAGTGGCTGCTTCAGTTTCCTGTGTCTTAATAATGGGGACATTCCTAATTAGGGGTGACAGATGAGGCGGCCAGCCATTCTGACGGCCCTCCCCTCCGGAAACAAGCATTTTATGGACAGATTATTGCCATTCAGGCCTTCAGAGCTTCCAGAAATTTCTGTTAGCTTTAGGACTGTGGGTGCATGGACATCGAGGGATCTGAACACACGTGGGAAGGACATCCTGGGTGCTTTGTGTGAGCGCTGGCTGAGGGTAGACTAGCTTCTTGGCTCTTCTTCTTGCTGTTAATAGCCATGAAGCCAGGGCAGGTTCCTGATATGTTCTGAGCCTCAGTTGCCTCATCTCTAAAATGGGGATAATTAAACCTTGCTCATCAGGGGTTGTGGGGAATCTCATGAGTTAATGCATGTTAAGCACTTAGCCCAGGGCCCAGTATTTGGAGGCCAAGAAGGTAAGATGCTCACTCTGGAACCAGGTGCCCACAGGCAGGACTTCCTGTGTTGACCACAGTCAGGTGGGCAGCCTGCTTTGCTTCATCCCAATTCTTTTTTTTTTTTTGAAGGATGGATGCGCGAAGGACTTAAGACTCTAGACTTAGAGGAAGTTGCTTGCGCTGAGCAATTCCTCCAGGAGACTGACATTACAGTCTGGAAAGTGAAGATGGTCGGGTGGGGGTGGGTTGGCTTTCCCCTTAACCACATTCCGGGACGGACTGTTTTGGCCCTGGGGAGGTGTTCCCAAACTTTTCAGGGTCAGGAAAAAAAGTGAAGTTGTATTTGGGCAGTCTTCTCTCTCCACGCTGTGCAGCGCCAAGTTTGGCCCTGGTTGCCAGGGCGGCACCGGGGACAGCCAGGGAGATAGCACAAAGCACAGTTCGACTCGGTCTCAGTCTGGCGAGGAGGGTGGAATGATGGGCTGTGGAATAGCTACGAGTCACTCCTTTGTCCCTTCTCTGGGATTCTCCACTCAGGTTCTCTTGAGTGGACATTCCAGTAGGGAACTTGGATTTTTCCATTGCAGCAACTTGAAAGGGAACTGATGATTTATTTCTTGACTGTACTTGTTGAATCCTGGTGTGATCCAGGCACTTAGCTAAGCTTTCTCTCACCATCCATCCTGACAAGACCACTCAAGATAAGTCCTGCTGAAGGTGCCAAGTCTCAGAGAGGTTGAGTGACTTGCCGCCAGATGCACAGAGTGTGGCAGACTTGCACCTGCCTCCCCCGGAGCCCAGAGCAGCTGCATGTAACCTCCGTGCTGCTGTGTCCTCCAGGGCTTAACACAGAACAGCACCATCCTGGGTGTGAGTCTGGGCACAGAAGTGGTGTTGGTGAAAGTGAAAGTTGCTCAGTAGCGTCCGACTCTTTGTGACCCTATGGACTATACAGTCCATGGGATTCTTCAGGCCAGAACACTGGACTGGGTAGCCTTTCCTTTTCTCCAGGGGATCTTCCTGACCCAGGGATCGAACCCAGGTCTCCCACATCGCAGGTGGATTCTTTACCAGCTGAGCCACAAGGGGTTGGTGAACCGATGGGGAAAGGTCTGGGTCCTGCTCTGACTGCCGCTACTGGAAAGGGAACATTCAACCTTCCGCGTGTCCTTATGGCCTGAAGGATGGGACTCTGTCCTTCTGATACAAGTCCTTACCCTCTTTCCTGCTGGGTGTGAAGACCTCCTGAAGGACCCCAGACCCCTTTCTCCCTCGTGGGGTCCCAGGACATCTGTGGATGAGAAGAGGAGATTGCTTTTTACAGAGACCCGTCCTAAGCCTGTGCTCTGGCTTCCTGCAGACAGACCTCGAGCCCTGCAGGATGGATTGCAGCCAGAAGGGAAGGCAAAACAAATCTCAACACTGTGTTTCTGTTCGTTCGCTCAGCTGTGTCCAACTCTGTGACCCCATGGCCTGCAGCATGCCAGGCTTCCCTGTCCTTCACTATCTCCCAGAGTTGGCTCAAACTCATGTCCATCGAGTCAGTGATGCCATCCAACCATCTCATCCTCTGTGGTCCCCTTCTCCTGCCTTCAGTCTTGCCCAGCATCTGGGTCTTTTCAAATGAGTCAACTTTTTGCATCAGGTGGCCAAAGTATTGGAGCTTCAGCTTCAGCATCAGTCCTTCCAATAAACATTCAGGACTGATCTCCTTCAGAATGGACTGGTTAGATCTCCTTGCAGTCCAAGGGGCTCTCAAGAGTCTTCTCCAGCACCACAATTCAAAAGCATCAATTCTTTGGCACTCAACCTTCTTTATGATCCTACTCTCACATCCGCACATGACTACTAGAACAACCATAGTTTGACTATACAGACCTTTGTTGGCAGAGGGATATCTCTGCTTTTTAATACACTGTCTGGGTTCGTCATAGCTTTGTCAACACTGTGTATTTTCTGTTTTTTAAAAATGCGCCAGAAAAGCATAACTAAACACAGATCCAGGCAGGAAGAGCCAACACTTCTTTTCTGGCGCACTACCATGTTCCGATTTGGAGTGTGGTTAACCTTTGCAGTCATCTCACTATCTCCTTGAAGGATGACAGCCTGCAAGGTTCAGCACCATTTATCTGCTGAACGGTGGAGGCTGCCGAGGACTCTACAAGTGGTTTATGTTTTGACTGTGTTCCAAGTTATGCAAGTCATCCCCTTTGGTGGATAACGGCAGGTCCCTGAATCCTTTGTCCCCGGTCCTTCTGCCTCCCTGCTGCCCTCTCCTGTTCACAGGGAGACTCCCTGGAATGTCCTTTTTCACCAGTGGCCACTGGGAATTCCCATGTGGATTTCAGCCCCTACATTCTTCTCAATGCCCTCTGCTTTGGGGACAGTTAGCCTGGATAGTAAGAGAAGAGCCTTCCCCTCCAGAGTCCGACAGTTTGGGTTTGACCCTGGCATAGCCTCCAAAGAACCTCTAAGTGGCAGGTTGGAAGGCAACCTCTAACCTCGGTGCTCCCGTCTTCTTGCTGTTCCACGGGGTACCAGTAGCTACCACCCACTTGGTTGTTGTGGGCAGAAGAGAGGTCACGTGCTCTTTGGTTCTTTCCCTATGAAGCTTGCAAACGGTGCCTGTCATATGGAAAACTCCCAAGGGGAATTGTCTTTGTCCTGATGCCTTTGGGACTCTCCTGCAGAATATTCTTGGTGGAGCCCAGACATGGATCGAATCACTCCTGTTCAGACTGGAGAATCATGACCTTGGGGGTCTCCCGAGAGCAGGGAAAACGCAAATGGTTCTTGACCTGATGGCGTGGCTGCCTTTCTGTGTGTGGGTGCTTCTCTTTCTGGATTTCCCTCCCTTTGCTGACTGGACACACGGGGGTTTGGGCTTTGTATTCAGTTCCCAGGGGAGGCTGGAACAAGTCATCACGGATGGGGTGGTTAAAACACAGACCTGTATTTTAAAAATTTTTTCCACATTGCACAGCATGCAGGATCTTAGTCCCCTGATCAGGGATTGAACCTGTGCCCCTGCCGTGGAAGTGCAGAGTCTTAAGGACTGGACCACCTGGGAAGTTCTAACAGGTCTGTACTATAATGCTATTTTGGAGCCACAAGTCCAACATCAGAGTCTTGACAATCCTGGGCGCCCTCTGGAGGCTCTGGAGGAGGAGGCTCCTTGTCTCTTTCAGCCTCTGGTGGCTCCCAGCATTCCTTGGCTTGTGGCAACATCCCTCCAACCTGTTTCTGTCTTCCCTTGTTCTTGCCCTCTGAGTCTGTCTTTTCCTCTTCATAGAAAGACACTAGCCATTGCATTGAGGGCCTACCCTGTGATCTCGTTTTTTGAAATAAGGATATTTTATTTATTTATTTGTGGCTGCACTGGGTCTTCATTGCTCTGTGAGGGCTCTCTCTAGTTGCTGTGTATGGGCTTCTCTTTGCGGTGGCTTCTCTTGTTGCAGAGCATGGGCTCTAGATTGCAGGCTCCGTAGTTGTTGCTCGTGGGCTTGAGAGCACAGGCTCAATAGTTGTGGAGCACAGATTCAGTTGTTCCTCGGCACCTGGGATCTCCCCGGACCAGGGACTGAACTGCTATCCTCTGCATTGGCAGGCAGATTCTTAACCACTGGACCACCAGGGAAGTCCTCTATAATCTAATCTTGCATGCACGCTAAGTCGCTTCAGTCATGTCCAACTCTGCGACCCTATGGACTGTAGCTCTCCAGGCTCCTCTGGCCATAGGGATCCTCCAGGCAAGAATACTAGAGTGGGTAGTCATTTCCTTCTCCAGGAGATCTTCCCGACACAGGGACTGAACCCATGTCTCTTATGTCCCCTGTAGTGGCAGGAAGAATTTTTTTTCTTTACCACTGGTGCCACCTGGCAAGAATGATCTTATCTTAACTTTAACTAATTACATCTGCAAAGACTCTATATCCAAACAAGGTCACATTCTGAGTTTCCAGGTGAACATGACTTTCTGGGAAGCACAATCCAATCTACTACAGGTGTTAACTGTGAGGTCAGCAAGGGATAACCACACACTTGTGCCTGGATGGCCTGGAAGATCTTTCATCCAGGCCCTCAAACAGACTGACTAGACTGGAGAATTTTCCTCTGTTTTCTTCCCCCAGGGTCCACGGCAGCTCAGAAATTCCCTGCCCTCAGCTGGCATTTCCCTGACTTCTTGAAGACTCATCTTTCTACATCTTGCTTTCCCCTCCCTGTCATCTCAAGTACCCTACGATGAAACCAAAGCCAAGGCTGAGTGCTGTGGCTCCCGAGAGGGTAAACAATTTTTTTTTTTTTTAATGCTAGAATGTTTAAAAGCAAAACATTTTGAATTTGAAAACAGCATAGAGATAACCGCAACCTATAAATCAAGGAATTGGTGGGGCTCCAAAAATGCTCAAGCCAAATTCTTTCTGTTCTCCCCCCTTTCAGCCCTGTTATCTGTTTGCATGCCCTCTTGGGCTTTGTGCGGGGGTTTCATTCTACTGGTTTTGTGCACACAGAACAGACCTCCAGGTCTTGGCAGCCCTTAGGAAGCAGGACCTGGAAAGCAATTATGGCCAAGAATCCCTTCCTTTCAGGAACTCGTGGTGTTCTGTTCATATGCCCTAGGGGTTTATGCAGCATTGCGGCGCTTGAAGGCTCATCTCTCTGCGCACAGAGATGGGCGTTGCAGGTGAGTGAGTGTCCCATTTGGCTCAGAGTGGGTGAAGGCACAGCCCAAGGTTTGTTCTCCTCTGGCTGCTGGAGACACTGTTGTGGGGCAGAGAAGGGGTGGTGGTCCCCACTAATTTGTGTCTCTTGCATCTTTGGTGCTGGTGGTCTGCCTCTGGCATTTTCAGGAGTGGATAAGACCCCACAGACTGAGTTTGGGATCCTGTTTGACATCAATTACTTGGTCAAGCTGTGTCCTAGGGCCAGCTGGGCAGCTGTCTGACTGGATTTCTCATCTTGGGCTTCTCCCATCTACGCATCTTACAGAAGTAAAGATCTTTCTTTGTGTGTATGATTCAGCTTAACTTATTATTTAAGAAATTGTTAACTGAAATATGTGCTCTGTGCGCTAAGTCACTCAGTCGTGTCTGACTCTTTGTGACCCCATGGACTGTAACCCGCCAGGCTCCTCTGTCCATGGGATTCTCCAGGCAAGAATACTGGAGTGCCTTGCCATGCCCTCCTCCAGGGGATCTTCCCAACCCAGGGATCAAACCTGCGTCTCTTGTCTCCTGCCATGACAGGCAGGTTTTTTACCACTAGTGCCACCTGGGAAGCTGGTAATTGAAATATAATAGGTGTACAATATAGTATAATATTATATAAGTTGCAGGTGTACAATAGAGTGATTTACAACCTAAAAGGTTATATTTTGTAGTTATTATAAATATTGCCTATATTCTCCATGTTGTACAATATACTCTTGTAGCTTTTTAAAAATAATATTTATTTATTTGGCTGCTCCAGGTCTCAGTTTTGGCATGCAGAATCTAGTTCTCTGACCAGGGACCAAACCCAGGCCCCTGGAGTCTTATCCAGGGGACCATCAGGGAAGTCCCACTGTAGCTGATCTTATACAGAGCAGTTTGTACCTCCTAAGCCCCTTTGCCTACTCTGCCCCTCACCTCCTTCCCTCTCCCCCACTCTTGCCACCGGTCTGTTCTCTGTGTCTTTGGCTTCTTTTTCATTACAAAGATCATTTTATAAGGCTGCTCTTTGCGATTTCAGCACAGGTGAAAAGCTCAGGAGTGACCTGAACAGAAGTCTTGCCTGTTGCATTGTCATGGGGGAGACACTCTAATGCTCTAACTGGAATGTTATTAATATGACAAGGTTCTATTTTTCTCGTTGCTTTTTTTTTTTTTTTGTGAGAGAAGGAATGTGTGAATGTGGAGAAAGTTAAGCAGGGGCCTCAGTGCATATTGCTGGGACTTAGAAGGGGGCGGTGGCATCACATAACCTGGGCTGAAGGGTTAAACCTCTCACGGGGTCCTTCCAGATGGAGCTTTAGGTGGATTGGAAGGAAACCGCAGTGCGCTGCAATGCAGGCGGGTAGGGTTTTTCTAATTGGGTGGCGGTGGGTAGTGAACCTGCCCATCCCCCCGCCATGACAGAGCGGAGTCTCTGGCTCCTCGGCTCTGGGGTTGGAGTGGGCACTGTGACTGTTTGGGCCAACAGAATGTGGTGACAAGTGGTTCAGCTCCTGGTGAGACAGGCTGGGACCCTGGGTCTTTACTGGAGTGCTTGCGTCTGGACAAAGTTCTCCTCCAGGAACAGATACAAAGAAACTATAATGGACTAAAGGGAACTGCAGGCAGGCACAGTTGGGGCCAAGTATGAACAATAAGATACAAAAGAGGCCACAGATTTATTGCCATTTCTGCGGTGCTGGGAGCAAAAGCAGGGTATTGTGCTGTGACCCCTGCACACAGCACCAGCCAGGGGGTGGGCAGGCCCCCTCAGCCACCCTTCTGGGCCTGACCCACCCATCTGCTCCTCCCCCACCCCATTTAAGGAGCCAGCTCACCTGCCTCGGGGAGTGAGCAAGGGAGCCTGTTACTTGTTCTCGGTCCCTCTTGCTGGAGTGCGAGTCCCAGTTCTGTTCAGCCACTCAGTCGTGTCCAACTCTCTGCGACCCCACGGACTGCAGCACGCCAGGGCTTCCCGTCCATCACCACCTCCCGGAGCTTACTCAAACTCATGTCCATGGAGTCGGTGATGCCATCCAACCATCTCACCCTCTGTGGTCCCCTTCTCCTCCCGCCTTCAACCTTTCCCAGCATCAGGGTCATTTCAAATGTCCCAGGGTCCCAGTAAAGCCTTATCCAAATTCCCAGTCTGGTCTCTTGTGCTTGTGCTCAGCCCGATTGCTTTTCCACTTCTGTAGACTCAGAGTGAACAGTTGATTCCCTCTCTTTTTGGACTCTGATTATATGATGGCACAGTCACAGCAGAAACCATCCTCTGGAGCACATTTACACACAGATGCGAGGAATTCCGTATCTGTTATCTCATTTAATCCTTGCTCAGTCACCCAGTTGTGTCTGACTCTTTGCAATCCCATGGACTATAGCCCGCCAGGCTCCTCTGGCCGTGGGGTTTCCCTGGGCAAGAATACTGGAGTGGATTGCCACTTCCTCCTCCAGGGGATCTTCCAGATCCAGAGCCTCTTAAGAATTTCTACTGAGTCAAGAATCCAAGATCCCTGCTGGCTAACATAGGCGCTGCCCTCCACTGAATGGTGGGCGTTCTGCCTCTTGGAAGCACCTGTCTTGTAAGGAGTGGGATACTTGGAGATGCCCATGGGGGTGGGCAAAGCCTGTGTCCAGTGACCAGGAACGGCCTTGGGCACCCAGCGGACAGCTCACTGGAGCTGAGATACACCATCCCTGCTCGCCCTCCCTGACTCCTGACCCACAACGTCCTGAGCCAAACCAACAGCTGCGTGAAGGCTTTAAGTCTGGGGTGGCTTCACATGGAGCGGCGCTTACCTGGGGCATTTTTGTCGAGATAAGACTGGTCACCTGGCAGGGCTGGGGAGGAGGCTGGGTGAAAAGTGGCTCCAGTAAGAAAGTGAAAGTGAAAGTTGCTCAGTCATGTCTGACTCTTTGTGATCTCATAGATATACAGTCCATGGAATTCTCCAGGCCAGAATACTGGAGTGGGTAGCCTTTCCTTTCTCCAGGGGATCCTCCCCACCCAGGGATCAAACCCAGGTCTCCCACATTGCAGGTGGATTCTTTACCAGCTGAACCACAAGGGAAGTCCAAGAATATTGGAGTGGATAGCCTATCCCTTCTCCAGCAGATCTTCCCAACCCAGGTCTGCTGCATTGCAGGCTGATTCTTTACCAACTGAGCTGTCAGGGAAGGAAGCGGTGGATAAAGATTCCAGCCGCTCTCCCAGGTGAAGGTGAAGGTGAAGAGGTGCATCTGGTGGGGACCAGCGCAGGTACAGATGCCTGCAGGAGGCCCCAACTCCCCGCCTCTGGGTGGGGGCAGGGCAGCTGGAACAGTAAACAAAGGGGATTCCTGAGTTCCATCACTTATCAGATGCCAACTGAGCTCACATGTGCTCAGCACGTGAGATAGGAGGCATGTGACAGACACCACCCTGGTCCCAAGAAATCCCTGCCTATGCCTGGGGAGAAAGAAGTCCCGCGGGATGGAGATGAGGCCAGAGGGGGGATCGAAGTGGACAGGGTATGGGCTCCTCAGGGGTTTGGGCCCCTTGATTAGGCAGCTGACAAGTGTCCCTGGACCAGGCAGGTTCTGGCCAGCCTGCCCCATCTCTGCCTGCTGCTGGGCTGCTGGATGCCCTGCTTGATGGCCAGTCTGAGGAGAGAACTCAGCCAGACCTGGAGTTAGTGGCGGGACCCCGCTGACCCACGTCAGCTGGTTTCCTTCATCGTCTGCCGTTGTTGAGCCCCTGCTGGTCTCGGCTCCTTGGCTAAGCTTCTGCTGCCCCCTCCCGGCTGGAGCCTAGTGACCCCGTCACCGCATGGGTAGTGATGGGTGGTTGTGGTTTCCATTTCTCCCTCTCAACATGAATTTGCTGGATTGTCTCCCAGAGTTTAACATGTAACTGGCAGTATAGCTTTCAGTTCAATATTATCATTGTATTAATAGCTTGCCATGTCATTTAGGACTAAGTGTTATAATCTTTGAGCCTCTGTTTTCTCAGCTAGAAAATGGGACTAATACTACTGATTTTGCAGGGCTATAAGGATTAAGTGGGCTTCCCAGGTGGCACAGTGGTAAAGAATCCGCTTGCCAATGCATAAAATGAGGGTTCCATCTCTGGGTCAGGATCCCTGGAGAAGGAACTGGCAACCCACTCCAGCATTCTTGCCTGGAGAATCCCATGGACAGAGGAGCCTGAAAGGCTACAGTCCATGGGGTCGAAAAGAGTTGAACATGACTGGGCAACTGAGCTAGATTAAGGGAAATAACAGATGTGGAACTCCTTGCACCTGTATGTAAATGTACTACTGAGTGATGGTTTCGTTGTTGTGGTTGTGCCGTCATATAATCGGAGTCCAAAAAGAGAGGGAATAAACTGTTCACTCTGCGTCTACAGAAGTGGAAAAACAAGTTTTTGGAGAAACAAGTTTTGGCCCGTGGGGAAGAAGCTGGAACAGAGACCTAAAATGTGCTGACGCTGGCCCTGTCCCTGTTTACCCAGCTCTGGGAGGGACAGTGTGGTTTGAGGAATTTACCTTCTTATTTTCTTGTCTTTGGTTTTCCTTGATGCTGGAGTGCAGGGAAGCAGAGTCTGATCTGCTCAAAGCAACTTTTATGGATGAGATTTAGCTTTCAAGTCTTCCTTCTAAAGATGACTTCAGGACTTTGAGGAAGAAAAAACATGAAGTTGTGATTTAGGAAGATTGTAACTCAAGCATTTGTTGAGAAGACACCAAATACTTTATTTCCGTGTAAGAGAAGAAAGATCATATTGTATAATCAAAATGTGTAAAAGGAGGTGTGCATCGTGTTGGCTAAAGAAAGCCTAAGGTGACCTTTGGGGCTCCCCTGGTGGGTCAGTGGTAAAGAATCCACCGGCCATTGCAAGAAACACAGGTTTTATTCCTGGGTCAGGAAGATCCCCTGCAGGAGGAAATGGCAACCCACTCCAGTATTCTTGCCTGGGAAGTTCCATGGACAGAGGAGTCTGGTGAGCTACAGTCCATGGGGTTGCAAAAGAGTCAGACATGACGTAATAACTAAACGACAATAAAAACAAAAGTGACCTTCAGGGAAGCATTAGCAGTGGGAGATGATGGCTGCCCTGAGTCCCACTGGATCCAGCGTTCATTTCTCTTGGTGGTCTGCCGCGTGATGAATGGGAAAGCACTTGCCTTTCTGTAGGCTATCTATTGACCTTAGATGACTGCATTATAGCCTACTGGTTGGAAACCCCCAGGCCACAATGATGAACACTGATCAGACAAGTGGACCTCTTTTAAAAATGCAAACTAATAAGTTTCACAGAAATCACTCATTAGGGTGTGCTAGGATGTGAGCAGTGCAGTATGTTTTGTCAAAATGTTGGATGAGGTAATTTGGTAGAATGAACCATTCTACCATATATGGAGGCACCAGGTCATTCTCAGTTGAGATCATTCTCAGAGAGAGATTTTCAAAATATAACATAGCTGTGAAAGCAGTAATAGGGGTTTCTATGGCTGCTATCATCACCTGAATGGCACATCATGAATGTTACTACTCTTTCTCCTCCATCCATCAACCACCCATTCCCCAACACACTCATCTACCTATTCATCCATCCATCCACTCATTCATCCATCCATTCATCCACCTACCCATCCATTCATCCATCCATTCCTCTACCCATCCATCCATCCACTCATCCATCCATCCACCCATTTATCCACCCATCCATCCACTCATCCATCCATCCAAACATCCATCTGCCCAGTCAAACATCCATCCACCCACTCATCCATCCATTCATCCACCCACCCATCCATTCACCTATCCATCCAAACATTTGTCCACACACTCATCCATTCATCCACCCATCCATCCACTTGTCCTTCCATCCAAACATCCATCCATCCATCCAACCATCCATCCACCCACTCATCCGTCCATCCATCCATCCAAACATCTATCCATCCACTCATCCATCCATCCAAACATCCATCTACCCACTCATCCGTCCATCCATCCAAACATCTGTCCACCCACTCATCCATCCATCCAAACATCCGCCCAACCACTCATCCATCCATCTACTCCTTCATCCATCCATTCATCCACCCACCCATCCATTCATCCATTCATCTACTCATCCATCCAACAAAAAAGCATTGAGCACCAACTAAGTGCCAAGTATTATGGAAGGTGCTGGGGACAGATAAGTGAGACAATCCTTGGCTGTAAGGGGTTTGTTGTCTGCTGGGGACAACAGACAAGAAGGGTTAATGTTCAGTGCAGTGCTCGTTTATGAGCTCTCAGGATAGAGATTTGGAAGCCTGCTAGGTCAGGGGAGTCAGGGAAGGGTGTCTGAGCCTCCCGGCTGGCTTCAGATTCACATCAGATCAGATCAGATCAGATCATTCGCTCAGTCGTGTCCGACTCTTTGCGACCCCATGAATTGCAGCATGCCAGGCCTCCCTGTCTATCACCAACTTCCGGAGTTCACTCAGACTCATGTCTGTCGAGTCAGTGATGCCATCCAGCCATCTCATCCTCTGTTGTCCCCTTCTCCTCTTGCCCCCAATCCCTCCCAGCATCAGTCTTTTCCAATGAGTCAACTCTTCGCATGAGGTGGCCAAAGTACTGGAGTTTCAGCTTTAGCATCATTCCTTCCAAAGAAATCCCAGGGCTGATCTCCTTTAGAATGGACTGGTTGGATCTCCCTGCAGTCCAAGGGACTCTCAAGAGTCTTCTCCAACACAACACTTCAAAAGCATCAATTGTGGGTTCGATCCCTGGTCAGGAAGGTCCCCTGGAGGAGGGCCCTGCAATGCACTCCAGTATTCTTGCCTGGAGAATGCCATGAACAGAGGAGCTTGGTAGGCTACAGTTTGTAGGGTCGCAAAGAGTCGGACATGACTGAAGCGATGGAACATACACACACACACACACACACACACACACACATACATATTTACCAATTGCCCAAGACATTTGTTAAAAATATCATGAACATATTTGTAGAGTAAAATTGTTTTAAAAAACAGAGAGGGAGAGGTGAGAGGGTATGAGAGAGAATGAGAGAAGCCAGCATTTAGATATCACACCCAGAAACACAGGAAGATGCTGTATTATGAATGAGCCGTATTAACTCCATTCCTAAAATAGTTTTAGCACACTGCATTTTTAGAAAAAGGGAAATACCCCAGGTCCAATGGAAAGGTTCCTGTAACACCGTCAGCAGTTCCTGGGGCTGTCCTCTTGTGACCACCCGTCTGCGACCCCGAGTTGAGAACATCGAGGCCCCTGTGCCGTGGGTGGCGGCTGCCCATCCACCATCACTGGTGAATTGACCCAGGTGTATTTCACATGGCATCTCCCATGCACGTTGTGGTGTGAGGTGCCTGGGCTGGACTCACAGGTTTGGTTTATGCCTCCCTGGAAAGGGCAGGCGGCCAAGCCCTCTGGAGTCAGAGCTGAGGTGCCAGATTCGGCCAGAGCCAACCCCTTGCAAAGTGGAAAACTGAGACCATGGAAAACCCTCTCTTAAGAATGATTCTTGAGTTCAGCATTGGACCTTGTCAGATATTGTTGAAGTCCTCTAGTGAAGATACTTAAGGGAATTCCCTGGTGGTCCAGTGGGTAGGACTGTGCTTCCACTTTGGGGAGGGAAGGGTCGTCCCTGGTCAGGGAGCTAAGATCTTGCATGCTACAGGGTCCCCCCCCCCCCAAAAATAAATCCAGGTTGACGTGACGCCGGGGCCAAGGCGAGTGAGCAGGTGTCTCAGTGTCCTTCCCCTCCCCATCCGTCGCTTGGCCGCCTACACACCGAGGAAACCAGAATTGAAAGAGACATGTGTACCCCAATGTTCATCGCAGCACTGTTTACAATAGCCAGGACATGGAAGCAACCTAGATGTCCATCAGCAGGTGAATGGATAAGAAAGCTGTGGTACATATACACAATGGAGTATTACTCAGCCACTAAAAAGAATACATTTGAATCAGTTCTAATGAGGTGGATGAAACTGGAGCCTATTATACAGAGTGAAGTAAGCCAGAAGGAAAAACACCAATACAGTATACTAACGCATATATATGGAATTTAGAAAGATGGTAACGATAACCCTGTATGTGAGACAGCAAAAGAGACACAGATGTATAGAACAGTCTTTTGGACTCTGTGGGAGAGGGAGAGGGTGGGATGATTTGGGAGAATGGCATTGAAGTATGTATAATATTATATATGAAACGAGTCGCCAGTCCAGGTTTGATGCAGGATACAGGAAGCTTGGGGCTGGTGCACTGGGATGACCCAGAGCGATGGTACGGGGAGGGAGGTGGGAGGGGGGTTCAGGATGGGGAACACGTGTACACCCGTGGAGGATTCATGTTGATGTATGGCAAAACCAATACAATATTGTAAAGTAATTAGCCTCTAATTAAAATAAATAAATTTTAAAAAGTCCAAAAAAGACAGAGCTGCAGCAAGCAGTTGTGAGCTGCTGGGAGTCCCAAGGTTCCTTCCATCTTTTTGTTGCTGTTGTTACAGTTTTCTAAAAAAAATTTCCATGGGAGGATAATTACCTAACAGTATTGTGATGGTTTTCGTCATACATCAACATGAATTTGCCATAGGCATACATGTCTCCCCTCCCTTCTGAACCAACTCCCCCCAACCCCATTCCTCCAGGTCATCACAGAACCCAGGCTTCTGAGTCATACATCAAACTCCCACTGATGATCTGTTTTACATATGGTAATATTTCATGGGCTCCAAAATCACTGCAGATGGTGACTGCAGCCATGAAATAAAAAGACACTTACTTCTTGGAAGGAAAGTTATGAGCAACCTGCTGCTGCTGCTGCTGCTAAGCCCCTTCAGTTGTGTCCGACTCTGTGTGACCCCAGAGACAGCAGTCCACCAGGTTCCCCCATCCCTGGGATTCTCCAGGCAAGAACACTGGAGTGGGTTGCATTTCCTTCTCCAATGCATGAAAGTGAAAAGTGAAAGTGAAGTCGCTCAATCATGTCTGACTCTTCACGATGCCATGGACTACAGCCTACCAGGCTCCTCTGTCCATGGGATTCTCCAGGCAAGAGCACTGGAGTGGGTTGCCATTGCCTTCTATGAGCAACCTAGACAGCATATTAAAAAGCAGAGACATTACTTTGCCAACAAAGATCCGTTTAGTCAAAGCTATGGTTTTTCCAGTAGTCATGTATGGATGTGAGAGTGAGAGTTGGACTATAAAGAAAGCTGAGTGCTGAAGAACTGATGCTTTTGAACTGTGATGTTGGAGAAGACTCTGGAGAGTCCCTTGAACTGCAAGGAGATCCAACCAGTCCATCCTAAAGGAAATCAGTCCTGAATGTTCATTGGAAGGACTGATGTTGAAGCTGAAACTCCAATACTTTGGCCACCTGATGTGAAGAGCTGACTCATTTGAAAAGACCCTGATGCTGAGAAAGATTGAAGGCAGGAGGAGAAGGGGACGACAGAGGATGATATGGTTGGATGGCATCACTGACTCAATGGACATGAGTTTGAATAAAGTCTTGGAGTTGGTGATGGACAGGGAGGCCTGGCAGGCTGCAGTTCATGGGGTTGCAAAGAGGTGGACACGACTGAGCGACTGAACTGAACTGAACATTTCATGAGGTACAGAGATCTAGCGGGTATTGGACGGGTCCCACCTGGTTGGGCAGGTGTGGGAAGGAGCAGGGCTGACCTGTTGCTGGGATCTGACTATGGGCAGAGGAAGGGGGGAGATGGGAGGGAGACAGAGGAAGAGACACACAGAAAGAGAAAGAGAGAGGCTGAGTTATTCTGAAGCCATGATACGGTTCTTGATTTATATGGGCGGGAGGTCTGACTTCCTGGGTGATCCTGTGACAGGTTATGGTGCTTCAAATATGACTCCTGTCCCCACCTGTAGAACACATGCACACACACACACACACACACAAAGAAGACACCAAGACCATATCAAATTTTGTTTTTATTGTTCCAGTCAAAAAAAAGGAGGAACACCTCAATATGTAAACAGTTACCCTAACACAGAGAGTTGTTAAAGATATATATTTTTTTATTCTAAAAAAATTTGGCATTGTAGTGATTTCTCAATACATAACTTGTGCTTTCGCGTGCCGCATGCTTTCGCCTTGGTGTCCGTGAGCAGACGTACTTGGAGTTGAGTTACAAAAGGACTGAGAGGTGGTCAGGAGCCAAACCAGTGCTTGTGCCCTACCTGGCTTTCCTTCCCAAACACTGTGGTGGAAAGGTTGGCGATATTGACTTCAGAAGCTGATCTAGTTACTTATTCGGAGCAAAAGTCAGAAGACTTGTAGGGTTTTGGAAAAATGCATTTTCTTTTTTTTTTTTTTCCGGTTCATCACTAAAGGATCATTGGTTTTGCTCAAGGAAAACTTCATTTTTTGCATTGTATTTTTAGTATCTATAAATCTCTTTTGTAATTACTCCTGTTTCATGATTTTGCTGGACATGTAGATTACTACTAAATGCTATTGAAATTCTACCAATGATTTATTGTTTTCCACAGATTCACTGAATCATTTCAACTCGCTTGACAGTGTGGTCAAGGACATTTTGCCTTTTTTTTTTTTTTCCCAGTAAAAGTCATTCTTAAAAAAAACAACTCAATCCTAAAGCCTTGAGAGCCTTTTATGCACAATGGTGGATTTACTAATAAATGCTACTGTGCTATTCTTTCTGTGGTCTGTGTTCCTTAACCTGGAATCCTAAGTCTTCTACAGTTTAGCACCAGTTTTCAAAATGCATATTTTATCAAATCCTACAATAAGTTCTCTCTCTGCGTCTAGGCTGACCTGGCTCCCATCTCCCAGTCTTGCTTTGTGTTTGCCTAGCTTTGGACCCTCTCTCATGCTGACTCTTCAAACTTCAAGGAAAGCCCTCCCTCCTGGATCTCTATATTCCGAATCCCATTTAGTCTCGAGGAATATCAGGATGAATGTCCCGTCTCTTCCTTTCCCAGGAAACCATTCCCGAGGACTTACATGGAAGCTGACCTGCTTTCTTTAAATTTCAGAACAGTTGGTATACCCTCTATATTAGGTTGTCTTATTCTGAAGGCTAGAGTATGTTAATTTCCCTCTATGCCTTAATATCTTCATTTGTAAAGTGCGAGTCACTATTTGCTCACTGGGCTTCCGTGTGGCTTGATGCACTCAGCACGTGTTGTCACATGTAGAGAGCTGGTAGCCATGAGGTTGGTTGTAGGCTTATTGAGGGCAGAGGAAGTCACCATTTCTTAGAGTCTTCAGGGTAACTTGCCTAGGACATCACCCACTGCACTGCAACCGTTCATGGCCAATACTCAGTCCAGCACATGTAGGTTTAGGACAATTAACTATGGGGCATCCACTTCCAGAATATTCTGAGTGGAGTTTTTTCTTTATCTCGTCAGTGACTTACATCCCTGAGAATGGAAATACAAGTGTATGCCTGCTCCCAGCATTGGTGAACTTCATGCACCTTGAAAACGAAACATTTTATTTCTCTGTAGGTGAGATTTATCAAAAACTCAAGTTTTAAAGACTTTCTGGGAACAGAATTGAATCTCTGTTTAGAAAACAGCGTTTTCTAGGAACAGAAATCGAAACGCCGTACCTGGAACACCCACGTGCAGCCCGGTGACACCTTACCTTGATGACTTGGTCCCAGGAGTGCCTGGGCTTTGTTTTGTACATTAGTTCCTGACAGTTCTATGTGGTGGTGGAATGAGAACTTCCAGGTCCATAGAAACATGGATGTTAACAAACATGAACGCTCAAACCAGATTAAGACTTCTCCTCAATCTCACAGGTTCAGATTAAAAAGATTATTAAAGTTTAGGCACTGCTGAGCACTTTTGATCTATTGACTTTTCCAGAATAGTTTTCTATCTTATGAAGTGGCTCACAGAACCACCTCACATTTTACAGGGCCATAGTAATGTTTTTGGCCTTATTATTGTGCTATTTTGTTAGAAAAGGCAAATATCATGAATTATCTTTCAAATAAGAGAGGAAGAGGGTGATATGGTTGAAATAAAGCAGTTGAATGAAAATGGTATTATGGTTTAAGCTTTTTGCCGCCTTAATTATGTTCTGTGTTGTTTAGTATCAATTTTTTTTTTTTTTTGACTAGCCTGGGGTCCTGGATGCCTGCTTCAGGGAAGGTAGAGCAGCATTCAGGTTAAAAGGAAGTTGTCAATAACCTGCTGGGGCTGCTCGAGCTGTTCATGGATGAACATGCAAGATGTGGGCATGCACTTATTTTCTATCAAAGACACTATATTTCCTTGGGGCATTTTTTTTTTTTTTTTTTTACTGTAGAGGAGAGTATAGTGCTTATTTAGTAATACTGCAAACAGTCAGACACGACTGAGCGACTGAACTGAACTGAAGTGAACAGTTGTCTAGAAGGCACCCAACTCACACTTATAGCTTGTCTATTTGCTACAGGAAGTAAAAGAGAGAAGAATGTAGTTGGTGAGGGTGTGCTGGTGACAAGCATGGATGGTAATGAAATTTCACTGCCACCTGCAAAGGAATCAGTGACACTCTTAAAAGCGTCTAAGACTTAAATCTAAATCATCTTGGGCTTAGTTAGTGTAAGGATGGAGTACACCAGATCTGATGGTGATGCAGACCAGAACTCAGAGTCACAGAAGCGAAAAATGTGGGATTCAAAGGCTTGCTGAACAAGATGAGACTAAGAGCAGACACATTTCCTCCTCAATCTCAACTGAAACACTCAACAAGATAAACCACATTCTGGGCTGTAACACACACCTTAACAGACTTGAAAGAGTAGAAATCGTGCAATGTCTGTTTTAGACCGCAATGAAATTAAACTAGAAATCAATAACAGAAAGATAGGTGGAAAATCTCAACGTACTTGGAAATGCAACAACATAATCTAAATAACATACAGGTAAATAGGAATCTCAAGAGAGTTAAAACATATTTTGGACTAAATGAAAATGGAATTATAACTTATCAAAACTTGTGTGATGCCTTCAAAGAAGTGCTTAGAGGAATTGAGAAGGAAAAAATAAATTTCTCTTTTCAGAAGACATAGTTTTCTATACATAAAATCTGAAAGAATCAACCAAAATTTTTTTTTTTGCAACTAATAAGCCATTATAGCAAGGTTGCAGGATACAGGGTTAATATACAAAACCTGTATGGCAGCAATGAACAAGCAGAATTTGAAATAAAAAGCACACCATTGTTTATATGAAGACTCTCCCAAATAAAACACTTAGGTTTAAATCTAACAAAATACACATGAGGAAAACTACAAAACTCTGATGAAAGATGTAAAGATGAAAGAAATAAATGGAGAGATAGTGCATGTTTATGAATAGGAAGAGTCAATATCATCAAGATGTCAGTTCTCCCTAAAGTGAATGATAGATTCAATGCAATTCTAGTCAAAATCCCAGCAAGTTGTTTTGTGGAAATTGACAGACTGATTCTACAGTTTGTACAGAGAAACAAAAGATCCAGAGTAGCCAACCTAATATTAAAGGAGAAAATTGAAATTGGAGGACTGACACTACCCCGTCTCAAGGCTTATTATAAAGCTACAGTAATTAAGACAGTGTGGCACTGGTGAAAGAACAGACAACTGGATCAGTGGAACAGACTAGAGAGCCCAGAAATAGACCCACATAAATACAGTCAACTCATCTTTGACAAAGGAGTGAAGGCAATACAGTGGAACGGAGACAATTATTTCAATAAATTGTGCTGGAATAAAACTGTACATTCATATTTCAAAAACAATGCATCTAAACACAAGCCTTACATGTTTCACAAAATTCACTCAAAACGGATCATAGATTTAGATACAAAATGCAAAACTATAAAACTTCTACCAGAGAACATATGAGAAAACTTACATGACCTTGGGTATGGCAATGACTTTTAAAATACAACACCAAAGGCATATTTCATGAAGGAAAAATTGATAAGCTGGTCTTCATTAAAATTAAAAGTTTCTGCTCTGCAAAAACACTGTCAACAGAGTAAGAAGACAAATCACAGACTGGGAGAAAATGTTTGCAAAACACCCATTTGATAAAGCGCTATTATCCAAAATGTACAAAGAACTCTTAAAACTCAACAATAAAGAAGTAATCTGATTAAAAAATGGGCAAAGAGATTAAACACACACACTTATGTTCTACTGATCTATGACAACCCACTCCAGTATTCTTGCCTAGAGAATCCTGTGGACAGAGGAGCCTGGAGGGCTGCTGTCCATAGGGTCGCACAGAGTCAGACATGACTGCAGCGACTTAGCATGCATGCATGCATTGGAGAAGGACATGGCAACCCACTCCAGTTCTTGCCTGGAGAATCCCAGGGACAGCGGGGCCTGGTGGGCTGCCGGCTATGGGGTTGCACAGAGTTGGACACGACTGAAGCGACTTAGCAGCAACAGCAGCAGCAGCAGCAGCATGACAAAGAAGGCAAGAATATACAAGGGCAAAAAGTTTCTTCAATAAGAGGTGCTGGGAAAATTGGACACCTTCACGTAAAAGAATAAAATTAGACACTCTCTAACACCACACACAAAAATAAACTCAAAATGAATTAAAAACCTAAATGTGAGTCTGGATAATTTAAAACTCTTAGAGGAAAATGTAGGCAGAATACTCTTTGAGATAAACTGAAGCAAGATCTTTTGATCCGCCTCCTAGAGTAATGGAAATAAAAACAGAAATAAACAAATGGGACTCAAACCGAAAAGCTTTTGCACAGCAAAGGAAACCGTAAGCAAAGTGAAAAGACAACCCACAGAATGGGAGAAAATATCTGCAAATGAAGCGACTGACAAGGGATTAATCTCCAAAATATACAAATGGCTCATCTGGCTCAATAACAAAAAATCAGACAACTCAATAAAAATAAGCAGAAAATCTAAATAGACATTTCCCCAAAGAAGGCATGCAGATGGTCAAAAAGCACATGTAAAAATGCTCAACGTCACTAATTGTCAGAGACACGCGAATCAACACGATTCTGGTCAGAACGGCCACCATCAAAAAAATCTACAAACGGTAAATGCTGGAGAGGGTGTGGAGAAAAGGGAACCCTTTTGCACTCTTGAAAATGTAAATTGATACCACCCTTTTGGAGAACAGTATGGAGGTTCCTTAAAAAACTAAAAATAGAGTTGCCATATGATCCAGTGATCCTACTCTTGGGCATACAACCAGAGAAAACTGTAATTCGAAAAGATACACTCACCTCGGTGTTTGCTAGAACACTATTTACAATAACCAAGACGTGGAAGCCACTTAAGTGTCCACTGACAGGAATGGATAAAGAAGATGTGATACGTATATACAATGGAATATTTCTCAGCCATAAGAAGAATGAAATAATGCCATTTTCAGCAACATGGATGAACCCAGAGACTGGTACCCTGACTGAAGTAAGTCAGAGAAAAGCAAATATCATATAATAATGCTTATATATGTGGAATCTAAAAGACTGGTACAGATGAACTTATTTACAAAACAGAAATAGAGCAAAAACCCATCTTATGGTTATGAAGGAGAGGGGAGAAATGGATAAATCGGGAGGTTGAAATTGGCGTATGTACATTATTACTGTGTTCAAAATAGTGGCTCAGTCAGTAAAGTCAGTTCTCCTCACTCAGGCAGTCAGGAGACTACTTGCAATCCAGGAGACCTGGGTTCGATTCCTGGGTCAGGAAGATCCCCTGGAGAAGGAAATGGCAACCCACTCTAGTATTCTTGCCTAGGAAATTTCATGGACAGAGGAGTCTGGCAGACTATAGTGCTTGGGTTCGCAGAGAGTCGAATATGACTGAGTGATTAAACCACCACCAACATATACAAAGTCGATGACTAAGGACCTACTGGACAGCACAGGGAGCTCTGCTCAATACTCTGTAATGACCTACGTAGGAAAGGATCTAAAAAAAGTGGGTCTATGTATACGTATGGTTGATTCACTTTGCCATGCAGCAGAAACTAACACAGCATTGTAAATCAACTATATTCCAATAAAAGCTTTTAAAAAGTGGGCAATTACCTGAACAGACACCTCATCAAAGAAGAAGTACAGTGGCAAATAAACATACAAGAAGATGCTCCATATCATATATCATCAGGGAAACGCAGATGGAAACAACGAGACATCAGCGTGTCCCTGTTAAAATGGCCAACATCTAAAACGCTGACAACTCCAAACGCTGGCAAGAATGTGGAGCAGGAGGAATTGTCGTTTGTGGTCGGTGGGAATGCAAAGTGGTCCAGCTGCTTTCGAAGACAGCTTGGCAGTTTCTTCCAAAACTAAACATAGCTTTATCATATGATCCAGCCTTCATGTTCCTTGGTATTTAACCAAATGGAAAAAAAAAAACCCAAAACCGATGTCTACATAAAAAACCTGCACACAGATATTTATAGCAGCTTTATTCATCATTGTCAAAACTTGGAAGCCATGAAGACGTCCTTCGGGATGTAAATAGGTAAATAAATTGTAGTTCATCGGGACAATGTGGGATTATTCAGCCCTAAAGAGAAATGAGCTACCAAGCCATGAAAAGATGTGGAGGAACTTAAATGTGTATTGCTAAATGAAAGAAGCTAATCTGTAAAGGCTATGTACTGTATGATTCCAACTATATGTCATTGTGGAAAAGGCAAAACTGAGGAGACAGTAAAAAGACTAGTGGTTACCACGGTTTAGAAGGAAGGAGAGATTAAAAGGCAGACCACAGGTTTTTAGGGCAGTGGAGCTATTCTGTATGATGCTACCATGGTGGATTCAGTTCATTATATGCCACACATTTCTGAAAACTCAAACGGTGTTCAATGCCAAGAGCGCACAAAGCCAAGAGTGAGCCTTAATGTAGACGACTGGACTTTTGGTCATGATGATAAATCAACATAGGCTCATCAGTTGTAGCAAATGTCACCACTGCTGGGGGATGTTGATAATGGGGGAGGTTGTATACTATGGGGACAGGGGTATACAGGAAGTCTCTGTATTTTTCGCTCAGTTTTGCTGTGGACCTAAAGTTACTCTAAGTAAGACAATAAAGTTTGTTGATTTGGAAAAAAGATGAGAAAACAGTTTCAGAGCAGTTCATTGATTTAGTCCAGACCATCTGGCCCTTCTGGGGATGGAACCAGGGCCTGAATCCTACTCTTCCTCAGACTGAATCCAGGTTTCCTATGTACTAGTGAAATAAAAGGCTGCTTCCTGACCCACTGCTTGTGAGTTCAGGGCAATGTATGGTATATTTCAGAAAGAATACCACAGTGGTGGTGAGAGGGGCAGGGGAGAAGTGGCTTTGGATTTCTGGAAATTCACTTATGTGGACCAGCTCATAACTGATTGGGAAGGATGTGTGTGTGTGTGTGTGTGTGTGTGTGTGTTTAAGTGCTTGTATATTTGTGTACATGTACGTATGTATGTGGGGAAGGCGGTGTTGCATTTGTCAGCTGATGTGTTAGTTATGAAAGACTGAAAACTCCCACCGCATTGTGTAATGTTTAGCACAATCTTTTTTCTTTTAGAAAAGGAAAAAGAAAAATCACATGAAGATACAAACAGGAAGCACAGAAGAGGCCACACATCTTGCTGGTGCCTGTTGTAATCGTGTTAGAAAGTAAGATGGAAGTCAAACTGCTCGGGTCATGATAAATTCTCACTTTTCCCCTAGCACCCCATTTGAATGTGGCCAGATGACCAAGTGAAGTACAGACTCTGGGATCTGGTCTGGTCTGACTTGCAGAGTGTGGACATGACTTAGAGATTTGAACATTAAGACCTTCCCTCTAAAAGCAAGTTCTCATTTTGAGCATCACCGCCTCCAAAGTTTCCCTGAGGTCAGTGTCCAGTGAGATTGCTATAGAGATGTTTCTGGTTAGCATAGTTTATTCCAGTAGGAGTCACCGAGACTGACTGAACTGAACTCTAAAATCTTCAGAGCTAAATTCCACTTCACCTTTCATGCTGATGTAAAGGAGTTTTGGAGAAGATGCTTGAGAGTCCCTTGGACTGCAAGGAGATCCCACCAGTCCATCCTAAAGGAAATCAGTCCTGAATGTTCATTGGAAAGACTGATGTGGAAGCTGAAATTCCAGTACTTTGGCCCCCTGATGCGAAGAATTGACTCATTTGAAAAGACCCTGATGCTGGGAAAGATTGAAGGCAGGAGGAGAAGGGGACGACAGAGGATGAGATGGTTGGATGGCATCATCGACTCAACGGACGTGAGTTTGAGTAAAGTCTGGGAGTTGGTGATGGACAGGGAGGCCTGGAGTGCTGTGGTCCATGGGGTCGCAAAGAGTCAGACACGACTGAGCGACTGAACTGAACTGAAAGGAGTTTTTCTCAGGTTCAAAGCCACATGGACAATGGCAAGTTCAAGGAGAAACGATGTTGAGAGGACTTTGCATCCTGGGGGCAAAAACGAACCCTTCCGATTGGAAATTAGGTTTTCTAAAAAAACTTGTAAGTAAAATTTAAAAATCTCTTTTGTTTGTCCTTGGGTTTATTATTGAAGCACTATTTGACTACTTGTTTTGGACCAAACTTTATCTTTTATGTAGAGATTAATAAGATGGAGGCTCTTTGGACATATATCAGAAAATGTGAATTTAGTTTTGGTTTTGGGATCTTTTTAAAGGCAAATGTGATTCGACTGCAAGAGCATACACATGGGGATGATGGCTGGAAGAATAAGTTTTTAAGGAGCCTTTTGGCCTCCTAAGTGTGTGCCATCGTAGGAATGTGAGATAGGAATACGTCACACCTGGTATGCTGAATAAATACCCATTTGCCTGGGCACTGCCCCTTGTATCTTCAGTTCCCCCAAGGCTATCTCCAGGAGGAGCACTCCTGGGGAGCCTCAGCTTTCTGGGGTCTCTGCCACTTCTCATCAAAGACTCCGTGGAGCGGTCCATGCTGGTAGGCTGCGGTTGCCATGGCAGCAGCCATGAATGATCTGGGTAACCAGTCACCACATGGGGGCCAGGTTTTTCCCCAGGGCACAGTCTGTGCAGACGGCGGCAGA
>NW_011494609.1:1541096-1580154 GCF_000754665.1 Bison bison bison | reverse complement strand
GACGGCGGCAGAGGAAAGACCACTGTTCACAGGCAGGTGTCTGAGTCACCATGTCAGAAACCTGCATGCATGTGAGCTCACCGTTGTTCCTGCATGGCTCTCATTTTAGATGAAGAATCATCGGGCTGAATGGATATTTGTAACTATCTTTGGCAAGCTGGCCAGCCCCGTCACAAGGACAAGAAAATTGCCCTGGAAAAGTCCAGCTTTCTCTTGGGCACAAGACTTCACTGATGTTCCATTCAGTTATGGGCTGATGTCAAAATGCCCAAGCATCACACTTGAGCCCTCAATGTCTCATGTCTACGGGGTATGAGCAAAATATTCTACGTTTTGGTCTCAGGTAATCCGAGCATGAATATATTACGTGTTCAATTAAAACTGGTGGTAGACAATGAAGTAAGAGATAGGATTAACCCCAGTAATGGGCTTCCCACGTGGCACCAGCGGTAAAGAACCCGACTGCCAAAGCAGGAGATGTAAGTGAGAGATATGGGTTCAATCCCTGGCTCAGGAAGATCCCCTGGAGGAGGACATGGCAACCCACTCCAGTATTCTTGCCTGGAGAACCCCGCGGACAGTGGAGCCTGATGGGCTACAGTCTGTGGGGTCTCAGAGTCTGACACGATGGAAGAGACTTAGCAGTCACACAATGGGTTCTCAGTTGCTGCTCAAGAATGGAATGAATACTCAGAGGAAGGTGCTAGGAAATCTGGCTTTTGGAGGTTGCTGAGGAAGGAAATTCAGAAAGAGGAGCTGGGTAGAGTGCTTGGATGACCATTTGCAGTGATGTAAAAACTCTGTGGGCACCTGGGGGACAGCTTAAGTTGGGTCTCCAAGTGTGGCAATCCAGACGTGTTCCTTGCAAATAAAAAGAAGATCCTTGACTTTGCTGTCACATTTGGTGGCTCTTCCAGAGGAAGGGAAAGAGATGCAAAATTTTTTGACCTGGCTGGCATTTTTTTTTTTTTTTTTTTGGTTGTGGGGTGGATTTGAACACATCAAGACTCCTCACTTAAAAAGAAGGGACAGGTCAGATCATCTTGGGAGATGGCTGAAATTGCTGGATGAGGCAATCAAGTATGTACTCTAGGCCCTGGGATACCAAAACGCGACAATTTCTAGAGGCTGAAGAATTAGGTAAAAAGCAAAATAAAGCAGTGAGGTAATCAACACGGAAATGAGAACTCTCTGGGACTTTACGCTTTCTTTTTTATGTGTTGCTGCTGCTGCTAAGTCGCTTCAGTCGTGTCCGACTCTGTGCGACCCCATAGACAGCAGCCCACCAGGCTCCCCCGTCCCTGGGATTCTCCAGGCAAGAACACTGGAGTGGGTTGCCATTTCCTTCTCCAATGCACGAAAGTGAAAAGTGAAAGTGAAGTCGCTCAGTCGTGTCTGACTCCTAGCAACCCCATGGACTGCAGCCTACCAGGCTCCTTTGTCCATGAGATTTGCCAGGCAAGAGTACCAGAGTGGTTGCCTACTGCTTAATTAAGCAGTTGCCTACTGCTTAATTTTGAGTTACTTATGTTAGGGGCATCCCTGTGCACAGGGGACTCAGAAGGTCTTATTTCAGTTCTTCTAGGAAGGGTTATCATCTCTGAGCCACTTGGGTGCTCTGTGGGGTCAAGAGTGCTGGCCAAGTCAAGCTCAAAAGATGCAGTGTTCCCAGCAGATGCTTCTGGGGGAGTTGTCATCAGTTAGATGGGCAGAAACCAGGACTGGAGGGAAGGACTCACCCACAGAAGTGGTGAATATGACTAAGGCTTCTGCACTACCCAAGGCTGAGCCAAGGGGCAAGGGAAGGTGTGGTTCAAATGTGTCCCCCAAGTCAGCCAGGCTGAGAGATGATGCCAGAAAGATACTTGCTATGATGGAATCTGTGAACAGTATTCCAACTCTTTCTCTAAGCTGCCCGGTTAAACACCTAGAGGTTCTAATCTCATAGCTGTTGGGAACCCAGATCTCTGCCCTCCAGCTGATCCAGTTCTGCTAGCTGTGTTTAGCTGTGATAGACCCAGCGTTGATGTACTCCATAAGGCGTTCAGTTTGGACTGGGGTTTTAGTAACCCAAGATTCCATCTTAGGCTCCTGGGATGTCTTGTTCCTCTGGTTGGATATTTTATGTTTTCTATTAGAACTTTAGGTATGATGATGCATTAGGTGCTTATTTTACTAGTGCCTGTTGGTAGCAGATATTTACACTGCCTGAGAGAAACAGCCCTTCATGTTCTTATAAAGATTGACTGGTTGATATCACAGCATTCATGATTGGTGTTAATACAGGGGGTGGGTAGCCTTAATCCTGAAATGGTCGATTACACTTTTTGAGCAGAAACAATTTAGTTCTCTGAAATCAAGCTCTGTTGCCTATGTGGTCACAATTCTCTAACTGACCACAGAACACGTTAAAATGGATGTCTAGGGGTGTGGTGTCTAAGAATAATTTTTAAGTAACATTTTCACTGGTGATAAATCTCAATCACTTAGTCATGTTGCTACTTCAGTGAGCTATTCTTGTGAGTGTTAAAGTATTTTTTCCTCCTTCCCCCATCCCTCTTCTATTTGAATTAGGTGGCTGCATGAAGCTTTCTTTCACCAAGGTAATGGGGCCAAGTAAAAGTTTGACTCCTTTTAACATTTACTTAAGTTTTATGGTGCTGAACTTTGAGATATTTTCTCTCCTCCTTAGTTATTATGCTGTTCCACACAACTGCAAGATTGCAAGCTTTTTGCATGATTGCAGATCCCATCACCTAGTTTCAAACACAGGACCAAATCCATCCCAGTTTCCATCATTTACCTGTCAGCAATGCAATATCACAATAATTTATTACAAAAATTTTTCTTTCCCACCTAACTTCCAGGAAAGCACTTGTAAGAGAACTTGATGTATTTTTTCAGTAGAACTAAATGGGAGAAAAACCTGGCTTGGCTGACTTATGTCTGGCTTTGAAAATGTTCCCTTAGAATGCAAGTGAGTTCTGTCTGGTGATACTAAAGAGTGTCATTTAATATTGATTTATCTCAAAACCCCAATGTCTGAATTTCTTCGATCCAATATTTCTGTAGTTACCAGTCTTTATCTTGTACTTCAGATTCAGAAGGCAGCAAACAACACACCAATTCTTTTACTACACCTCTGTTTCTTCCTGAGCATTTTTCCAAAGGACCTGTTTGTTTTTATTCGCATGTTAACCTTTTAGCTGAGTAGCTAGAGGGAGCCAGAACATGTGCAACTAAACAGGAGTGGTGGCTCAGGGTTCTTATCATATTGATCAACTGTGGGCTAGAAGAACCTGGCAGGGAAAGATGGAGAGACAGCTCAGTAGTCTAGTTAGTTCTGTTCCAAGAAGGCATGAGAGGGAAGGCAGGTAGGGAGGGGAATTTGTTTGGACATGTGGCAACCACTGCAAATCCAGGCCATCCCACTCCACAGAGACTTGGGACCCAACCATTTCCGTATTTAAACTCGTGTGAATATCAGTGAAGCAATAGCTCAGTGAAGGAATAACTGGGAATTCTGATTAAAAAAATCACTCATTAGTTTTAATTTTTAATATAGTAGTTTTACCATATCACTTTCTGAAGTTGCCACTGAATCTTGCCTCACTATTTACTCTATTTACCACCCTTGGGGAAATGGTTATAATAAGGAAACAGTTTTTCTTTGAGACTCAGCTCAAAGAAACAGACAACTGTGAAGCAGTTGTCTCTCATTAAAAAATAAGTTATTTTTCCTCAAATAAACCTATGCACAATACTGGAAATAGATTTATACTGGAAAAGATCATCATTATTCTACGTTGACCAGGAATCTTTCAACAGTACAGTACAATATGCAATAGTATTTAATGGTACTAATAGTATTTAACAGTACAGTGCTGGGATTGGCAAGCTTCTCCTGTAAAGGGTCAGATAGTAGATACTTTAGTCTTCTGGCTATGGGCCCTCTGGCTAATTAACTCAACTCTGCTGTGTATTGTGAAAGGGGTCATAGCAACACATAAGCAAATGGGTGTGCCTGTGTTCCTAGAAAACTTTATTTATGGATACATAAATTTGAATTTGATGTAATTTTTACATGTCGCTAAATATCCTTCGCTTTCTTTTATTTTGCACGTGGATTTGAGACCAGGATCTGTAATTAACTGGACTTGCGGCCTCAAGGATATTACTCAGCTTGCCCAAACCCTAGTTTTCCATCTGTAAAGTGTAAATAATAATATTCAAGCTCTCATGGTAGATGAGAATTAAATGAGATAATTCATGAAAGTGCCGTGAATGCCCCAAACACTACACAGTGTAGGGGGTTCTGCTGTTTTGTTATTATCGTCCAGACTGCATTTTGTCAAAATCAAATAGTAGCCTGACCAAGTTTTGACTTCTAGATGACACTACATCCAGAAGCTCTCTGAGGTGCATTTTACTCCATTTTGAATTAAAGGATGACATTTGCATAAATACAGGTTGGCCATAAAATCTAGAAACAAGATGTTATTAATTGACTCTGTTGTAATGCAATATCAATGAAACATTTATTAGGTATCTACTGTTTATATTTTTTTACTTCATAGCCATCCACTGACAAGAAATGATAGACAAAGCTCACCATCTGTGTAAACATTTAACTTTCAACTGCCCTTAGGACTCTTTTGAATCAGAGCATCACCCGAGTCACGGCAAGACTGAAAACTAGTCAGACTAGCTTGGCAAGCTCTTTTGGAAACGACTATATTTTATTTTATTTTTTATCTTGAATCACTTAGCTAACCAAAGTCAAATAATTTCACATTCTTTCGGTGAGTTCAAATAGTTATTGAATGGAGCTTTTGTCCACTGGCACCCACATTCATAAACACTTTCTGAATATCCCAAAGATAGTGACTTCAACCTAAGTACAAAAGCAAAGGGGGAGAAAAGTAAGAAAACTTAGGGAGAGAAAAACAGGAATGTTGCTTGGAAACTTCAAAACTTAGGCTTTTAAATAAAGTCATAAATAATTTTAAAATTATAGAGTATCATGAGAAATAGACATTTTAGAGCCTTCGTTTGGTTAAACCGGCAAGAGAAAATTGTGCTTTAGAAATAGGCTGAACTTTTTAGATACAGTGGCTGGAATTAATATTCAGGAACATAAGATACTAACCTAAATCGATGGAACTAGAACTGGAGAATGAGGGTAACAGCAAAAGAGAGGGTTGGACGGAAGAAGGGGGTGGGGAAAGAGACATTTCCTTCCCGCGGACCTAGAGTGTCTATGTATTGGACCAAACCAGGCCAGAAGGCCATATTTTGAAGAGATTGAAAAGCAATGACCTGACCTTACAGGGATCGCAAGGGTGTTAATCCAAAAGAGTATAGTCTGCCCATGGGACATCTAGAAATATAAATGATTTTATTCGTTACATAAAGCTGACATAAACAGGTGATCTTCTAGTTGGAAAGCATGTTGGGGTGGGTGGCAACGAGAATCTGAGGGTCTCAGCAGCCCTTGGGGAGGTCATGCTTCCAGCTGTCTGTCTTTTCTCCAGATTGGGGTCAGCTGTGGCAAGTTGTAACCCTTTAGTCTAAAATTCTTATCTGGCTAATGATACAGCCATGCTTTTATGGGAAAGGGACTCAAATATGCTGCCGGACAGATCAAAATATCATGTTGAGAGTGATCCTCATTCATTATGAATATTGAAGGATTAAAATAGGCTTATTTATTTCAATAATGCTGGATTTCCTATGGAAATAAACAAGGGACTGAGTGATCGGAGACTGGATATGGTGGAAGAGAATGGGTAGAAACTGTAGTCAGCTTTGCTGGACTGTCAATGAAAAACACCTTTCAATACTTGCTACTTAGAAAATTCAGTCTTAATGAGCTTCTTTCAGTTCCAAATCTTAACAGTTGACACAAAATACACTGTTAAACTGTGTTAGCAACAATTGTAGAAAAATAGACATGTTTGATAAGGACATTCTAATAAAAGGTTCTTCTGGAGCATCATCATTTATAGATTCAGAGGCTCACATTACAAAAACGAGATTTGGTTCGTGTTCCATCTCCAACCACATTGACACCAAAGACAGTGATAAAAGGGGAAAGGCCTCACACATGGGTGTCCTGTCACAGACACAGAACTGACACTGTGTCTGCCCAAAGAGTTGCTAAGGCTCTTTGCTCAGTTGTGTGCAAGGGGCCCCACCCCAACCAGACAAGTCTGTGTTTTGTCCTTCAAGTCTTAGTAAAGCATTTGGAAAGGCCCGCTGAGTCTCCAGGAGCTACGTTAGCAGACTTCTTGCAGCCCCAGCTGATCTTGCTTTGTGCTACCACGCCTTTCCCTGCAACTCCTGGTGCTGCAGGGTTAGCGTCCCCAAGGCAAGAGTGCCCTTTCTAAGGCTACAGTGAGGTAAGGCCACAGTGCCTCCCTACAGCCTGGCAAGAAACACACAGGGCTCCCTCCTCCTCAACTACAACCTCCTTTTTGGAGTGTGTGGAATGAAAAAAACTAACACATAGTCAATGCAAAAAGTGAAATGTTGGCAAAGAGGCAAGAGCTACGGCCAACAGTTTTGTTTTCCATATGATCAGAGCCAAGACGTAATTGTCTTGATAAAAGGTGTCAGAAGTGGGAGAAGAGAGACACCCTCCCTCCCCCGCCATGTCAAACTTAGGAGTTACTTTCCTTATCTCTGGGACATGCTTTTTAGTACACGAGGTCCCCAAACTACAGTGAAGGCCTGTGCTATCTGGTTAGGGAAGGCAAGGGCAACAGGAAGGGGCAGCTAGTTTGAGCTCTGCAACCTCCACGGTGCAAAGCCTCAAACTGAGCACAGCTGTAGGAGCTGAAAATGAACTTGGATCCAGTCAATGAATATCTGTGATGGATGGTTGTGTTAGGGAACACACAGGTTATAAATGCAAAATTAACACGAAAGATCTGTTTCAGTGCAAAATCTCCACCTGCCCTTGAGGTTTTGTCTAAGATTCTCTTCTTTCTCTTATTTTTTCATTTGAAATATTTTTCATTTTTGAAAATTAGATTTTCAGTACAAAATATTGTTCCTTCCTTCCCTCCTTCTCTCCTTTCTTCTTTCTTTCTTTTTTCATTTACCTTTGCAGATTAAAACGAATTAAGACTGTCATTTTTTTGGTCATTTTCTTTGACTGGGAGACACTTTGAATTTATAGTCTCTAACCTGTGGCATACTCTAGAGCGATTCTTTATTAGACCATCACTAAGATTGTTGATCTAATCATTGAATACTGAGCTCTGGTAATGTCATCATCATCATCATAATAAATACCAATGCAAGGAATTCTGATGGCTAAGCCCCTAGGTACAGGAAGGGTGTCAGATGGAGTCAAGGTGTGTGAGAGCAGTGACTGTAATATACTTTGCCCACTGCATGACATCGTGAATTTCATGACTTTAGACCCAAACCATCTTTTACAAACTTACCATGTCTCGTCTTTAAACTGTGTTTATAGAGTGGAAACAGTAGGAGAGTCAGTGGTTTTGTAGAAGAAAAGGTTCTCAAACTACGGTTCTACGAAGGGTGAAACTCACTGGAAAAGCATCAACACAACACTGTTGGGAATTCCCTGGTGGTCCCATGGTTAGGCCTTGGCACCCCTCCCCTTGCAGGGCCCCAGGTACAATCCCTGGTCAGGGAATGAAGATCTCACAGGCTTCGAAGAGTAGTCACCCCTACCCCTCCACCCCACCCCCAAAACGAAAGAAGAAAAAAAACCCACACACACACAAGAAACAAAAAAAATGCACATCATTGGTGGCATGCCAGAGCAAGTTCTCCTCCTGAAATTCTGCCCCAAGCTAATCAGTGAGGTCCTTGTAGTCTTAAAAAAGAGACCTCAGTTTTGTAAACATTTCACAGTATATCAGCATATTGGTGATGAGTTTTGCCATCTACTGGACCTCCAAACTTCCCCCAGACCTATGGCTTATTAGAGTCAACGAAAGGGGTCAGTGAGGTACCCAAACGGCTGCCAGTCTGGGACACAGAACGAAGGCCATGCACTAACGGGCCAGCGGTCGATGGGATCAAAGAAATCCAGAAAACAGAGACATCAGAACAGAAATGCCTACTGTACTTTGGGGATCATTTTTTTTAATCTTATTTCTAAAGTTATATATCTAAACCTACATTGATTTTACATCTATGTACAGTATTTAGAAGTTGTGTTCTACAGTACTTTTGTACATGCTGGGTTTTATTACTAACTGCAAAAGAAAATAATTACATAAGGCATATATATGTACAGTGCTTTGTCTTCACTTCACTTGGGTCCTATAACTGCAACGCCCACAGAGGGCAAGCACCTCGCCCCGTGGATGAAATTTATTGAGATGTGTAAAACGGAGGGCTCGACTCCATGTCTCACTGCATGAATGAATAGGCACCAGAGACCTTCCTCATCATATCCCAGGGAAACTCTTTGATGCACTCTTTTGAGTGATCTGCTATTTTACAACACATGCGGGGGAGTAGCGTAAATCTCTAGTCAGATGTGCCCTATCCCGGGAGGAGACCAGGCTGGGGCCACAAATGAGGGCATGTATCACCTTAACCCAATCTGCAAGCTACCTTGTCAATCTGAATTAACTGAGAGGGCAGGTAGATATTTTACACCTTGAAGATTTGTTTCCTGGTAATGCCAAACTTAAATATAAGGAAAGAACAGAGTAAGAGACAGAAAAGAAAGAGAATGAGAGACAAGGGAAGGTTGCGGGGGGTGGGGCGTGGGGTTGGAGAGGAGAAGGGGCAGCCCCGGGCCCGGGGACTAAACTTTGGATTCATTCTCTAGGTTTGCCACGTCACCATTCCTCTCTGTCTGCTCCTCAGGGTTCTTTTCCTCCTCCTCAGTCTCCAGTTCTGCGTGTTGGTTGAGTTTGCTGGAGACAGACCAGCTCAGGGGCAGCTCGGCCCTGCTGGCTAACTCGGCCAGCTCTTTGGCACTGAGAGATGGGGTGCTGGTCTCGTAGGTCTCGTGGAAGCTGTTGTAGTCGACTTCGTAGAACCCATCCTCCAGCGTCAGGACAGGTGTGAATCGGTACCCCCAGAGGATCTCACTGGTGATGTAGGAGCTTCGAGCTTGGCACGTCATCCCTGCAGAGAGAATAGAAGCATTAGTGTGTGTGTGTGTGTGTGTGTGTGTGTGTGAGTGTGTGTGAGTGTGTGTGTGTGTGAGAGTGTGTGTGTGTGTGTGTGTGTGTGTGTGTGTGTGTGTGCAGGCTTCCCACTGACCAGGGGGCTCAGGGAGCTGGGCAGTACTGCTGCGTGTAGTGTTGAGACTGTGACCTGCATAGGCTGTTGTAACAGGGAGGAACAGATCTGACTCCATATTTTATCTGCTTCCTTTAACCTTTGCACTCTGTTGTTTTTGCTGCAACTTACAAATGTTGCCGATAGCCTGAAATATACAGGAGACCCCATTTTCAAACTTGTGATCTTTGAAGGCATAACATTGTCCTATTGGTATAGAGATAAAAAGTTGCAGAGCAGAGAATAACATTTGTCCTGCTGGAGTTTACAGGAAGGTCATGACCTGAACTATGTGGACAGCGGCAAGAAGAAAGGATTCCTGCTCTGAGAAGTTTGATGTTTTCGAACTGTGGTGCTGGAGAAGACTCTTGAGAGTCCCTTGGTCTGCAAGGAGATCCAATCAGTCCACCCTAAAGGAAATCAGTCCTTAATATTCATTGGAAGGACAGACGCTGAAGCTGAAGCTCCAATACTTTGGCCACCTGATGCAAAGAGCCGATTCATTGGAAAAGACCCTGTTCCTGGGAAGGATTGAAGGCAGGAGGAGAAAGGGGTGACAAAGGATGAGATGGTTGGATGGCATTATTGGCTCAATGGACATGAGTCTGAGCAAACTCCAGGAGGTAGTGTAAGACAGGGAAGCTGGGGTTCCCTGCTGTAGTCCATGGGGTCCCAAGGAGTCAGACATAACTGAGCAACTGAACAATGACAACCATACACCCTCCCCTTTTAATATAAAAGGAGCCTGAATCCTAAGTCAGGTAAGATGGTTCTTTGGGACACTAGTCCATCATCTTCTTGGTTTGCTGGCTTTCCAAACAAAGACAACTCCTCTCTCGATTTACTGGCCTGTTGAGCAGTTCAAGCTTGGACTCGGTAACAGTGCCACAGCTAAGGAGATGTGTTTCCTGTCACAGACGTCTAGTTGTTTCTATATGCATGTGCTCTCCTGCAGAGTCCCAGGGAGCAAGGTGGGAGTCCTGGTGCACAGCAGGCAGTGCTTGCCTGCGAGGTCACACTCATGTGGCTGCTCACGCACACGGGGCACACTCATGTGGCTGCACCTCGTCCACGTTTTGCTCCAAATTCATCTGAGGTCATGACTGCGATCTGACATTGCTTTCAGGGGCTTTGCCTGAGTCCCACTGGGATTTGAGTGCTCTAGCCACAGACTTAAAGAAAGTTGACATATGAACTACACTTACATGCCCTTAAGCTGGAGGCCTACGTCCCTGACACGTAGGCCATGACAGTGGTTCCCCAAATAAGGCTGGAAAGGAAACCCATCCGAGTCTGCACTTTCCCTAGGACTAGCGGAGGTGTCTTTCAGCTCATGCAATAACATAACAAAGTCGCTCCCCACCTCACCGCCCTTCCTGCTTATAGACAAGAAAACTTTTTCTAATTTGCACAAAAATGCCGTGTGAGCTACTGGCAGCCCAGGAGTCTAGAGTCACTTCCTTTTACATGTGAAAAGGCAGAACAAGGGAAATCCCACCTGTTACCTTAAGGAGAGAAAACCAGGCAACAGGCTTGGGGTGAGATAGGGGAATGTCATTGGTGCATTTTTCTGCCCCCACGAGGTCAAAGAATTCTCTTATGAAACTTCTCAGGAACCGGAAGCATTCATTCAGCCATCCCTTCAGGTCTGATTTTCCCTTTAGCTCAGTAAGCTCAGTGCTAAAAGCCCATCCTGTTTTTAGGGGCCCATGAAAACTTTTATTTTCTTTTAAAGTCAGAAGAAAAAAAAGAGATTTCAGATAGAAGAAAATATTAATATATTCATCTCTATATAAAGTATATTACATATTCAGTGGACATGAGTTTGAGCAAACTCCAGGAGACAGTGAAGGACAGGGAAGCCTGGCGAGCTGCAGTTTATGCGGTCGCAAAGCGTCGGGCATGGCTGAGGGACTGAACAACGAGCAACAACAGCATATCACATATTATGTGTGCAGCCCGCTCAGTCACTTAAGCAGAGTCTGACTCTTTGTGATGCCATGGACTGTAGCCCGCCAGGCTCCTCTGTCCCTGGGATTTCCCAGACAAGAATACTGGGGTGGGTTGCCATGCCCTCCTCCAGGGGATCTTCCTGACCTAGGGAGCGAACTTGTGTCTCTTGCATTGCAGGCGGATTCTTGACCACTGAGCCACCGGGGAGGCCCTCATTACATATCATATGAAGTAGGTTATATACTTCATACATATTATATCATGTAATTCTATAAAAATATAGCTAAACATTTAAAAAATGGAATAAAGAGACCGTAAAGGTGAAGCTCTGTAGGACTCACGGTATTCCTACTGCCTCCTCGTGTTCATTCATCCAGGGGAGCAACCAGTCACTCATATATTGTCCGTCAGGACAGTTAATAACATGCATTAAGCAATTGCTTTATGCTGGATGCAGTTGGGGTAAGGAGAATAGGACACAGGTTTTACACAGAAGGGTTCAGATCTACAAAATATTCCCACAGCAGTGCATTGACTTCTCATGGCTAAAAGAAGAAAAAGATCCTAAGAATAGGGACTTAAGGAGGCAGGGACTAAAGGACTGACCTGCTGCAGCTGGCAGAGTCTGAGCCCGCACAGTCCTCATTTAGCCCTTTGCTCTTCCTCTGACCCTCCAAACTGAATGCTATCCTTCTTCGATGTTTTCCTGACTCGCCAATGATTTGGTCCCCTCACCCCCTATGCCTCTAAAACAAGTTTACAAGGCTACTAGGCATTGCAAAGCAAAGAACAACAGCATCTTGTTTTCATTTTTCAAAGAATGTTTCTCTTTGGAGTTAGCAAGTCTTTCGCTGTGTTTGGGAGTCTTGGGGGAAGGCAGGTGATGGCAGGGTTATACGGGCTCAAAGCGAGGCGCAGACAGGAAGTCAAAAGGAAAAATGATAAAACAACTATAACTTTTTTCCCATAAAAGAAGCATATGTTTATTTTAACATGACTAGAAAACAGAGACAGGCACATAAAATAATATCCACCCAGATTTTCATTTCTGGTTATGTAAATAGCCGAATTTACATACAGACTGGTTCCAAATAGGAAAAGGAGTACATCAAGGCTGTATATTGTCACCCTGCTTATTTAACTAATATGCAGAGTACGTCATGAGAAATGCTGGGCTGGAGGAAGCACAAGCTGGAATCAAGATTGCCGGGAGAAATATCAATAACCTCAGATATGCAGATGACACCACCCTTATGGCAGAAAGTGAAGAAGAACTAAAGAGCCTCTTGATGAAAGTGAAAGAGGAGAGTGAAAAAGTTGGCTTAAAGCTCAGCATTCAGAAAACTAAGATCATGGCATCTGGTCCCATCACTTCATGGGAAATAGATGGGGAAACAGTGGAAACAGTGTCAGACTTTATTTTTCTGGGCTCCAAAATCACTGCAGATGGTGACTGCAGCCATGAAATTAAAAGACGCTTACTCCTTGGAAGGAAAGTTATAACCAACCTAGACAGCATATTAAAAAGCAGAGACATTACTTTGTCAACAAAGGTCTGTCTAGTCAAGGCTATGGTTTTTCCAGTAGTCATGTTTGGATGTGAAAGTTGGACCATAAAGAAAGCTGAGTGCCGAAGAATTGATGCTTTTGAACTGTGGTGTTGGAGAAGCCTCTTGAGAGTCCCTTGGACTGCAAGGAGATCCAACCAGTCCATCCTAAAGGAGATGGGTCTTGGGTGTTCATTGGAAGGACTGATGTTGAAGCTGAAGCTCCAATACTTTGGCCACCTGATGCAAAGAGCTGACTCATTGGGAAAGACCCTGATGCTGGGAAAGATTGAGGGCAGGAGGAGAAGGGGATGACAGAGGATGAGATGGTTGGATGGCATCAGTGACTCAGTGGACATGGGTTTGGGTGGACTCCGGGAGTTGGTGATGGACAGGGAAGCCTGGCGTGCTGCGATTCATGGGTCACAAAGAGTCGGACACGACTGAGCAACTGAACTGAACTGAAAATAGCCAAATGGAACTAGAAATTAAAAATACAACAATTAAAATTAAACTCTATATGTTAAATTTATATTAAAATTAATCAGTTTCACATCTGACTGGAATTGGTTGAAGAGAGAATCAGAAACTTGAGATACAGGTGTGAAGAAACAACGCAGGAAGCAGCCAAGAGGATGTCCTCGGCAGTGATGGGGAAGGGACTTCTGAAAACCCTCTCCTCCATGAAGGTAACGAGAACATTGGGAGAAATTGACAAGACAAATTCTTTAAAACTCTGTAAATAAACTCCAGGAGTGTTTGTTCAAGAAAAATGGCGGAATCTCAGTAAGAACCCTGAGCTTGGCAAAGTTTCAACGTCCCCCTGCTCAGCTTATGTTGGCCTTAAAAAGCAATAGCTTGGGCTTCCCCTGGGGGCTCAGTGGTAAAGAATTGACCTGCCAATGCAGGAAACATGGGTTTGGCCCCTGGTCCGG
This sequence comes from Bison bison bison, assembly GCF_000754665.1. Lineage (NCBI taxonomy): Eukaryota > Metazoa > Chordata > Mammalia > Artiodactyla > Bovidae > Bison > Bison bison. The sequence goes on along the minus strand of NW_011494609.1, from coordinate 1,566,440 downwards.
GAGGACCCCACTTCTGAGGGGCAACTAAGCATGTGAACCACCACTGCTGAAGTCTGTGCATTCCAGAGCCCATGGTCTGCAAGCAAAGAGGCCACCACAATGAGAAGTCCATGCACGGCACCCAGAGAGTGGCCCTGCCTGCTCCAACTAGAGAAAAAGGCCGGCCATCAGTGAAGACCCAGCACGGACAACAATAAAAAAAAACACACAAACAGCAAACCCAGTAGCCGGCAATTGTGGTGCAAAAGAGCAGTGAGCAACTCCTGGAGGGGTGGGAACGGAATTGGAGCTCTTTCAAAGTCTCATGTTCAGAACTGTCATTATGTGAAGTTTCTAGCAGTTCCCTTGGAGAAGGAAATGGCAACCCACTCCAGTGTTCTTGCCTGGAGAATCCCAGGGATGGAGGAGCCTGGTGGGCTGCCGTCTATGGGGTCGCACAGAGTCGGACTCGACTGAAGTGACTTAGCAGCAGCAGCAGCAACAGCAGCAGCAGCAGTTCTCTAGAAAGCCCCATTCACAAAACATGTCTCTTTTTTGACCAGGCACAGATCTTGCCCAATGAAAATAGCCTTTTCCCTTGGGTCATTTGTTGAAAACAACCAGTGGCTAAATTTTGTACTCCCCTTTCCCCAAATACATATGTTGTTCCAACCCCCCAGAACCTCAGATTGTGACTGCATTTAAAGATAGGGTCTTCAAAGAGGTAATTAAATTAAAATGAAGCCATGCGGGGGTGTCCTAATTCTCTGTGACTGGTGTCATTACGAGAAGAGATTAGTTATACGGACAAGGACAGAGGAAAGACTATTTGAAGACACAGGGAGAATATGGCCACCTCTGTTCACAGGCTGAGCAGAGAGCAGCCAACCTTGCCAGCGCCTTCATCTTAAGCGCCTCACCTCCAGAATTATGAGACAATGAATTTCTGGTGTTTAAGCCTCCCAGTCTGTAGTGCGTTGTGATGTCAGCCCTAACAAATGAATGTGCGTATTGAATTTCAGTGGGATAGTCAAATACATTTTCATAGCACCACTTTAATAAGATTTTGTTGTTGTTCAGTCACTGAGTCACGTCTGACTCCTTGCAACCCCATGGACTGCAGCACGCAAAGGCCTCCCTGTCCTTCACTATCTCCCAGAATTTGCTCAAACTCATGTCTATTGAATTGGTGATGCCATCCAACCATCTCATCCTCTGTCATCCCCTTCTCCTCCTGCCTTCACTGTTTTCCAGCATCAAAGTTTTTTCTAATGAGTTGGTTCTTTGAATCAGGTGGCCAAAGTGTTGGAGCTTCAGCATCAGTCCTTCCAATAAATATTCAGGCTTGGTTTCCTTTTGGATGGACTGGTTTGATCTCCTTGCAGTCCAAGAGACTCTGAAGAGTCTTCTTCAACACCACAGTTCAAAAGCATCAATTCTTCGGTGTTCAGCCTTCTTTATGGTCCAACTCTCACATCTGTACATGATTATTGGAAAAACCATAGCTTTGACAATATGGATCTTTGCTTTGTCAGCAAAGTGATGTCTATGCTTTTTAATACTCTTTCTTGGTTTGTTACAGCTTTTCTTCCAAGGAGCAAACCTCTTTTAATTTTAAGGATGCAGTCACCGTTCACAGTGATTTTGGAGCCCAAGAAAATAAAGTCTGTCATTGTTTCCATTTTTTCCCCCATCTACTTGCCATGAAGTGATGGGACCAGATGCCATGACCTTAGTTTTCTGAATGTTGAGTTTTAAGCCAGCTTTTACTGTGTGTAGACTAGATAGCTAGTGGGAAGCTGCTGTCTGGCACAGGGGGCTCAGCTCTGTGCTCTGTGATGGCCTGGAGGGTGGGATGGGGGCGGGTGGGAGGGCGGCTCAAGAAGGAGGGGATATATGTGAGCATAGAGCTGATTCACGTTGTACAGCAGAAACTAACACAACAGTGTAAAGCAAATCTCCTCCAATTTAAAAAAATGACTAAGTGAGATTTAAACAAATGCTCATGGATGCTTTTCCAAGTTTTATCCATCTTTTGGTGTCCTAATTCATTGTAGAAGAGACAAAAAAAGAATATGAATGTATTTGTCTAACAGTATTAAAAAGTATTTCTAGTGTAAGCCGTGAATTTTCATTTCCTTCAGAAAGATCCCTGTCTTACATATTGACATTGGTCCCAGTCCATTCTTAGAAAAAATGTGATTTTTACTGTTGTTGAAAAAATAACCAAATAAAACAGACTAAGATGGAGCTGCCAACATTGCATCAGTGTGTGACAATGGAGCCCTTGTGATTTCCAGCGTCCCTTAACTCAGTGAAGTGTGACTGACCCTGAGAACAATTTTTCATGGATTTTGTTTTAGGCTTTGGAATGAGTGTGAGCAGAGGAGGCAGAATTTTATTTCTTCAATAAGGAAGATGAAATATGAAAAGCATACAAACACTGGCAACACTGATAAAGGAAAACAGGAATGATGAATGTATATGCACCACGCAGGTCATTGTTTAGATACCGTGTATCTGTATATGTGGGCTTCCCAGACGGCTCAGTGGGGAAGGATCTGCCTGCCAAGCAAGAAACCCCAAGTGGGTTTGATCCCTGGGTCGGGCAGATCCCCTGGAGGAGAGCATGACAATCTACCTCAGTATTCTTGCCTGGGAAAAGCCATGGACAGAGGAGCCTGGCGGGTACAGTCCATGGGGTCACAAAAGAGTCAGACACGACTAACAGCAACAAATCTATACGTACATAGAAACAATAAAATAAGAGGAGACTTTCTTGAATCCAGAAAAAAAGAAGATTCAGTGTGTACGCAGTTGTGTTTGTTTTTCGTATCAGAAAGATCATTACATTATCCTGAGGTAGGTTTCTTAAGCCAGCGAAATAATCTGTGGAAAACGAGATACTTCTTTTGTCGAAATGAGCAAAACCTGAAAAATCTGATCTCCAAGTTGGGGGGCACAGCCTTTACTCTGGGCTGTCTTGCTGTTTGCATTTCTAATTCTTATGCTTGTATTTGTGCTGTTTGCTTTATCTTGAATGCCTTTTCTTCAGCAGCATCTTGCTTGTCTTATCAGAGCCGATTTATTATCTCCTTTTCTACCTCCTCTGGGACTGATGGGCTTCCCTCATAGCTCAGCTGGTAAAGAATCTGCCTGCAATGCCGCAGACCTTGGTTTGATCCCTGGGTTGGGAAGATCCCCTGGAGAAGGGAAAAGGCTACACACTCCTGTATTCTGGCCTGGAGAATTCCATGGACTGTATAGTCCATGGGGTCGCAAAGAGTCGGACATGGCTGAGGGACTTTTTCACTTTCACTGGGACTGACCCCTCTTGAATTAGGACTGGGAAGCCAGGGCTAGCAGGACAGACAGCACAGTGACATCACATCCCAGCCTTCTCACAGCTTCTGCAACTCAGGCTAAGCTTCTGGTTTCTTTGTCATCTGGTGCCTTTGTTGGATTGTGAATGCCTCGAGGTTTCTTTATCTTTTTTTTAATCTCCATACCATTTAGCAAGTCTTTCACTGTAGGACAGTCCTCTCAGATACCTGTTGTTAAGTGAAGAGGATGGACCTAAGGAACTCTAGAGAAATGTTGATTAGAAATGTCTGACATGTATCATTAAATTAAAAGATGGCTTGTGGTCCTTAGAAAAGAAAGTGGGAAATTTTTGCTTCCTGTGTTATATCAGATTATCTGGGAAGGACTCTCAGCTACAATGTGAACTAGATACCAGAAAATTACAAACATTTAAATTTTATCCAAAGTAAGTTCAATAAAAAGTAAGGGATGGGATTTCTGGGCTTGGTGAAGATGGAGTCAGTTCAGCCTTTCCTTCCCATTGCTTACAGCCAAGACTTCTGGACAAAATACAAAACCAGTCACTTGCAGACTCTGGAATGTTACCACTAGGGGGCTGATAAGGGTTTAAAAGTCAACATTCAGAAAACTAAGATCATGGCATCCAGTCCCATCACTTCATGGCAAATAGAAGGGGAAATAATGGAAACAGTGACAGATTTTATTTTCTTGGGCTCTAATATCACAGCGCATGGTGACTGCAGCCATGAAATTAAAAGATGTTTACTCTTTGGAAGAAAAACTATGACAAACCTAGACAGCATATTAAAAAACAGAGACATTACTTTGCCAACAAAGGTCCGTATAATCAAAGCTGTGGTTTTTCCAGTGGTCATGTGTGGATGTGAGAGTTGGACCATAAAGAAAGCTGAGCACGGAAGAGTTGATGCTTTTGAACTGTGGTGTTGGAGAAGACTCTTGAGAGTCCCTTGGACTGCAAGGAGATCAAGCCAGTCAATCCTAAAGAAAACCAAGCCTGAATATTCATCAGAAGGACAGATGCTAAAGCTGAAGCTCCAATACTTTGGTCACCTGTTGTGAAGAACCGACTCATTGGAAAAGACCCTGATGCTGGGAAAGATTGAAGGCCAGAGGAGAAGCAGACAACAGAGGATGAGATGGTTGGATGGCATCACCGACTCAATGGACATGAGTTTGAGTAAGCTCTGGGAGTTGGTGATGGACAGGGAGGACTGGCATGCTATGTCCATGGGATCGCAAAGAGTTGGACATGATCAAGTGACTGAACCAGCAATACTTTGTAACATAATATGTGACATACATTATTTTGTACTTATTAAGTACTATATTTTAAAAAGGGCTTCCCTGGTGGCTCAGACGGTAAAGCGTCCGCCTGCAATGCGGGAGACCTGGGTTCAATCAGTAATTCCATTTTTTTTGTAGTATTAGCCCGCTTATCTTTTGTGCAAGGGCCCTTCTTGTTCTGTGTTTTCAAAACTGGTTTTTTTTTTTTCCTTTTTTTCCCTTGAAGAATAGTTGATTTACAATGTGTTAGTTTCAGGTATACAGCAAAGTGATTAAGTTATATGTGTATATATTCTTTCCAAAGTATTCTCCAATGTGGTTTATTACAAGATACTGAACAGGTCCCTGTGCTATAGAGTAGGTCCCTGTTGTTTATATGAACTTACTCTTTTTATGTAAAGAATTGGAAACAGTAGGAAAGAATTGTGACATAATCTAATCTATATAATTCTGCTTTGTACTACCATTTATGGGTTTCCCTGTAGCTCAGCTACAGGTGAAGAATCTGCCTGCAAAGCAAGAGACCCTGGTTCAATTCCTGGGTCAGGAAGATCTACTGGAGAAGGGATAGTATACCCACTCCAGTATCCTTGGGCTTCCCTGGTGGCTCAGATTGTAAAGAATCCGCCTGCAATGCAGGAGACCTGGGTTTAATCCCTGGGTTGGAAAGATCCCCTGGAGAAGGGAACAGCTACCCACTCCAGTGTTCTGGCCTGGAGAATTCCATGCAGTGTACAGTCCATGGGGTCCCAAAGAGCTGGATTGTCATTTAAATGTTTTCGAGCATCTGTTGGCTCAAAATGGCTATAATGATTTTCTTGAAGCTATTCTGTTCTCAGAACTGCTAACCACTATTTTTTTGGGTGATATTTATTAAGTGCAGCCCATGTGCTAAGTACTGCATTCCTAGCCTCAAGGGATGAACAGTCCATCTTTCATTCCTGGAGCAGTTCAGCCTCAGATATTCTGACTGGCACTTTCAGAAGTGAAGACCCTGGCCTAAAGCCCAAGGACTCATCAAGACCAACATCTGATTGGATCCTACTGGATCTGATTTGGAATGTCTGGTGGGGGTGGGGAGGGAGGTTTGGTACCGCTGGGGTCTAACCTCCATTCCTGTCTCCTTGGCTCCATGGTCTAGCTGGTGGAGTTAAACGGAAGTGCGTGATTGTGTTTGCCACCTTTCAACTAACTTTTCATGCATTTTTGTTTCCTTGACAGTGAGTCAGAAATTAGGTCTCTGTAGAGTAGAATGCCGCCTACTCAGCCTCCTTGACTGCTTTCTGTGCAAATAAGCCTGGGAGATGCCACCGCTGAGCGTCAACTCAGAGGAGGGTGAGATGAAGTCGGAGACGGGGATGCGGTTGGAAGACTTGTGCTCTGAATGACAGTCTCCGTTTCTTATTCTGCATTATCATGTCACTGTCACCTTCATGGCACACTTCTAAGTAGTTGCTCTGAGCTGGGGCTTTCTAAGGCCTTTACCGTGTCTATTTCACTTAATCCTCATACCAGTGCTGTGAGCAGGTGCTGTCACGTACTCTTGTTCTACAGGTGAGGAGACTGAGGAGTGGAGATCACTCACATCCCATCCCTGGGGAATCTGGCCTCGCCATCTCAAGAGAAACAGCTGGACACTGACATTACAAGACAGCATGGAGGCCAGCGGGGTCAGAGGAGAAAGGGCCTCTCAGCGTGTTCTTGGGCCAGGCAAGCCTTTTTGACTTTGTGCTTGAGAAGGCTGCTTGATTTCTGCCAAAGCTTGTTGGGTCTAAGTTATTTCCCCAAAGCCCAAAGGGGTAGGGCTGTGTGTGTGTGTATGTGTGTGTGTGTTTGTGCTTTAAAAAAATCATCGCACTTAATTTCTCTACTGAGAACTTCTCTGCTGTGTGTTAGTTGCTCAGTCATGTCTGACTCTTTGCAACCCCATGGACTGCAGCCCTCCAGGCTTCTCTGTCCATGGGATTCTCCAGGCAAGAATACTGGAGTGGGTTGCCATTTCCTTCTCCAGGGAATCTTTCTGACCCAGAGATTGAACATGGGTCTCCTGCATTGCAGGCAGATTCTTTACTGTCTGAGCCAATTTCTGGTTAATCTTCCAAGAGTTTAACTCACTTGGAAGCAAATAGAAACAGCTCATCTCTTTTGGTGGTGTTAGAGTAAGGAGTGGTGAAGGAGGCAAGGCTTGGTGGTGGTGTTGAACAGAAAGCCTGAAAGCCAGGAAACCAAGCTGAGGCCCAGCTGAGGGATCTGTTAAGCCCTGAGCGAACACGGGTAAGGCCCTGCAAGATGGAGATTTAACACAGTCCTATTTTTAGACTCATGGTGACAAATAATGACAAGAGACGTTTCGTGCAGAATAGCAATACGATGAAAGCCATCCTCAAGAGAGACCCCTGAAAAAAGCCAGAAGTATTCTCTTAGTAGATAAAAAATGCAGCACAAAGGCCTGGAGAATGTGATTCCAATGAAATAAGATGAAATAAGATGGATATGAACCATCTTCACCACTTTGGAATTCTGTAAAATAAATCTAAATTGCCAATGCTCAGAAACAGAGAATTAACTGCTGACATTTTGCCTTTTTATTTCAAATACCAGGCTATATGATGCAATGTTTTTCTTGACTCTTGGTTCTCATTCTAATAAACCTGCACTGAATTAGTGCAGTGATAAAGTGTTCTGCACTAATGTTTATAGGTCTTCGTGTGGAGAAGGATGTTGGTGATTTACCAAGTCCAGTGTCAAAAAGAAGCAGAATAATCTTGCCATAACAGTGGTTTTAGTTCAGGAGGCTCAGCCAATTGCTGATCATTTAAATAACAAGTCCTGCCTTATGTTCAGGTTAAAAATACCTTCAGTAAACAGTTGTGCTTTTTCTGTTACTGAAGTAACTGGATGGCCAGTAAAGTTCATCTCTAGCTACACAAAAAGATATTGAAATGTACTTAAAAAAAAAAAAGTGTCTAAAAAAAGACATTCTACATGTGTACTCCTAATCCTGCCTTCACCAAGTTCAGTTCAGTTCAGTCGCTCAGTCGTGTCCAACTCTTTGCGACCCCATGAATTGCAGCACGCCAGGCCTCCCTGTCCATCACCAACTCCCGGAGTTCACCCAAACCCATGTCCATCGAATCGGTGATGCCATCCAGCCATCTCATCCTCTGTCGTCCCTTTCTCCTCCCGCCCCCAATCTGCTTTCACCAAAGTAGCTGATAAATTCATAAATCAAGTATTGAATTAAGTAATATACATTATTTACTGAGTGTTTATTGTATGTGTCCATGTGTGTACCTCCTTAGTAATGTGTGACTCTTTCCGACCGTATGGACTGTAGCCCGCCAGGCTCCTCTGTTCATGGGCTCCTCAGGCAAGAATACTGGAGTGGGTTGCCACGCTCTCCTCCAGGGAATCTTCCCGACCCAAGAACTGAACCCATGTTTTATGTGTCTCCTGCATTGCAGGCAGGTTCTTTACCGGCTGAGCCATTGGAGAAGCCTGTTTATTGTCTGCCAGGCACCAAATGCTTTACATTCGTCAACCAATAACACCTTACAACAGCCCTCTTAGGTGGGTGGTGCTACGATATCTATTTTACATAGAAGCGAACTAAGACAAAGAGAAGTTAAATAATTTTCTGGGTCACACAGTTTTATGGACTGAACTGTATGCCTCTGAAATTCCTGTACTGAAGCCCGAATCCTCTTACGTGACTGTGTTTGGAAATAGGAACTTTAGAGAGGGAATTAAAGTTAAACAGAGTCATCTAATGCAAAAGAAATGGTGTCCTTTTGGAGGAAGCGACACCAGAGAGCTTTAGTCTCTTTCCACCTGTGCTCAGAGAGGAGGCCACATGAGGACACAGCCAGAGGGCGGCTGTCCCCAAGCCGAGAAAGAGGCCCCACCAGAAACTAACCCTCTTGGCGCCTCGCTTTTAAACGTCCAGCCTCCAGAATGGTGAGAAAATAAGTTTCTGTTGGTTAAGCCATTCAATCTGCAGTATTTTGTTATGGCAGCCCTAACAGACTAATACCAGTGGCTCATTAGTGGAACCAGAGTTCTAGTTTATGGAGTCAGTCTCTAGAGCCTATATATTCAACTGCCACAGTATTATATCTGTTTTTTAAAAGAGGGATTATGTGTTCATTGTGATGTTTATAACTCCTCCTGCATGCGAGCATGCTCAGTGGTGTCTGATTCTCTGCCGCCCCATGGACTGTAGGATGCCAGGCTCCTTGGTCCGTGGGATTCTCCAGGCAAGAATACTGAAGTGAGTTGCCATTTCCTCTTCCAGTGGATCTTCCCGACCCAGTGATCGAACCTCCCTCTCTTGTGTCTCCTGAATTGGCAGGTGGGTTTTTTACCACTAGCACCACCTGGGAAGCCCTTGTAACTCCCGTAAGTGCCTTATACTTAAATTTATGAAATAAAATGGACGGTGGCTGAATCATCATGGCCAGAGGATGTTGCCATTGGGTGTTGTAACTTAGTTGCCAACAAATACCTGCTTACCATTTATCTTTCCCACTATATCGTCCATTTTTTCCCCACCAGCTCTCCTAAGCCTGTCCATCCTTGCCTTGTCTTCCACACAAGTGTCTATTCTCTACTGAGTCTGGAGCACTGGCTACCAGCTCCAGAATGTTGCTTGGAGACATCAGGCAACTTTGATTCTCTTTTAAAGAAATCACGAGACAGCCTCAAATCACAAACTGTAGAATTCTTCCTCAACCTCTCCCATTCCGTGTGTGTCTCTCACAGTTCTGGGCTCCCGACAGTCTACACATTTATCACTGGCTCTTTCCTATAAGCACACAAAGCAGTTTAGGAATGATGACACCAGTAAGGGGGCTTCCCAGGTGGCGCAGTGGTAAAGAATCCGCCTGCCCACAAAGGAGCCACAGGAGATTCAGGTTCAATCTCTGGATCAGAAAGATCCCCTGGAGGAGGAAATGACATCCACTCCAGTATTCTTGCCTGGAAAATCCCGTGGACAGAGAAGCCCAATGGTATTGCAAAGAGTTGAACATGACTGAGTGACTGAGCACACACACACAAGTCTACTGAGGATTTGTGTGTACAAGACTCAGACCTCAAAGCACGAGGATCAGATATCCTTCCAGCTGAAACAGAAAAACCCCTGGGACTTGGCGGGAAAGCCCCAGCATGTACCAGTAGAGAGTTAACCAATCAAAGACTGCCAAATGCACTTGAAAGCCAATCAGAATGCTTCCCCACTTCCAAAAATTCTCTAATAGAACACTCGCCAATCAAAGATAGTCTTGACATTTCTACCTTTTACTCTATAAAACCCATGAATTTCTCTGGGAAGGAAACAGATGGTAACAAACTATCAATATCCCCTATTATCTGAATAATGGAGAAGGCGATGGCACCCAACTCCAGTACTCTTGCCTGGAAAATCCCATGGATGGAGGAGCCTGGTGGGCTGCAGTCCATGGGGTCTCGAAGAGTCGGACATGACTGAGTGACTTCACTTTCACTTTTCACTTTCATGCATTGGAGAAGGAAATGGCAACCCACTCCAGTGTTCTTGCCTGGAGAGTCCCACGGACGGGGGAGCCTGGTTGGCTGCCGTCTCTGGAGTTGCACAGAGTCGGACATGACTGAAGCGACTTAGCAGCAGCAGCAGCAGCAATATCTGAATAAATTATTTTTTGTTAATAGTACAGGTGTTCTTTGTACTGTTGAAACCTCTGAGGTGAAATTAAAAATCGTAATTCTTTTTAACTTTAAACTATTCCCACTAGTAAAATCCAAGTACAGAGTTCCAATTTATTGAAGTCATCCTTTTTCCTATGTGGCCATGTTATCTGTTAAAAATTTCTTTTCCCTACATTCTTTTTTTAAATTGAAGTATAGTTGCTTTATAAAGAAAACTGAGTCCTGAAGAATTGATGCTTTTGAACTGTGGTGTTGGAAAAGACTCTTGAGAGTCCCTTGGACTGCAAGGAGATCCAACCAGTCCATCCTAAAGGAAATCAGTCCTAAATATTCATTGGAAGGACTGATGCTGAAGCTGAAGCTGCAATGCTTTGGCCACCTGATTCGAAGAGCTGACTCATTTGAAAAGACTCTGATGCTGGGAAAGATTGAAGGCAGGAGGAGAAGGGGATGACAGAGGATGAGATGGTTGGACGGCATCACTGACTCAATGGACATGAGTTTGAGTAAGCTGTGGGAGTTGGTGATGGACAGGGAGGCCTGGCGTGCTGCAGTCCATGGGGTCTCAAAGAGTCAGACACGACTGAGCGACTGAACTGAACTGATATTTGCTTTACAATGTTGTGTTAGTGAAAGTCGCTCAGTGGTGTCAGACTCTGTGACCCCATGGACTGTAGCCTGCCAGGGTCCTCTGTCCATGAGATTCTCTAGGCAAGAATACTGGAGTGGGTTGCCATTTCCTTCTCCAAGGGATCTTCCCGAGGCAGGGGTTGAACTTGGATCTCCTGCATTGGCAGGCGGGTTCTTTACTGTCTGAGCCAACTATGCTGTACAATGAAGTGAATCAGCTGTAAGTACACAAATGTCCCTTTCCTCTTGCATCTCTCTCCCTCTTCCACCCTCCTTCCATCCCCCCATCCCTTTCATCCTACTCCCACTCCATCTCATGTAACACAGTGCTGAGCTCCCTGTGTTATGTAGCAGCTTCCCACTAGCTGTCTATTTTACACATATTTGTGCATTGCATGCTCAGTTGCTCAGCCACGTCTGACTCTTAGTGAGCCCATAGACTGTAGTTCACCAGGCTCCTCTGTCTGTGGAGTTTTCCGGGCAAAGATACTGGAGTGGGCTGCCATTTCCTCGTCCAGGGGATCTTCTCAACTTAGGGACTAAACCTGAGTCTCTTAGGTCTCCTACATTGGCAGATGGATTCTTTACCACTGAGCCACACATATACATACATAGTTATGTATACACGTCCATCTTAATCTCCCAGTTCATCCCACCCTCCCCTTCTCCCATATGCCCACGTGTACATTCTGTATGTGTCTCTATTCCTGCCCTGCAAATAGGTCCATCAGTATCATTTTTCTAGATTCCACAGATATGCGTAAATATGATACTTGCTTTTCTCTTTCTGATTTACTTCACTCTAGGTCCATCCACCAGAGAAGGCAATGGCACCCCACTCCAGTACTTTTGCCTAGAAAATCCCATGGATGAGGACCCTGGTAGGCTGCAGTCCATGGGGTCACTAGGAGTCGGACACGACTGAGCGACTTCACTTTCCCTTTTTACTTTCATGCAATGGAGAAGGAAATGGCAACCCACTCCAGTGTTCTTGCCTGGAGAATCCCAGGGACGGGGGAGCCTGGTGGGCTGCCGTCTATAGGCTCGCACAGAGTCGGACACGACTGAAGTGACTTAGCAGCAGGTCCGTCCACATCTCTAGTTGTTTCTAACTGTGTTTCCTTTTAGGATTTGTTTTTGTCATCCATTTCTTAAAAGAAATCTTAAACCTCTTAAATCATTCAAAAATAAGGTCAGTATAAGATGATATATTCAGAAAGGTCTCATTCCTACCTCTTCTTATATCCTATTTCCACCTACTTCCTATATGTAGCCACGTTCATTACTTTCTGCTTTACCTCCTGTTTTCTTTTGTAAAATAAGCCAACATAGACATGCAGACACTTATTTCTCATTTTGACCCTACGGAGGGCATGTATTTCAGGACAGGAAGCTGCGTGATGATTTCCTCATGCTAGAGTAATTTGGAATCTCTGGATGTGCTCATTTCTTATTGTCACAGAATCCATAGTCTCCATAGTGATACAGTGGGGCAACAGTCTGGGCTGGAGGCAGACAGGCCCAGGCTGGCATCTGGGTTGCCCAGAGTCTCCTTGTGGCCTGGATGGGCTACTTAGCGTCTCTTGCTCCTCATCTGTCATAGCTGAGACAACAACCAGAGTAGAGATACGAAGGCATCTACAAGAAATTTCAACGTGGGGACTTCCCTGGTGGTCCAGTGGCTAAGATATCCCACTCTCCATGCAGGGGGTCTGGGTTCCATCCTTGGTCAAGGAACTAGATCCCCCATGCTGCAACCAAGAGTTCACGTAGAACAAGGAAAGATTCTTCACAGTGAAATAAAGATCCTGTGTGCCGCAGCCAAGACCCAGTGCAGCCACATAAACAAAATAAAACAATAAAAAAGAAATTTCAACACGAAAGCCTTAACACAGAGTTCTGCCAAGGACACCATGGGCAATCCTCTTAGGGCCCTTCCTCCCTTTGGTCAAGTATAAAAGCTGATCTTTCTTGTAGAGTTAGCAGCATTGATCAACAGCATTTGTCCCTTACATCAGGTGTTTTGTGGCTTGTTGATTTTTTATAAAAGTAATAAAGATCTTACAGAGGAAGATCTGGAAACATCATGCTTCATTTTCCTATGGGTTTTCTTGATGCCTTATTATTCTCTGAATGTTTCCACATACTCTTTGATGCCTAATATTTGAAGTCACTCTTCTCTTCAAAGTGAAAAGTGTTAATGGCTCAGTCGTGTCCAACTCTTTGTGACCCCATGGAGAGTAGCCCACCAGGCTCCTCTATCCAGGCAACAATACTGGAGTGGGTTGCCATTTCCTCCTCTAGGGGATCTTCCTGATCATGTCCCCCATTATTCTGCATTTTCCAGGCAATGTTTTTAACTTTTAAGGTCAAGGACCCTTTTGGGAATCTTATGAAATTCATAGATCCTTTCTTAACAGTTTGCACACGATCAAGTGCTCTGGAACTGAAGCTGGTGGGATCCTAGGTTCTGACAAAACAAAGGGAAGCGAACAAATACAAAACAAGAAAACCATTCTCGCTTTAGGGGAAGGTGTGTGCCTGCAGATGAAGAAAAGGGTAAACAGAGAAGAGAGGGCTTAGTTGCACTGCACCTGGGTTGTAGGCAGCCTGTGTGCTTCCTCTGTGGCCAGTGCTCACCCTACCGGAATCTTGCCCATGCGTGGGTGCTGAGTCACTTCGGTTGTGTCTGACTCTTTGCCATCCCATGGACTGTAGCCCGCCAGGCTCCTCTGTCCATGGGATTCTCCAGGCAAGAATACTGGAGTGGGTTGCCATGCCCTTCTCCAGGGGATCTTCCTGACCCAGGGATCGAACCCGGGTCTCCTGCACTGCAGGCGGATTCTTTACCGTTTGAGCTACTGGGGAGGTACATGAGATGAGAAAAACTGAGGATGAGACAGTGTAACATCTGAAGGTGGAGAAGGATGAGCTTGCCCAAGATGTTAGGAGAGAGGATGGTTAGAGAGAGAGAAAGGCAGAAGAGCGGAGGGTGGAGAAGCCAAGGAGAGAAACATTTCGAGAAGGGTAGGTGGTGAACAGTGCCAAAAAAACTGACGAGGAAAACTGTCCCAAACTGAAAACTATATGTTGGGTTTCAGACATGGTGGTCACTGTCAATGCAGTGACAGCTGATGCGTAAAGGAGTTAGTGAAGTGGGTTGAGAAGTGGCCTTGAAGTGAGGAGGTGGGGTGAGTGAGTTTAGGAAAGTTTGTCAAGAGTCCGACCACAGAGACGAGGAGGGAAGGCAGTTGTTGGCCAGGGACATGGAATTGAGTAATTTCTTGAAGACGGGATACCTGACTGCATTCAAATACTGATGGGAAAGGCTTTGAGTGGGCAGGGCTCGGTTTAAGTTGGAAGAAGAGGTAACCAGTGAACTTCCGATTCTGAGAGATGGATAAAGCTGGGATCTGAAGGTGAAGGGGCCCTTCTGTCCTCACTGTTCTGGGTGTTGGTCCTGATGAATTTGTGATATGGGGAGTTCTGTCTTGAAGTTCCTAGGATGTGGGTGGGGGAAGATTTGAAATTTTCTGTAGAGAGCGGGAGAGCGAGTTAATCGGAGAAACAAAGATGGAGTGAGACAGGAAGGTAATCATGAATTTGTCGTGACTATTTGTGGCTAATATTCCCCCTTCCTAAAAGGGCTCAGAGTTTTATTAGGTGTACCCCACCACGACAGCCCATGAATTTTGGGGTCCCCCTTGGCTTAAGCTTGTTAATACAATCCATTTTCTTAGGCATGGTCACTGGTTCCAGAAGGCGCAGGCGGTTCATTTAGTGGTTCGTGCAGGATGAATTTAAAGACCATTGTATCAAGTGATGGACAGAAGTGAGTCCACAATCATGAGTCAGTGCATACAGCCCTGCTAGAGTGGAGGAGGGGAGCATCTCGAGTGACAGCTTAGATACAAATTATCCACCTTTAAAGTGGGAAGTGATTGTTACCTTTTAACTGGCAAATTTAAGGTTTCTTTTTTCCTTCAAGGAAACAAAAAGGGAGCTTAAGAGAAGAGTTAATTTCAGTTGCAGAGAAAAGTCAGTTCTCTCTCTGCTTCCTGAGTGTTGCGTCTATAAAATTATAAACTCTCCTTGAATGCATTTTTAACAGTTGGCTTAAAATTCTTAGAACGCCTCCTTCTCAAATAAAACAAAAACTGACATTTATAACTTAAGTGCCTTCGTCTCGGAGGGGGAAAAGCAGAGTCTATGAGACTGAGGATGCTTTCTGGCAAGATTACAAAGCTTAGGAAAGCTTAGGTGATTCTAGGACTCTTCGCACAGTTCAACATAAGCATCCTATTTCAACTTACTTGAAGATTCTAGTAAAATCAGACTTCCAAGTTTTGAGTTTGATAATTAGAACAATATAGACATATGGGGGTGGGGTTCAGAGAAATGTAGGATCTTTTTGACTGGTAAAGGATGGATGCTTGTGTGAGTGCCCAGTCGCTGTAGCCATGTCTGACTCTTTGCGACCCTATGGACTGTAGCCCACCAGGCTCCTCTGTCTGTGGGGATTCTCTAGGCAAGAATACTGGAGTGGGTTACTATTTCCTTCTCCAAAGGATCTTTCTGACCCAGGGATGGAACCCAAGTGACCTGCATTGCAGGCAGATTCTTTACCCACTGAGCCATCTGGGAAGCCCAAAAGGATGTACATACAGGCCATTTCTATGGATCTGTGGGCTCTTGTCCAATTCATTGATTCTTTGGTGTTGAAAGCAGGTACTGTGGTTTTGAAAGGACTGAAACCTTCATGAACCACTGCCAATAGTGTTTTTGTGACAATCCAGAGTTAAAAGTGTGGAGGTGAGGGGCTTCCCTGACGGGCAAGTGGTTAAGAATCCACCGTGCAATGCAGAGGACATGAGCTGGGTCCCTGGCTGGGGAACTAAGATCCCACGAGCCACAGCGGAACAACTAAGCCCGCGCACTGCAGCTAGAGAGTCTGAGGGCAGCGAGGAAGGTCCCGCATGCTGAAACTAAGACCCGACGCAGCCCAATAAATAAGCAAAACGCTGTGGTGATGCTACACGGTGACCTCGTCCCCCCACCTAGCTTTCTGTAAAGCCCCACACTCAGGCGGAACCACTGCTGCGGACAGGCAACAGGCGGGCAGGTGATCTTGTCTTGTGAAAATCAATTCAGGGCTCCTAGAGCTCCTGCCGTGTGTGGCCCATTGGAGTGGCCCTGCAGCGGCTCGGCCAGCCAGCTCCTAGGTCCTCACGGCCATCAGGAGGGTGGCCTGGGGCTTCGATGTCCTCTGTCCACACCCTCTCCCGGATGGTCTTACTCACTCATGTGGTTCCACGTGCTGCGGGCTTTCACACCTCCAGGTGGCCCTCCAGCTGATCTGACCCAGGCATTCACCTGCCCACTGGGCATCTTCCCGGTGGTGTCTCATTCAATGTCCCTGATGGAACGCCTGCAGGAAGGATCACTTTTCCTCTAAGCCTGCCCCTTGCCCCAGCTGTTTGATTCCAGGCACCAGGACCATCACCCGGACAGAATTCTCTCCTCCCCTCCCCTTAGCGTCCACTTCCTGAACACCTCTGGTTGATGCCGTGCTTAGTCCCTCAGTTGTATCCAACTCTTTGTGACCCCACGGACTGCAACCCACCAGGCTCCTCTGTCCATGGGATTCTCCAGGCAAGAATACTGGAGTGGGTTCCTATGCCCTCCTCCAGGGGATCCTCCTGACTGAGGGACTGAACCCAGGTCTCCCGCACTGCAGGCGGGTTCTTTGCCAGCTGAGCCACCAGGGAATTGCTGGGATTCCCTGCTGCTCCATCCCCTCCTGGCCACCATCCTGACCCAGGTCATCTCCAGCAGCAACTCTCACCTTCAGCCTCTGTCTTCTCCTGCCAACAGAGTGACCTTGGAACAAAGCAGATCTGATCATATCTGTGTCCCACTTGTGCATGCCTGTGGGCTTCATGCACTTCAGTCGTGTCTGACTCTTTGTTGACCCTGTGGACTGTCGTCCGCTAGCCTCCTCTGTCCATGGGATTCTCCAGGCAAGAATACTGCCTAGAGGCTGTCAATGTGTCCCCTTCACTCCTGGAATATATCGCTCCCCTGACCCTCCCAGCAGTCTCTCCGGGTCTTTGCTCCCCTTCCCTGACCCCCACCCTCCTCTCACGCGGCTGGCTTGCGAATGATCTCAGGGGTCCTATCGCCTCCTCCAGGGGGGCCTTCCTGAACCCGGCCTTGAGTTAGGTCTCCCTGTCACTCTCACCCATCACACCCACGCTTTGCGACGCTCACTGCAATTCTTGCTAAAACAGCCCATATTCCCTGATAGAATGTAAATGCAGTGACAGCATGGACCGTCCCTGTTTTATGTTTCTGGAACCATGCCTGGAGTGGGACACGGTGAGTGTCCTGTAAAGAGCTGGGGAACTGAAGAAACGAGAGAAATGACAGCATGTACCCAGCGTTTCTCTCACTGAGAACCCTTCCAGTGCTAACTTCAGCTGCAAAGGGAATGCTTTCACCTGGGGAAAACACAGCGGGTAGTGGGAGGCGCATACAGTCAGAGCTAAAATGAGCAGCCCAGGGAGTGTGCCCAAGGGTTAATGGCTGAGGGGCTCCCTCTGGGAAGCTTCTGGACCGGGCTGCCTGGACCTAGCTGGGCCCTGACAATGGGGCCAGAGGGCTTGCAGGGCAGCAGAACCCACGCGCCTTGACATTTCCATCTGTCACTTGCAAACCAGTTCTGGGCTAAGGTGCTGCTGCTGCTGCTAAGTCGCTTCAGTCATGTCCAACTCTGTGCGACCCCACAGACGGCAGCCCACCAGGCTCCCCGGTCCCTGGGATTCTCCAGGCAAGAGCACTGGAGCGGGTTGCTATTTCCTTCTCCGGGCTGAGGTGCTCCCAGAGAGAACTAGACATGTCAACAAAGGCTTCTTCTGGCATCTTGTGGATATTGTTGCCGTCCCAGTGGGTGGTGACCTGGGTCTCTAGAGCGCCCCTTGTCACATATTTGCACCTGAGTAGTTGTTTAGAAAGCTGAAAGTGAAGAGGTGACACTGTTACTAGAGAGAGAGAATACCAACTAATTTGCGTTTGATTTGGCCAAGAGTGCAAAGCCAGTGGGCTTCCCAGGTGGCTAGTGGTGACGAACTTGCCAATGTAGGAGACGTGGGAGAAGGGGGCTCAATTCCTGGGTCATGAGGATCCCCTGGAGGAGGGCATGGCAACCCATGCCAGTATTCTTGCCTGGAGAATCCCATGGACAGTGGAGCCTGGAGGGCTGCAGTCCGTAGGGCCGCAGAAGAGTTGGATATGCCTGAAGTGACTTCGCATGTATGCACAAAGCCAGGGACACCTATCGAAACGACTTTCAGTTGCCCAACCTGAGGTTTGTCTCTGCCTGTGAGAGGCGTGTGTACAACCCTCAATCAATTTTAGTAGTGGGATGATTCATGTGCAAGAAAGGAGCAGAACATGGCGACCTCCTCATTCTCCTTTAGCTCTGTGAATCTGTCTGATGTTTCAGGAATGCACAGAAATTGGAGCCCCTTCCCTGAAAAACTATGTGTAGCTAGAGCCTGGCCTGACCATCGTTCACTTTTATTGCCTTTCCCTAATTGTTTATGTTTTTCATTAATTTTGCACCTCAGGAGGCACATCTCATCAATTTGCAGAGATGCACCTTGCATGTTCTCAGAGGACCGGTCTGTCCTCTGCCTTGTTAATAACCTGTCAAAGGGAAATGCCTGGAGACAAAAAAACACTGCATGATCTCACTTACGGTGGAATTAAAGAAAAACAGGAGCCACCAAACTCATAGAAAAAAGAGATCAGATTTGTGGTTTTCAGAGGTGGGGGAGTGGGGCGTGGGTGGAAGATGGTACAAAGTTACAACCTTCCAGTTATAAGGGAAATAAGTCCCAGGGTTGTAAGGTAGGATAGGATGAGGATAGTTAATGTCACCATAGGGTAGATTTCTGAATTAATAGATCCTAAAAGCTCATTATGAAGAAAAACGTTTTCTTTCTATCTTTGGTATCTGTAAGAGATGATGGACATTAACTAAACCTATTCTGGTAATATTATTTCACAAGACACGTAAGTCAGGTCACCTGCCTTAAACTTCTTCCACAGTGCTGCGTTGTCAATCATAGCTCAACAACATAGAAGGAAAGAAAGGAAATGCTTTGCGCATGTTTGAAATTCTTCTTAAGGTTAAGGGCATGCCTGCAAAACAATAGCCACACTTCCTGCCCTCCCTCCTTCCCTCAAAGTCAATTTTCTGAAAGATTCAAAGGTGCCCGTCCTCCTGGGGGAAGGCAAGGGCTGGACCATAGAAGAAGTGGCGAGCGTGAGGCATGAGAAACGCCGAGAAAGCAGGTGTTTTTCTTTAAAAATAACAGAACAGATCCTAAAGGGCTTTTTTAAAACCACAAGCAATAGATTTTTAAAACAAAAAACACCCTTTATAGCCTGACTTACAAATCCAGTGCTGTTCTTATGATCTGTTGGAATTTCCTCTTTCTTCGACTGACAGTGAACCGTGAACGAACTTAGGTCACTTCTTACACGATTCCATCCTGCGTCCTTTCTTCAAATCTGGATTCTTTCCCAACACATGGAAAATTTGGTTTGGTGTGTGGCATGTGAGGCAAGCCTTCTAAGTGAACACATCCCCATAAACATGCGTCAACTCGTTAGAAAGGAGAGGCTGCTGAGGCTAAATTCATGTTCGAGTCTTGACTCCAAGTACGTAGATCGTCTGATCTCCACATTGTTCATTCCAAACCATTTACGGCGAGGGACGCAATCCAGGAGGGTCTGATGTTGCAAGTACAGGGTTTTGATGTTAAGGGAGTATCAAATATTTCTAAGGAGGGAACGGCAACTTGGTGTGGCCAGGTAAACCCTTACCATGCTCCATCCATTGGCCCTGAATCCCCACCCGGTGTCTGGGTTCTAGCCTGCCTGAGCTCCGAGCAGTGAGAGAACCGTCCCATCGGTTTCTATCCACCTCTTCTGGCTAATGTTATCCTGGCGTGATCCTGTGTTCTGGGAGCCTCATCATTTCCTTGGCTCTGCCTTTTAAGGCAAGAAGGACCCGAACAACGACACTGTGTTCCTCCTCGGGCTAATCTCTGCCATCTCATCTCACCGAGGCCGGGATGTTCTGGCCGGTGTCCCTGGAGATGCTGAGCAGAGTTCCCAGGAGTCAGGAACAGCAGGTGCTGAGATGCTGGGTCATGGTGTGTGTCTGCAGTCAGCTCCGGCTCCCAGTGACAGTGGCCCTTACCCAGTGTGGCGGAGACTGTGCGCCTGGGTCAAGATTGAAGGGAGGGGGTGCCCCTCCTCTGTCGCAGTGGGAGGAAGACAAGTCTTCTATCAGATGGAATAAGACTCGGATCTCTAGCCCAGGGCTGAGCTCTTAACGTGTTCCAAGCCGAGGGCACCGCCTATTAAGTCCAGGCTGTTATGTGATGCTAGTTGTATCCTTGATGTACCGGTGATTCTTTTCATCTCATTTCCTCGGATCCTTTGATTTTTTTTTTTTTTTTTTGCACAGGGGGAGTCTTCTTAAGAGTGTTCTGTTAGGTTTAAAGACCTGGCTAAGGGGTGTGTATGCTTTCAGGATCAGGGCTGGCTGGAGGGGCAGAACACTGTGGCTGCTTCGTGGCTGGGTTCTGAGTTAATGTGTGAACTGTGTCTTTTATTTTCTATGCCCTGATTCTTCGACCTTTGGGGTCTTGGTGATTCTGGAGGGACTGTCCCTCCCAGGTTTTGCAAAGCCCTGTCCATCAGTAGTGAACTGCTTGCCAGTGAGAGTGATTTAAAATGCATACTGACGGGTTCAGAGCCCCTGCCCCTGACCACCTCCTCTATGAGACTTTCACGCTCTCAGGTCCTTGCTCACCAGCCCTCATCACTCCCGAGGGCCCCGTACCAGACAATCAGGGATGGCTTCTATGCCCAGAGTCCACTGAGATTATCCAGACTGGCCCATCTGGGGCCTGCCTTGCCCCTCCTTCTATAAACATGGATAAAGGAAACCTCCTTCAGAATGGAGTCAGGAAGCCCTGAGACTTACAGACTCGGCAGGAAGCAAGGTTTCCCTTTGACCCCGCAATGCAAGCCACCCACTGCCAGTGACCGACCCCACACCCTCCCCAGTCTCCTCCTTTCAACCCCCCTCCTCTGTTCTCTGGACTTGCGTGTGCTTCACCACAGTTTGCTCATCCCGAATCGCAATTTTCTGCTCTTCCCAAATAAAATCATTTTGCCGATAAAACACATGATTCTTTCTTTTTTTTTTTCCTTTATTAAGGTCCACACTCCCATGGAAATCACAATAAAAGCTTTTGCTACAGTTTCCCTCTCCCTGGTCAATTCTAGTGGTACCCATACGCACCCCCTTCTGACGTGGCGTGCTCCCTCTTCCTGGGATATGCAGTGAGTCATCTTTGCAATCATCACTTGGTCTATTGGGCCTCCCTGGTGGCTCAGAGGTAAAGACCCCACCTGCAATGCAGGAGACACAGGAGGCATAGGTTTGATCCCTGGATGGGGAAGATCCCCTGGAGCAGGGAACGGCTACCCACACCTGTATGTGGACAGAGGAGTCTGGCAGGCTATGGTGCATGGGATCGCAAAGAGCTGGACACGACTGAGTGACTGAGCACACATACCCCTGATCTGTTCGCCTGATCAGATCTTAACTTTTCTATGGATACACTCTAAAAAGAGTTTACCTCTGGAGAAAACAGGATGGGGTCTGTGGCTTGGTTGATGATGTAGCCAGTGAGGAAGTGACAGCACTGATCACAGTAATTGTGTTTCCTGGACCTCAGACTGGGACAGGAGGTCTGAGCCAGCGCCAGGGGTCAGAGGTCGTGGGTGATATCTGAGGCTGCTCTGACTCTGCTTGGAGGCCCTCCTGGCCTGGAGCAGCCAGGACAGGGCAGTGGCCCCCACAGGTGCTCTTGAGACAATCCTGGGGGGATCTTGAGATGGTCCTGGGGGATCTTGATACGGTCCTGGGAGGATCTTGAGACAGTCCTGGGGGAATATTGAGATGGTCCTGGGGAGGATCTTGAGACAGTCCTGGGGGGGATCTTGAGACGGTCCTGGAGGGGATCTTGAGACGGTCCTGGGGGGGATCTTGAGATGGTCCTAGGAGGGATATGTCAGGAGCTTGCAGGGGAGGCAGCTTTGAGCGTGACCTCTGTCATTCTGTTTCCAGAATTAAAATGCTCCCCAGAGGAGCCAGGATTCAGGGAACAAGGATTGGAAGGGCTCACAGGGGAAGAGGTTTGCTGAGAAGCTGGAGATTGGCACAGCCGAGGCCAGGATGCTCTGTGTGCAGAGTTTGGGGCTGCAGTCTGGCAAGTAGCCGATTCCTTGCTCAGACCTCCGTCAGCTGCTTGAGGAGCTCTTAGGGTGGTCCTCAGGGGAGCCAGAGGGTGGGTGGCAAGCCGGCCAGCCTTTCCTCTGGGAAGTGCTCAAGCACACACAAGGTGGGGACTCACCTGGAGAACTGGTCCATGGCCTCAAAGGGATGAATGTCATCTGGCCAATCTTTAAATTAGGAAGTGAAAACCAGAAGAGGCTTATTTTCCTTTCTGGGTACCCTAACTTCATTCCTTTAGCATTTTCTCCTAACCAGATTGTCAGTCGGTGCACATTTACCATGACTGCTCTTAGAATATGTGTGAGTGTGCTCAGTCGCTTCAGTCATGTCCGACTCTCTGCGACCCTGTGGACGGTAGCCTGTCAGGCTCCTCTGTCAGTGGGATTCTCCAGGTAAGAATACTGGAGTGGGTTGCCTCCTCCAGGGGATTGTCCTGTCTCAGGGATCGAACCTGGCTCTTCTGAATCTCCTGCTTTGCAGGCGGATTCTTTACTGCTGAGCCCAGCAAACTCGATGTTAGACTAGAGGGTCTCAGTTTCATTGTGCTGAGTCCTGGACTGTAGATGTCAGGGACCTTTCTCAGCCCGACAAGATGGTGAAAACCAACTACCTTCCCTGTTTCTTGTAATTTCTCAGCCACATTCTATTGGATTTATTATATAGGGGTTACAAAAAAAGTTATTTTTAAAGAACTGGGAATATTAAAACAACTGTGTGTCTCTTTTTTCTCCTCTTGACTTCTATTTAATTTTTGCAATTAAAACGTCCATGAGCTGTGGTAGAAGAGACCTGAGAAGTGTTGAGCCAAGGCCTCCTAGCACTTAGATTTCCAGGAGGAAGATGGGATGGCTCTTACCCTCTGGCAGCCACCTCCCACCTCAGCTTCCACTAATTGTTTCATCTTGTTCCACAGAATTCACTGCAACTGTACAGCTCAGTAGAAGTTGTTAAGGAATATAGGATGAGAAATTGAAGGAGACCTAGAGAGGAATTTTTTTGTAGGTTGCAAAAGCCCTCTGTGATGATTGCATGACGAGAACAATGGGAAATGAGGGTTTCCAAGGTGCGAGGCTGTGGGATGACTGCAGCCCTTTGCTAGGGGCTGTCTGTCTGTACCATCCGCAGAGACGCAGTCCTGAATCAGAGGTCGCTGTTGGTGGGGCTGCCCCTTGCTGATGTTTCGGAAGGGGCTGTTTCCAGATGAAGCAGCCTGGATTCTGATTTAGCCACATTTGTGTCCCCTGCATTTATTCTGCATCACTGAATAGAAGGTGGCCACGTGGCATCAATGAGATGCCGTGAACATCTTCTACACGCCCCTGCCGAGCCCTTCGTGGGTGACGCAGCCCTGCTTCACTCATGCAGCCTTGGTGGCCGTGGGTTTTGGGGGTACCTCTCGGTTCACAGAGGCCCCGTATCTCACAGTACAACTCACAGCACTTCCTAAGGACTCCTTCGCTGTGAAAATACTGATCACACGAGTATATAACAAAACATGTGAAAGGAATAACTTACAACGTGATCTGAATTAATCAGAAAATGTGTAGTGTGGTGACCCAAGGTCTAAAGAGCAGATAAAACCAAGGAGGGTCTTGGAATGCAGGAACAGAAAAACCAGACCCTGATCGTCCTCCACCCCCCACCCATGTTGTAACTATTCACGGATTTCAGGGCCTCCTGAGCAGTATAACCCGTCTCCCCTCCTACCCCACAGGGAGAAGGTGTTTGCCCTACTCTTCCCACATCCAGTATACAGGCCTCATCCAATCAGCAAACGACCTGCAAGACCCCTATCCCACTCCTTGTATCCTGGGTATAAAAGTGGACTAAGGACCCCTGTTCAATGTCAGTTTTCCCTTGAGCTGTTCTAACAGCATCTCCCATTCTAAGAAACTTTATTGCCCTCCCATTCTGTCTCATGTCTGGAAATTCTTTTCCAACCTGCGCCCGGACCACAACATATAGTGGAAAACCAACTTTAAAAAGCAAAGTGTTGGGCTTTCCTGGGAGCTCAGGGGCAAAGACTGCGTGCCAGTGCAGGAGACACAGGCTCAGTCCCTGATCTGGGAAGATCAGCACGTACTGCTGAGCAACTAAGCCCAGGAGCTACAACTATTGAGACTACGTGATGCCACTGCCGAAGGCCTGTGCCCTAGAGCCCGGGTTCCTCAACGGGAGAAGCTGCTGCCTTGAGAAGCCTGCTCACTGCAGGTAGAGAGTAGCCCCCGCTCCCTGTAACTAGAGAAAAGCCCGCACACAGCAACGAAGAGCCAAAAATAAATAAATAGATAAAATTATGAAAAAACAACAACAACAACCCCAAAGCAAAATGTTTGAGTAGAATGGTGTCAGCTGGAACTTTTCAGAACTAAGCAGGGAGTGGAGACAAGGCAAGAGGAAGAGCACCCCTAGTAATTCGTGCCAGTCAAGGCCCAGAGTGCAGAAGCCTGAGCTGGGGCCCCGAGCGTCCGGCCTTTCCTGTTTGAACCATACCTATTTGCATATTGGTCTCAGCCTTCCCCTACCCGACTCACCAGTAGGCTTTCTGTCTCACACAGTATTGACCCCTTCCTTGCAAAGAGCAGGTGCTCAATTCATCAGTGGATGGATGGGAGAGGGAAACAACTTGGTGAGACTGACATCAAGGAATGGACCCCCATGTCTGGAGTGGAGGTGAGTTTGTGCTGATCTGTACGTGGGCTCAGAGGATTCAAGCAGAGAGTGTGGGCGAGGGCTCAGGACATGCAACTGGGGATCCTCCTGCCCCAGCCTGGGTCCCAGCTGCGATGCACAGACAGGCTCCATCCTTTCCAGACTCCAGGGAACCCACCTGCCTGCCTCTCATTAGCCATAATCGCTTTCTCAGCTCTTTGCTGGATGGCTTTAGTCCGTGGAGATTCTATGCAGTTCGACAGGTGTGTGTTGGACACATTCCCCTCTTTGTGCACTCACCTCCATTCCCAGCTCTGCTTTTTTAAAAAATTAATTAATTTTAATTGGAGGCTAATAACTTTGCACTATTGGGAAATAGATGACCA
>NW_011494609.1:1538081-1540996 GCF_000754665.1 Bison bison bison | reverse complement strand
GAATGGAGACACATGGACACCCGTGGCTGATTCATGTCAATGTATGGCAAAACCAGCTCTGCTTTTAAATGAAGAGGGGGAGTAGGTTTAGGATGGCCTTACTTTTCACCTGCTTTATTGAGGCCAGTGGTGAAGAATCCGCCTGCCAGTGCAGGAGATGTAAGAGATGAGAGTTTGATCCCAGGGTCAGGAAGACCCCCTGGAGGAGGGCACAGCAACCCACGCCAGTGTTCTTGCTTGGAGAATTCCCATGGACAGAGGAGCATGGTGGGCTACCATCCATGGGGTCTCAAAGAGTCGGACATGACTGAGCGACTGAACACATAAAACCTTGGTTACATGTTTGGAAAAAAGTCACTTCACTTTTTTAGTTAAATGTTTAATGGACTCTGAACTATCACTGCATTTTTCCATTATTAGTTTGAATCTGCATTTTCGCTGGCAGTTCTTTAAATATAATTTTAAGACTTGATTAACAATCTAGCCTGCACCTCACTGATTCAGTGATTTGATAAGAAGTTTGTATTTCACAAAAGCGCTTCAGTTCAGTTCAGTCGCTCAGTCGTGTCCGACTCTTTGCGACCCCGTGGACTGCAGCACGCCAGGCCTCCCTGTCCATTACCAGCTCCCGGAGTGATGGTGTTACTCTAACAGAACAAGTGGAAGGAAGACCCTCCCGGGGTCAGGGAGACAACCCAGTAGCTTGCTTGGCTTCCTCTCTCTCTGCCCCCAGAGACTAGTTCAGCCTTGGACCCTTATAAGGATTGAAGATCCTCAAACCTCTAGGGAAAGCACAAAAATCTTACCAAGATCTGTGGCACTGCATGCGGGAGAGACATGTCTATTTATCTCTTTTTGGACTTGACACACAAAAGGATGTTCCCATTTGTGAAATAACCGAGAAACGCCCGTTCCAGCTCTGAAAGCAGCCTGTCCGCTGGGTCTGCATTCTGGAAAGGCAGTGCACCACGCTGCAGCTTCCATCCTGCCCGGCCCTCAGGGAAGCCTGGCCCCACTGGAGGCTGACCCAGAGGGCTGGGCCAGCTCCCTCCGGTCCTCTCTGAGCTACCTGCCCCCTGCAAGGTGGGGCTGCACGGAAGGAGGCAGCCCAGGGTCGTTGTTGGGAGTCAGCTACCTTGGTCTGCATCTCCCTCGCTCTGTGGCTTGGGGAAAGTTACTGCATCTCTCTGAGCCTCCTTCTTTTACAGCTTCGTTATCTGGTATTATACAAGGTATGTCGTGGATTTTACCCGACCTGTGGTAAGCTCTCCACAAAGATAGCAACTGGGGTGGGGTTGGGGGGCAACCTCCACACCTTCGTGCCAGTCCTCCCTTCTGGAACATTCTTGCTCCTCCTCTGCCTGTCAAAGTCCCATCCAATGCCATAAGGAGGCCTTTCTGAGCAGCCTGGCTAGCTTTATTCTCAGGAATTCTGATTCATTTATGGTCTGTACTACTGGCTAGGGCCTTCATATTCTGTCTGTTCTTTTTCCTTTGAAAACATGAGTGTGAGTCTTAGTTCCTCAACTAGGCATAAGTCCATGCATTTAGTAAACATGTTTTTGTACCTCCACCCTCATTCCTCAACCAGGGAACCTGAAGAGAACTTCTGATCTTTTGCAAGGCTCCATGAATACCAGGCCTCTGCAGGCTACCCACTCTGGTATTCTTGGTCTTCCCTGGTGGCTCAGACAGTTAAGTATCTGCCTGTGATGCGGGAGACCTGAGTTCTATCCCTGGGTTGGGAAGATATCATGGAGGAAGGCAGGCAACCCACTCCAGTATTCTTGCCTGGAGAATCCCCATGGACAGAGGGGCCTGGTGGGCTACCGTCCATGGGGTCACAAAGAGTCAGACACGACTGAGCCAGTAACACTTTTCTCTTTGAAGAGAAGAGCGACTCTTCAAATATCAGGCATCAAAGGGTATTTGGAAATGTTCAGAGAATAATAAGGCATCGAGCAAACCCTGACACCAATAGGACGATGAAGCGTGATGTTTCCAGATCTTTCTCTGGAGGGACACGACTGAGTGACTAAGTACACAAACAGCCCCGGGACCTGCGCTGGCCTTGCTGGTCCCGGGTATCTGGGACCTGGGGACACCCTCCCCATCCTCTTTCAAGGCCCAAGCTGGCCCGAGTCACAGAATTGGCTGTGTGGGTGCCCTGGGCCTGAGGGGCTATGGGTAGGCTTGGGCGTATCCACCAGGGTGAACCCACACAGCCCCAAGGCCCCCTGGACGAGCTGGGGGCTGGGGCCACAGAGAAGACATGTGCACCCTGGCGCCTCATCTATGCTCCTGCCCTGGCCCTGGGAGCCTTAGAGGCGGGCCTGGGGTGGGGTGCAGCCAGGGGGCCCAGAGGGGCACTTCCGGTGCGGGGTGGTTCTGAGATGGGGGTGCTCCGCCGCCATCCCCCGAAAGAGCCCCTCCTCTCTGTCCACAGCAGAAGAGCCACCCAAGCTCCGTGGGGATGTCAGGGCCTCGTCCCTTGCTTCTTCTTTTCTCCTTCCTCTAAAGGGACCCTGTCCACAGATGAGGGTTTATCAGGGGACCACAGTGAACCAGAGGGCCTCCCCTAATTTCCTGCTTCTCTAGTTTTTCCAGATCATTTTTGGTGAAAAGATAGTTAAGTGAGGTCATCGTGAAAAGACAGTTAAATAAAACGGTGATTTCTCAAGAACGACCCGTCTGGACCACCCCCTGATTCGGAAAAGTCCCTAAAACATGAAGTCCTGTGACGCTCATTCTTCTGGGGATCTGTTTCTCTGACAGTGTCTTTCCCATGGTTGTCTCATGAGCTGGTGAAGCGGTAGGTGGAAAATTAAAAAAAAAAAAAAAATATATATATATAACATTTTTAATTGGAGGATAATCGCTTTGCAGTATTGTGTTAATTTCTGCCATACATCAGT
>NW_011494609.1:1537336-1537981 GCF_000754665.1 Bison bison bison | reverse complement strand
CTGTTTTACATGTGGGGATGCGTGTGTTTCAGTTTGGAGTGGAGGCTTTGAACTCAGGTCTGCTGGCCGTCCAAGTGGATCACACCGTGGCCGGGCTGGACTTGCGCTCTGAGACTCATTTTTCTAACTCGGCTATTTTTATCCTAAAACAAGTTTCCTGCTTCTGTAAATCTTTACTGATCACTTGATCACACATGGAACAGAACTGCTTTGAGCGTGGTGGGGGCAGAGGGGGGCCATGGGACCATGTGCAGTCAGGGCCCATTGAACTGATTTCACACCAGCCACGGCCTGGTGGAGATGTTCATTTTAGAGATTAAGAGGAAAATAAAAGTGAGATCAGGGCATCACAAGCATACGGTGGGAACACACAGTGAATTCAAGGGAGGGATGGAAGCATTTGGACCCTAAAGACATGCATGACATTGCAATTTAGTCTGGATGAGGAAGCCAAGATCCCTTGGAAATGTCTTTGCACGTGTGCGAGGGTCTCTATCAAGTTTCTGCCGCTGCACAGCCATTTAACGTGGGTCCTACAATATCTGCTGCTGCTGCTGCTAAGTCGCTTCAGTCATGTCCGACTCTGTGAGACCCCAGAGACGGCAGCCCACCAGGCTCCCCTGTCCCTGGGATTCTCCAGGCAAG
>NW_011494609.1:1533254-1537236 GCF_000754665.1 Bison bison bison | reverse complement strand
CCCAGAGACGGCAGCCCACCAGGCTCCCCTGTCCCTGGGATTCTCCAGGCAAGAACACTGGAGTGGGCTGCCATTTCCTTCTCCAATGCATGAAAGTGAACAGTGAAAGTGAAGTCGCTCAGTGGTGTCTGACTCTTCGAAACCCCATGGACTGCAGCCTACCAGGCTCCTCCATCCATGGATTTTCCAGGCAAGAGTACTAGAGTGGGAGATACCACACTTGGAGAACCACTGCTGTAGGCAGCATAACCAAAGAAGTCCTTAGGGAACAAATCACAGGACAGTGGCATAGCAGAGATGGAGGAACTTCCTGTGCCACGCAACATCAAAATAAGCAACATCACCTGCGACTCATTCAAGATCTCATGGGAAATGGATTCAAAGTCAAAGGACCGCATTACACACTATTTCATTGACCTCAATAAGAAAGAGAACAAGAACTCCAACTTATTTAAACAAAAGTAGTTCCAACAAAACTGGTGGCAAAAGCTGTTCCCTTGCCGATGACTGTCCATGGACACTGGTTTTTGAGCCCAAGAACTGAGTATACAGTAGCGTGCAGACTGCCTCAAAACAAGTTGATGGTGATTATGTTGTGTCTGAATGGAGTGAAATTATAGAATTCTGCACAGCAGCCTATTCAAAAGTTCATCTAACACAACTGTTGGAGAAGGCCGAAGTGATTGCAGGACGGATGCTCAAATTTTCTGTTTTTTATCATAACCAGCACAAAGAATATTTTGACTACATTCGAGAACATCATGGGAATGCTGTGCAGCCCCTGTCAAGGATAACAGTGGCAGCCATGGCCCTCCTATCAGTGGAAAATTAGAAGGCATCTTCTTTAGCTGCAGCACTGAATTCAATACTGGGAAGCCACCCCAGGATTCGCCTTATGGAAGATACAGGTTTGAGATTGCAGCAGAAAAACTTTTTAACCCCAATACTAACTTATACTTTGGGGACTTCTACTGTATGTACACTGCTTATCATTATGTGATTCTGGTCATTGCTCCTGTGGGATCACCAGGAGATGAATTTTGTAAGCAGTGCCTTCCTCAACTAAATTCCCAGGATAATAAATTTCTGACCTGCAGAGAAGAAGATGGGATGCTGGTTTACCACCATGCCCAGGATGTCATTTTAGAAGTCATTTACACTGACCCCGTGGATCTTTCTCTAGGCACCGTGGCAGAAATCACTGGTCATCAGCTCATGAGTTTATCTACTGCAAACGCAAAGAAAGATCCCAGCTGCAAAACCTGTAATATTAGTGTTGGACGTTAATGCCCACTTTTCTTATTCTCAGTCCCCCTTTCTTCCCGTAGGAGCCCTGATCCTCTGTTGTCCATTTTCGTCACCCAGATGTTTTCCACTGAAGCATGCACATGCCACTGTCACCAAGAGCGAGCCACCACTTCTCAGATTTCCGAGCTGTTGTAGTGTTCCCTGTTCCCTACCCTTCCCCCTACTGTGAGAGATGAGCTGTCCTAAGTTGTTTCTGACACCCTCTTGCCGAGATGCTGCAATGGTTTTATTTTTCCTTTATGCCAAACATAACCAAACTATTATATAAACTGCTTTAGTAAAATACAAAATAATGGCTTATAAATGGTGTTTAAATATGCTCTCATTTTAATCTACTGAACAAATATTGGGATAACTCCAAACCGCATGAAAAAGTGTAATTGCAGCATGAGTTAAACCTTGAAGCCTAGAATTGTCAGCACTTCCAACTTGTTGTTTGACAGTGTTATTTATGTTATTTATATGAGCTAACAGGAAACAACTACTGTGTTTCAACATAATAAATATAATAGAAAAAAAAAAAGAGTACTAGAGTGGGGTGCCATTGCCTTCTCCAAGTGCAGAACATTTGAGAAGAGCTTCTCAGTTGCTAAAATGTTGCAGCAAGCAGGGGGAAGTGATGTTTGTGTGCAACTTTCTGATGGTTTGAAAAGCGTTGCAGATATGGGGAGAGGAGTGGTGATGGGTTTTCTTTTTTGCCTTGTCTACAGAATGAGTGGAAAGAGAAAATGTACTCTCATAGTGTGCTCATTCCCAAGGCAATGCAGACCCCAGCGGTAGGACTCATGGAGGGGAAGGGCTGCTTTTGCTGTTGTTATTGTTCAGTTGCTCAGTTGTGTCTGACTCTTTGAGACCCCATGGACCACAGCACTCCAGGCCTCCCTGTCCATCACCAACTCCCGGAGTCCACCCAAACCCATGTCCATTGAGTTGGTGATGCCATCCAACCATCTCATCCTCTGTCGTCCCCTTCTCCTCCCGCCCTCAATCTTTCCCAGCATCAGGGTCTTTTCAAATGAGTCAGCTCTTCACATCAGGTGGCCAAAGCGTTTAGGCCAAAGGAATTATCTGTGGCACAGAATTCTGACTCATTAGGGGTGCAAGGAGCCTCAGAGGGGCCCCCACTCCTTCTGTGCCAGACGGGGAAACAGAGGCAGTGACCGCTTGACCCTGGTGATCCATCCGGATAGTGACAGAACCTGGGGCTCACCTGGACCCTCCAGTCCTCAGAGCGACCCTCTTTGCATTCTGCCTCCCCCCAGACATTAAGTCTCTCTATAGAGATGCTGGCTCGCACACTTAAAACATCAAATTCCTTGTTCTTGCTCCTCAAGTGAGTAACCTGTTTCCACTGTTTACATTAGCTGGAAATTGAGCTGGGAATACTCCGCACTCTTTTTTTTTTTTTTCCCCAAAGGAGATGTATTTTGATCCAGTTTCCCAGCCTCAAATGCATCCCTGCTTTGTCAGGGCTCGTTGGTTAAAACTTGGTTCTCAGAAATTCTCAGAGCCACAGGAGGAGCTTCAAGAAGAGTTCCAGGCAATCCCTGGGTGTTTTCTTTTCCCAGGCACTCCTGAAAATGGTAGCGTGGTCAGATCACATTGTTCCTCATGAGAAATGGCCTATGAGGTCGTATTCTTGACCATGAACTTGGCCCCAAAGGAGTCACAGAAGTGAACCCAGAAGGTGTGACAGGAGTGGGCAGATGACTCTTGAAGAGTCAGCTCCAGCTTTCAGGACCCCCTCACTGGCAGCAGTGAACTTGTTCTAAAGTGGGGATGGGGGGCCAGGACCATCCCCTCACCCCTGGGCAAGTCTTCTGTGACCCCCCAGCTGCTAGAGATGCTGTAAGGGTCTAGGTCAGTCTGAGATGTAGCCTAGACGATGAGACTGGAAATAAGGCAAGCTTGAGAAAGAGGCAGAATAAACCAGGGGAAGAGCAGAGAAGGATGGGAGACACATCTGGAGGGCAGGGAAGCTTGTACTTACCAGGGCCCGGGGCCTCCCTGGGGGCAGGTGCTGGCTAAACCCTCAGCTTCCTCACTGGGGGGCTCACAGGAGCCAGTGGTCTCCAGCCAAAGCCGGTGCTGGGACCACAGTCACCCTCGACCCACGAGGAGCGCTGGGAACAAGATGAGGCTTGGGCAAGTTTGAGACTTCAGGATTCCAGCTGGTGCACTCCCGGCTTCTTTAGCCTTCCTTACCCAGAAGAGATTCAAAACCTTTTGTAAAGCTATCCAAGCACTTCTGTGTCTAGCTGTGTAAACAACCAGAAAACCATCCCCCTCTGAAATACTTAAAATGCTGGATACAGGATAAAAAGGCAGGCATCAGTACAGATGAAGTTGGAAGGAAAGGGAAGTGCCAAGAGGCAGGCAGAGGGACTCATGGGGGGAAGTGGAGATGGCTAGGGGGCCCCCAGTGAGGCTCCTCTGTCCACTGGGTGCCGAGAGTGGGGGAGCAGCATCACAGCAGAGTCTCATAGTCCAGGTAGCCTTTCCCGAACGAATCTGCCTGGCATGCACCTGCAGTCTCTTTCCCGCTCCTCCTATTTTTTGAGATGGGTCCCCTTGCACTTGACCAAGAATGGCCACAGTTCACCAGCATCAATCAATGCTCCAGAGTGCAGGGACCTCCTGAGGCCCTGAAGGGGTGGTAAAAAGTACCAAAGCT
>NW_011494609.1:1529111-1533154 GCF_000754665.1 Bison bison bison | reverse complement strand
ACCAAAGCTGATGCGTACACTTGTAACCGGGCACCACCCTGGGTCTGCAAGCCCTGCCCTGTGCAAGGAGCGCCGGATATTGGTGCTCCAGCTCAGCGGTGATGCTCTGCATGCAAACTCTTGCAGAGCAGCTTAGCACACAGAGCATCAAGTTCCCTTTATTTATCTTTCCCCTTTCATCTCCTTCTATGGCCACAGCATGCATTGTCCCCTTGAGGACAAAACGAAGACTCTTGGATGGTAATGTCTCCTGTCACCCAATGAGCAGACGCACACACACACACAGGAATCCACGCCTTGTCTATTTCTCAGTGTTAGAAATATCCGGCAGTGAGAGAAGTCACGCTCCAGGGCCCAGTGGGCCCCGAGCACCCTCTCTGCGTGTTCTCCACCCTTGGGACAGGTGCTTCCTGACGCCGGCCTGGCACCGGGAATTCCACTCTCTCCGAATTCATCCCATTGATCTTGGGGAGGCTTGTCTTCTGCTGGTGTGTCTGTGGACCATCTGCCTGGTTTTAAGGATGAGAAGGAAAGGATGTCCATGTCTAGCACAGCATTGTGACATCTTTGAGAGAAAGTAGCATCTATCAGAGAAGATAATGGAAAGAAATGGCAACCCACTCCAGTGTTCTTGCCTGGAGAATCCCAGGGACGGCAGAGCCTGGTGGGCTGCCATCTATGGGATCGCACAAAGTCGGACACGACTGAGTGACTTCACTTTCAGCAACAGCATCTTTCAGAGGGGCTTCCCAGGTGGCGCCCATGGTAAAGAACCCATCTGCCGATGCAGGAGATGTAAGAGGTGTGGGTTTGATCCCTGGGTGAGGAAGATCCCCTGGAGGAGGCCATGGCAACCGACTCCAGTACTTTTGCCTGGAGACTCCCATGGACAGAGGAGCCTGGTGGGCTACTGTCCATGGAGTTGCAAAGAACTGGACATGACTGCAGCAACTCAGCACACACATACATACACACACAGCATCCATCAGAGGTAAGACAGTGTTTTAGTTTCTTCAACATTATGCAGACTTATAGGGGAAGCATTTGCATTAAATTTTGCCAACTTTTTCGGAGAAGGCAATGGCACCCCACTCCAGTACTCTTAATTACTGAATACCCTATTCAACTTTTCCTTTGAAAAGGTGTATTAAAATGAATAATATTTCTATTTTTTCTAAAAATTTTTGGAAAATGGGCTAAAAGAGATGCTTCTAACTACAAGAGGAACTGGTATAATTAATTTTGATTATTTTATTATCATATAATTAACTTGATACTAGTTAAAAGCACTAGATACTATTGGTAATAGTTTTGATAACCTCATCCGTTCCAGCACCCTTGTAAAATTCTTAGAGAATGTAGTTGACTATAGCTTCGATCCCTGAGTTGGGACGATCCACTGGAGAAGGGCATGGCAATCTGCTCCAGTATTCTTGCCTGGAGCATTCCATGGACAAAGGAGCTTGATGGGGTTCATGGGGTCACAAAGAGTCAGACACGACTGAGTGGTGAACACTTGCACTTTCATAAGGACTAGTAATGTAAGAGAGAAGAACAAATCTGACTCCATGTTGGATTGGTTTCTTTTACTTTAACCTTTGTATTTTACTGCTTTTGCTACAAAGGACAGAAATGGTATGGACCTAACAGAAGCAGAAGATATTAAGAAGAGGTGGCAAGACTACACAGAAGAACTATACAAAAAATATCTTCAAGACCCAGATAATCACGGTGAGTGTGTTCACTCACCTAGAGCCAGACATCCTGGAATGTGAAGTCAAATGGGCCTCAGGAAGCATCACTACAAATAAAGCTACTCGAGGTGATGGGATTCCAGTTGAGCGATTCCAAATCCTGAAAGATGATGCTGTGAAAGTGCTGCACTCAATATGCCAGCAAATTTGGAAAACTCAGCAGTGGCCAAAGGACTGGAAAAGGTCAGTTTTCATTCCAATCCCAAAGAAAGGCAATGCCAAAGAATGCTCAGACTACCGCACAATTGCACTCATCTCACAAGCTAGTAAAGTAATGCTCAAAATTCTCCAAGCCAGGCTTCAGCAATATGTGAACCGTGAACTTCCTGATGTTCAAGCTGGTTTTAGAAAAGGCAGAGGAACCAGAGATCAAATTGCCAACATCCACTGGATCATACAAAAAACAAGAGAGTTCCAGAAAAACATCTATTTCTGCTTTATTGACTATGCCAAAGCCTTTGACTGTGTGGATCACAATAAACTGTGGAAAATGCTAACTTTGCATACATCTAATAGCATGTTTTGGGCTTCCCTGGTGATGCTACTGGTAAAGAATCTGTCTGCCAAAGCAGGAGACATAAGAGATGCAAGTTCAATCCCTGGGTTGGGAAGACCCCCTGGAGGAGGGCATGGCAACCCACCCCAGTATTCTTGCCTGGAGAATCCTATGGACAGAGGAGCCTGGTGGGCTACAGTCCATGGGGTCACAAAGAACTGGACACAGCTGGGCGTCTGAGCACACAATAACATATTGCAATGTAGAACAAGAAGAAGGGGACACAGTCACCAATGTAATCAAGGCTCTATCAGTAACAGATTAAACAGACCAGAAACCAATAAGAGTACATGTATCTATACAAAGAATACAATGAAAAGCTTAATTAACATCTTGATCGTGTGTCAAACACTGCATCCAAGGGCTGGGATGGTGTTCTTCTTAGGCACGTACAGAGTATTTGTTAAATCGGCCATGCACAAACTCAGCAAATAAGGCTGATAAATTCCAAAGAACTGTTGTTCAGTTCACGTTCTCCAGCTGTCATTAAATTAAATTAGAAGTCAATAACAAGCAAGACTAATAAGATGCTGTGCTTTTGGAAATAAAGTCATGTCTAAATAATTTGTCAATTAATGATCCAAGATCATGGTTAGATAACTCTTCGAGTCGAACCATAATTTAAAGACAACAAATCAAACCTTGTGGGATGAAACTAAAGGGATTCTTAGAAAATTAGTTCTGAATTTATTAGAAAAGAAAAAGGAGACAGAGACCGAATGAGAGAAACCCACACTTTAAGGGGAGAAAGTAACAGAAATGATGCAAAGAAAAAGAGGCAAAGAGACAATAAAGACGAAAGCAGAAGGCAATGAACGGGAAAACAGTAATGTAACAAAAAGGAGTAAGCGGATTCTTGGAAGATTATTGAAACGGGCCAACCACTAATGAGATTAGCATAGTTGAGAAGAAAGGTAATTTAAATGAACAGTGTGTATGTGTGTGCTCCGTAAGTCACGTCCATCTCTATGTAGCCTGGCAGGCTACTTGGTCCATGGGATTCTCCAGGCAAGAATACTGGAGTGGGTTGCCATTTCCTCCTTCATAAATGTAGTATTAGGAATCAAAATGTATACATAAAGGTGTGTGGAGATATGAAAATATAATAAACATAAACTTATTTTATAATATATAAATTTATACCAGTAAACTAGAAAATTTAAATGAACAAAGTACATTTTTTTTACTAAAAAAAATGTAACTTTCAAAAAAATGGCTTAACTAGAAATAGAAAATCCTGAATAGTTCTATAACTGTTAAAGAAACTAGTAGTTAAAAGGCTTCATAAAAAAGAAATACTAGATGGAAAAAATGAAGTGTTTTCACCGTGTGCTTTCTTAAACATTAAAGGATAGATAACTCTAATCATACAGAGAATGTAAAAAGGAAATATTCCTTTAAAATTTTAATTAATTTTCTAATTCGTTTTAACTGAAGCATTGTCAATTTACAATGTTGTTAGTTTCAAGTATTCAGGAAAATGATTCAGTTCTTTTTCATGTTTTTTCTGTTATAGGTTATTACAAGATATTGAGTATAGTTTCCTGAGCTATGCAGCAAGTCCTCATTGTTCATTTATTTTATATGTAGTCAGTTCAGTTTAGTCGCTCAGTTGTGTCTGACTCTGTGACCCCATGGACTGCAGCATGCCAGGCCTCCCTGTACATCACCAACTCCTGGAGTTTACCCAAACTCATCTCCATTGAGTCAGTGATGCCATCCAACCATCTCAT
>NW_011494609.1:1525269-1529011 GCF_000754665.1 Bison bison bison | reverse complement strand
CTAGGTTTGTCATAGCTTTTCTTCCAAGAAGCAAGCATCTTTTAATTTCATGACTGCAGTCACCATCTGCAGTAATTTTGGAGCCCAAAAAATAGTCTGCCACTGTTTCCATTGTTTCCCCATCTATTTGCCATGACGTGATGGGACTGGCTGCCATAATCTTAGTTTTCTGAATGCTGAGTTTTAAACCAACTTTTTCACTCTCCTCTTTCACTTTCTTTCTTTCTTTTTTCCTCTTTCACTTTCATTAAGAAGCTCTTTAGTTCTTCTTTGCTTTCTGCCACTAGGGTGGTGTCATCTGCATATCTGAGGTTATTGATATTTCTCCTGGCAATCTTGATTCCAGCTTGTGCTTCATCTAGTCCAGCATTTCTCATGATGTACTCTGCATATAATTTAAATAAGCAGGGTGACAATATACAGCCTTGATGTACTCCTTTCCCGATTTGGAACCAGTCTGTTGTTCCATGTCTGGTTCTAACTGCTGCTTCTTGACCTGCATACAGATTTCTCAGGAGGCAGGTAAGGTGGTCTCCTATTCCCATGTCTTTCAGAATTTCCCACAGTTTGTTAGTTAGTAACAAGATAGATGGTTACATTTAATTTTAGAGGTGTGTTCAGAACTCAAGGGGGCAGAGAGAAAGGAGGGATTTTATGGGTGAGAGTGTTGCCAGAAAAGTCTTTAAAAAAGATAGACTGGGTGTTGAAGGATGAATAGGAGTTTACCAGGTGGCTCAATGAAGGCAAGAAGCGGGAAGAGGCTTTCACAGGGACTTGTCCCCGCTGTGTGTTGGAGACACCTGGGGGAGCCTTGGAGGAGAAGGTGGCTGAAGAGCAGAGTTTACCTGTCTGCTTTCACTGTGTAACCTTCAGCTCTCTCCTTTAGTGCGTATAGTGTATTCCACTCATGAGAAATCGGCCTCTATCTGGGTCCACAGAGCCATTGAAGACAGGCCGCTCTGGAGTTGGGGGCAGGGAAGAACCTACAGGCACCTGTATAAGCCCAGGCCCACACTGTGGATGGAGCTCCTGGGTTCTCACCTCCAACCACCCACCCCCCCCAACGCTGCCTCTCACCTGGGCCCCTGCGTTGACCTCTCTCCCTCTCCTAGCTGCCGGCCACAGTCAGTGACCAGCTCATCCGGGCCTGCCCAGATTTAGCTCTGAACGTCCTAGCACATCCTTGATTTCTCCACGCTGCCTTTTCCCTGCAAGCCCTTAGCACTCATGTCCTCTCCTCCTGGGACACTCTCCCCCTTAGATTTCCACAGCTCATGGCTTCCCTGTGCAGGCAGGTTCTAACCTCACCTTCTCAGAGAGACCCTCACTGACTCCCTGCCTCACCTGTGCCCCCCCACTTCAGAACCTGCTTCCTGCTTCCTTTTTCTTCTCGCCCACCCCACCCTGACCCGGGTACTTTCTCACTTAGCCCCTGTCTCCCACTCACCTGCTTGCAAACACGCGAGAGCCAGAGCCTGCTTCACTCCCTGCTGGTGCATAGCGTGAGTTCTGGAAGACTCAAGACTGTGTGCTCACTAATGATGAATGAATGAATGAATGAATGCACCAAATCCAGCCAACTGGCTCCATTAGGGTGGCTAAGGAGGAGAAAGGGTATTATTTCTCTCCAGACCCATCCCCTCCAGCCCTCCCAGCCTCCCAGGTGGGCTCAGGGAGCCCTGCTCAGAGGGCCAGGTGCCCTGGACTTAACTCAGCAGACGTCTTGCACATCACTCTCTGAGTGTCTGGCTTGGACTGAGCTTGGGAAGCCTCAAAACTTTGTGCTTTGTTTATAGTCCTATGGTCTTGGGTCAGTGCAAACCCCACAGCCCTTTCCTTTCATTATCTGGAGTTTCAGGGGTGACGGCTACATCTTGGAGATACGAATATCCACAGAATTAACCTCGGAAGGGAGGAATAGAGTTAGGGCATGTTTTCCAGTGACTGATGCCCTGGTTTTGGAGACTGTCGGTCAGCCTGCGGGCAGACCGACGCGCGGCCCGCTGTGTGATCACTGCACCACCAGGTGGCGCTCGCGCGTCTCTCAGAGATGGTCAGACGGACCTAGGTTGCTTTCGGTCACTGCTGTCCAGTCAAAGCTATGGTTTTTCCAGTAGTCATGTATGGATGTGAGAGCTGGACTATAAAGAAAGCAGAGCGCCGAAAATTGACGCTTTTGAGTTGTGGGGTTGGAGAAGACTCTTGAGAGTCCCTTGGACTGCAAGGAGATCCAACCAGTCCATCCTAAAGGAATATTCCTTGGAAGGACTGATGCTAAAGCTGAAACTCCAATACTTTGGCCACCAGATGTGAAGAGCTGACTCATTTGAAAAGACCCTGATGCTGGGAAAGATTGAAGGCGGGAGGAGAAGGGAACGACAGAGGATGAAATGGTTGGATGACATCACCGACTCAATGGACATGAGTTTGGGTGAACTCCGGGTGTTGGTGATGGACAGGGAGGCCTGGTATGCTGCAGTCCATGGGGTCGCAGAGAGTTGGACACGACTGAGCGACTGAACTGAACCAAACTGACAGTGCTGAGCGGTCACCACAAACGTCACGTAGGGAAAGTGCTGTCGCTGGGAGACCTCAGGCCACACCTCAGGTCCCCACCATCTCGGAGGAGCTGCTCCTTGACTTCTCCTTGGACCCGGGATCAGGGGCCGTGGCAATGACTTGAGCCCCTGTGCCTTTCCAGCTTCTAGGAGAGGGTGTGTGATAAGCCAGTATGTCTTGACCTGTAGAGACAGACCTTGGAAGGTGTCACCAGAGGCCTTCTCTTTTCCTGAAAGCAATAGCAACTTGGCAAACTGACTCTTGGCTTTGTAGGTAGCTCAGTGGTAAAGAATCCGCCTGCAATGCAGGAGACATGGGTTGGATCCCTGGGTCTGTAAGACCCCCTCGGAGAAGTGTTAGTTGCTCAGTCGTGTCCAACTCTTTGCAACTCCATGGACTGTCCTGTCCATGGGATTTCCCAGGCAAGAATACTGGTGTGGGTTGCCATTTCCTTCTCCAGGAAAATCTTGTCGACTCAGGGATTGAACCTGAGTCTCCTGTATTGCAGGCAGATTCTCTACCGCTTAAGCCAGCAGGGAAGCCCTTGGAGAAGGAAATGGCAACCCGTTCCAGCATTCTTGCCTGGGCAACTCGAAGGACAGAGAAGCCTGGCGGGTTACAGTCCATGGGCGTTCCCAAAGAGTCAGATAGGACCGAAGCGATCAAGCTACAACAGCAAGCTGGCTCTTAGACAGTTTCTGTGTCCTGCTCCTGAATAAGTATGCCACTGTTACCCAACCCCCGAATTCTCATTGCTAGCGTCATCTTCAATGCCTTTGCAGTCCCCACGTCCGCGGGCGACAGAGCACTAACCCTGCCCGAGGCGTTTGTCAGATTTCCTGAGTGTGACTTGGATCTCACGGGTGGTCCTTCAGACCACCAGCAGCAGCATCCCTGGGAGCTGGTTGGAATGCAGAACCCAGACCGACTGCTTCACCACGTGCATGTCAGCACCTTCCCCAGCAGACTTGTGTGCACGGGAAAGCTTGAGGCTGGCCAGGGGCCCACGGTCTGAGGGTGGTGAGCTAGGCTGGTGATGCCTGCAGCTTGGGGAACTGACAGGCTGGTCAATACTGAGAGTGTGCTATGCGACCTTCCTCTAGGGGCCGGTCCTGCCGCGGGTCAGGTGTGTGTCCCGTGACCCTAAGGAGCTCATGGACGGGTGGACAGGTGGGCTCCAAGC
>NW_011494609.1:1483177-1525169 GCF_000754665.1 Bison bison bison | reverse complement strand
CCGGCCCCTGTTGCCCCCTGCTGCCAGCTGACGCTGGGCACCTGATAAATCCCTGGGGAATGAAGCATGAACTCGGATGGACAATGGCAGGGCCCCACGGAAGTGCCGCGGAGGGCTCTGAGCATGCGCACGGGGCCCTGGGCCCCTGGGGTCGCCGAGGGCACTGCAGGGTCTGTGAAGGGGCCGTGTCCAGGGCTGGCCTGGAGGGAGGTGACACATGAGTGCGTGAAACAACAGGGGCGCGGAGGGGTCGGCCTCGCTGCCAGAACAGGGGCTCTCCATGGGCAGTGTTCTCCCACCCTCAGGGACCCCGGGGTCCTCTGATGGCACTGGGTGGTTAAACTCGGGGAGCATAGCTACTGCCCTAGAGGGCAGAGGCCAGATATGTGGCTGCAAAACACCCTCTGCCGCACTGGACGGCCGCCCAGCAGACGGCGCAGCTGGGAGCAGCGCCACGTTGGAGGGACTGAGCGGGGACGCAGAGGGCTTCTGTCCACTCTCTGGCGCTTCCAGTCTTTTGGTGCCTGCGTCCTCTCCCCCACCCCCACTTTGCCAGCACTGGGGCCTGCGACCTTATGCAGACGGCCTGTAGTTCTGGTCCCGGGGACTGCAGGGACAGGGCTCCTGGCCAGGCCGCGCCTGCATCCGGGAGCTCCGTCTGTCCAGTGGCAGAAATCCGCCGTTGATTCGAGTCCCTTTCCCCAGAGGCCAGGACGGCGGTGCCCGCCTCCTTGCCGGCCTTGGACAATTGCTTCTGACGGCTGGACCCGTGCCTCCCGAGGCTGAAGGCAGGCTCTGAGCTGCTGCTAGGGGTAGAGGGGTGGGGACGGGGTGGGGGTGGGGGCGGGCTCCTGTGAACACAGCCCAGGCCGATGGCTTTTCCATGGCAACAGCTCCGCACTGGATCTGCTCCAGAGGGACAAGGGCACAGGCAGCCTGTGCCCTACCCAGACAGCAAGTTGGCCGAGAGTTTATTTTCAATCCGTTGGGGGAAAAGCAGTAATGTTGCTCGAGAGGACCAAATCCTTGGGTTTGTGAAATACTGGTGCTTTTATTTGCCCTTTCATTTGGGGTCCTTCTCCTAGCCTTTCCCATCTTTCTCTCCCCTTTTGTTATTGTTTGTATTAACATTTTATGCTTTGTTTTTCATATGGTTTTATCCGGATTAGGCTGCTTTCCATAATATCTTTCTTTAGTAGATTTCTCCAGAATACATATATTCTGTTCATCTTATTTTTATTTGACTGTTGTAAGATTGAAAGGAGATCCAGCCAATCCTTCCTAAAGGAGATCAGTCCTGAATATTCATTGGAAGGACTGATGC
The DNA here is from genome assembly GCF_000754665.1 of Bison bison bison. NCBI lineage: Eukaryota > Metazoa > Chordata > Mammalia > Artiodactyla > Bovidae > Bison > Bison bison. The sequence goes on along the minus strand of NW_011494609.1, from coordinate 1,523,845 downwards.
TGAAGCTGAAGCTGCAATGCTTTGGCCACCTGATGCGAAGAGCTGACTCATTTGAAAAGACTCTGATGCTGGAAAAGATTGAAGGTAGGAGGAGAAGGGGACGACAGAGGATGAGATGGTTGGATGGCATCACCGACTCAACGGACATGAGTTTGAGTAAACTCTGGGAGTTGGCAATGGACAGGGAGGCCTGGCATGCTGCTGTCCATGGGGTTGCAAAGAGTTGGACATGACTGAGCAATTGAACTGAACTGAAGTGAAGCTCCATGAGATCAGAAGTTGTGTTTCTCCATCTATCCACTCACCCATCTACCTACCAACCTAAACATTCATTCACCCAATCATTTATCCAACCATCATCCATCCATTCGTGCATAGATGCATCTATCCGTCCACTCATTTATCTCCCAACCCATCCATCTATTTATCAACCCATTCATTTGCTCATCCATCCATCAGCTCATTCATCCAACCAGCCAACCATTCATCCACCCATCCACGTTTCTATCCATTGTTCCATCCATCCACTCTTTTATGTCCCCACCCACCTACCTATTTATCAATCCATTCCTTTTCTCACCCAACCATCAGTTCATTCATCCAACCAGCCAAATGTCCAGCATCCATCCATTCATTTGTCTCCCAACTCACCCATCTCCAAAATCATTGCAGATGGTGATGGCAGTCATGAAATTAAAAGATGCTCCTTGGAAGAATGGCTATGACAAACCTAGGGAGCATATTAAAAAGGAGAGACATCATTTTGCCAACAAAGGTCTGTCTAGTCAAAGCTATGGTTTTTCCAGGAGTCATGTATAGATGTGAGAGCTGGACCATAAAGAAAGCTGAACACTGAAGAATTGATGCCTTTGAACTGTGGTGCTGGAGAAGACTCTTGAGAGTCCCTTGGAGACCAAACTTTTGAGTTGGAGTCCCAAAGGAGGTCAAACTAGTCCATCCTAAAGGAAATCAACCCTGAACATTCATTGGAAAGGCAGATGCTGAAGCTGAAGCTCTAACATGTTGGCCACCTGATGTGAAGAGCCGACTCATTAGAAAAGACCCTGATTCTGGGAAAGATTGAGGGCAGGAGGAGAAGGGGGTGACTGAGGATGAGATGATTGGATGGCATCAGTGACTCAATGGACTTGAGTTTGAGCAAACTCCAAGAGATAGTGAAGGACAGGGAAGCCTGGCATGCTGCAGTCCATGGGGTTGCAAAGAATTGGACACCACTTAGCAACTGAACAACAAAATGTGGTCTGGTCTCATTTCTAATGAAGAAGTAAAAGTGGAAGTGATGGGATGAGGTCATTCAAGGCACTGAGGCTGTCTGTGCCTTTTTTTTGGGCCACCTGCTTTGGGGAAGACTATCTGCCGTGTTGTGAGGATGCTCAAGCAGCCTAGTGAGAGATCCACAAGAAAAGGAACGGAGGCCTCCAGCCACCAGCCATGTGGAAGCGGATGCTCCAGCCCCATCAAGCCCCTGGGCGACTGCAGTCTCCTGAGCCAGAACCACCCAGCTAAGTAGCTCCTGATTCTTGACCTACAGAAACTTCAAATCAAGCTTCTGTGAATTTAAGAAAATTGAAATAGTTTCATGCATCCTCTCTGACCACAATATTCTGAGATTAGAAGTCAGTTACAGTGAAGTAAGCCAGAAAGAAAAACACCAATACAGTATACTAACGCATATATATGGAATTTAGAAAGATGGTAACAATAACCCTGTGTACGAGACTGCAAAAGAGACACCGATGTATAGATCAGTCTTATGGACTCTGTGGGAGAGGGAGAGGGTGGGAGAGTTTGGGAGAATAGCATTGAAACATGTATAATATCATGTATGAAACGAGTCGCCAGTCCAGGTTCGATGCACGGTACTGGATGCTTGGGGCTGGTGCACTGGGATGACCCAGAGGGAGGGTAGGGGAGGGAGGAGGGAGGAGGGTTCAGGATGGGAACGCGGGTATACCTGTGGTGGATTCATTTCGATATTTGGCAAAACTAATACAATATTGTAAAGTTTAAAAATAAAATAAAATTAAAAAAAAAAAAAGAAATCAGTTACAGGAGACAACATGTATTTCTCGTTTCATGCATTAAGTTTGGGGGTAAGTTGCGGTACATCAGTGGATGATCAGTACAGAAGCTCTGTGCCCTTGTACAAGTGAATTAAAACTCTGGTGTCTCTGCTTCCTCACCCCCATAATTAGAGTGATAATAATGGTGTCTCCGTCATAGATGATCAATAAGAGTTTTGTGAGTTAGTCCATATGAGGTACTTAGAACAGTGCCTTGCACGCAGTAATCGCTCAATCAGTGGTCATTAGTTTTAAGTATCATTAGTAACCATTGCATGAATTTTGGGCAAAGATGGAAGAGAGGGGAAGAAATAGAGTTCTTGCTGGATGAAAGGAAGGTGGGAATCGACACTTATCCTAACCAGTTGGTGAGCACAAGGGTGAGGATGTCTGTGGGCTGGTGAATGAATGAAGGTGTGTGACCGTCGCCGTGGAGGACTGGGATTGGGCTGAGCCTGCCCTGTTTCTCTCAGGACATTCTCCTGGCCGCCATCTGCACCGACTCAGAGATCAGGCTCTCTCACCTGCTAGGCTTGGTTGAAAGAACCCTATCTAATATTGACCTTAAAAAGCTTTGCCAAACATCCTCATTACTCACAGGTTTGAAGCAGCTGAGTATCTGTGAGCACCAGTTCCCTGGGAAGCCCTGAGTCAGCAGAAGAGCCAGTTACTGTGGTGAGAACTTTGATTAAAATTCTTTTTTGACTCCAGCTAGATATTTGTATATAAATGAATGGTCTACAGTGAATCACGTTCCCCTCCCCCCCCACACACCTTCCAAAATGAAAGCTAGATGTGTAGATTCTATTCAGCCTCTCAACTGGTTTCCCCTACTGGCTGGGAGTGTATATAAATAACAGAACATTCTTACTTGTTCTTTACTCATTCCCCCCTTCCCCCACTTTGGAGGGAAAAAAGTGTGTGAAGGTAGAACTCGGTGCAGAAATTCCTGAGAAAGCAAGCCCTCTGGGGATGCATCAGAGAGAAACATTTGCCCAAGAACGATGTGCATAAAGGTAGCAAAACTCTGCTCATCACAGCCTGTGACCTTGGGCCAATCAGCCAGGGCCCTGGAGAGCAACTGATGATGTGGATTTCCAAGGGGCGCCCGCAGGAAGGGGAACTCAGCGTGCGTGCCGATGCTGTCACTGCTGGTCTCATTGGACTGCCGCCAAGGGTCTGCCCCTTCCGGTCTTTAACGGGGCTGACTCTCTGACTTGCACCTCTCGTGACTCCCTAGCATGTTTCAGCTCCTTCCCCACAACACCAGAGTTCTCAGACCTCAGGGATCTCCAAGGATGCTCACTGTCTGACCCACAGAGCAGTTCATCAGCCAGCTCCAGGCACCGTGGGGCTGCCATTGACATCGATGATGGCTCATTGTATAAGTCGTTTTGGTGGGGGCCAGTCTGTGCCCAGGTAATGTGGTCAAGCAGTATTCTGGATTATATGTGAGGGTGTTTCTGGATAAGGTTCATACCTGAATGATTGAACTAGATATAACAGAATGCCCTTCATGATGTGGGGAGCTCATGCAATTAAAGGTTTGAACAGAACCAAAGGGTGGAGAAGGAGATCCTCTCAGACTGAAACCAACATAAGAACTCTCCTATGATTAGTGATTGTCTTCCCGCTGGGTCCCTGGTCCTCTCTCTCGGGTCTGGACTTGGACTGGAACCACACTCTTGGTTCTCCTGGGTGTCCAGCTTGCAAACTGTAGATCCCGGGACTTTTCAGCTTCCATAGCTGTGTGAGCCAATCCCTTACAGTAAGTCTCTTTAGCTACCATCTGTTTCTGTGGGTCTATCTGTGAGCTATTATCTATCTATCTACCCATGTGTCATAAAGAAGGCCGAGCATCAAAGAATTGATGCTTTCGAACTGCTGTGCTGGAGAAAACTCTTGAGAGTCTCTTGGACAGCAAGGAGATCAAACCAGTCCATCCTAAAGGAAATCAACCCTGACTATTCACTAGAAGGAGTGCTGCTGAAGCTGAAGCTCCGATACCTTGGCCACCTGATTCGAAGAGCTGACTCATTGAAAAAGACCCTGATGCTGGGAAAGACTGAAGGCAGAAGGAGAAGAGGATGATAGAATATAAGATGGTTGGATAGCATGACCAACTCAATGGACATGAATCAAAGGAAACTCAGGGAGATAGTGGAGGACAGAGGAGCCTGGTGTGCTGCAGTCCATGGGGTAGCACAGAGTCGGACACGACTGAGCGACGGAACTGACTGACCCTGTTGGTTCTGCTTCTCTGGAGGGCCCAGACTAATACACACGCTACACAGAACACTGCAACCAGCATCTCCATCACCCTTCAGAGCTTCTTTAACCCACACCTCTGGAGCCTCAGGGCTCACTGAAGAGTCCCTTCTCCAGAGCAGGCAGCATTTGCTGTTTCCAGCAGATCTTGTGTTTCTGCAAAGCTTCCCACCAAGAACACTCAACTGAGGATCTTGTCGGCTGTGCACCTAGAGCTGACTGCAAGATTCCCAAGTGACCTCAAGAAATCTGTCTGATGCCTGTCGAGGCCTAAATAGCTTAGTCCCATGGAAATAAGAATGCCAAGGCTGAGCTTTCCTCTTGTCTCGCTAAGTCTCCAGGGGTTGAGAGTTTTCAGTCCTTGACTTTTCCTAGGAATTTTCATTTGATGCAACGACTTGAAATTCTCAAACGAGGGGAGGAAATTCCCCAGGTGTCGACAGGTACAATGTGATCTGAGTGGAGGATGATCCAGAAATAGCCAGATAGTAATTTGGTAACTTCCAAAGTGGCTCAGTGGTAAAGAATCCTCCTGCCAATGCAGGAGACGCAAGAGACAAGGGATCGATCCATGGGTCTGGAAGATCCCCTGGAGGAGGGCATGAAGACCCACTCCAGTGTTCTTGCCTGGAGAATATCATGGACAGAGGAGCCTGGTGGGCTACAGTCTATGGGGTCCCAAAGAATCAGACACGACTTAGTGATTGAGCACAATTTGATAACCGTCCACGTTTCTCTGATTGAATTCTTCTCTTCGTCTTCTGCGGATAGTTCCTATGTTGGTTTCAGTCTGAGAGGAGAGTGACAGGTACTCATTGGTGAATTATCAGTGAATAGCACAGGATTCTGCACTGTCCCGAGCAGAATAGAAACCTGTAATTTGATCAGGAGCTTCTGACAGGTGCATGCCTAAGCCTGCTGTCTTCACCCTGATCCGTCCCCCAAGGGCTTGCTTCCTCAGGAATGTCTGCACTCAGTCGGATTCTTCACAACCTTTAGTGATGTCAAAAGGAAAACCAGGAGCAATGTTATCTCATCTTGTTGCTTCAACTTTCTTTGTGAATGTATATGTGGCTGGTGAATTATGCTAGTGAAGTCAGTTGGTGACAAAAAAATAAGAAAAAAAAGAGAAGGTGAAGATGGTGTTTTCTGGAAAGTCAAGGCTCCAGGCAGACATCCTGGCCAACTGAGACCAGCGTCCTTGGAGCTCCTGTGTGATCGGAGGTCAGGGCGTGCCCTGCGAGTCTCGGATGGCTGTTGAAGGGCACAGGTACCTGCTGCTCTATTTCTTTATTTAGGGGAAAGAGGTCTGGTATGCCCACATGTTGGGGAGCTGACTGGGGCCTGGTGCTTTTCTATCTTGTTGGTTTCTTTATTCCACAAATAGTGTGTGTTTAGATGGTCTCCGAGGAGACAGCAGAATGTGAGGGATTATTTGGAGGGATGGTGTGTTCGTTTCCCATGTCTGTCATCACAAATCACCGTAAACTGGGTGGCAACATAAATTGATTCTCTTGCAGATCTGGAGGCCAGAAGTCTGAAATCAAGGTGTCAGCAGGGCTGAACTCCCTCTGAAGGCTCTAGGGGAAGATCCTTCCTACCTCTTCCAGCCTCGGGAGCCTCCAGGAGTCCCTTGGCTTGTGGCTGCCTCACTCCCATCTCTGTCTCCATCTTCATGCGGCCTTTTCCTCTGGGTCTGTGTTCTCTTCTCCTCTCTCGTAAGGACACTCGTCATAGGATTTAGAGACCACCTGGGCAATCCAAGATGACCTCATCTTGAAATTCTTAGCTTTCTTACATCTTTGGAGATGGTTTTTCTAATAAGGTCACATCCAAAGGTACTGGGGCTTAGGGCGTATAAGCATCTTTCAGGGGTGGGGTCACCATTCAACCCCTTACAGGTGGCTTGGCGCCTCAAGCGGTGACCATAGTGGTCTTCTGTTGACTCGAGGATGCTGCAAAGGCTCCATCTATCTCTGCAGCTTGCTGGGAAGGGGCTGCAACCCCAGTGGCTTTCAGGAGCTCTGAGCAGTGGGAGCAAATGCCGGGATGCTTCTGGAAGCAGCCCTTGGGGATGGTCAAGCCAGACTGCCCACATCCAGGCTTGCCTTTCCAAGTAGATCCTGCTTGCTCCCACCCACTGCTTCGCATCTCTGGGGAACATCCCTGGAAACGTGTGTCCTCTGAATCATACGGCCATCCTTTTCCCATTATCATTTTTTCAGCTGCGTGTTCCCAGAGGGAGGAAATCAGCTACAAGCCATGCCCCCACCCCACTCCCCAATCCACATACAAGCATGAAGCAACAGGAAGAAAAGCTGTATTTGCCCAAAACAAGGGAGCCAGTGTCACAAAGGTGGCTTCCCTGGTGACAGACGTGGCTGCAGAGGCCAGCCAGTGCCACTTGGTTGTTGAGAAGCCCCCATTCCTGGAGGGATGTTTCACGGCTCTTGCTTTTTAAAAAACAGCATTTACAGAGAGCAGCTTTGAATAAATCCTTCCTTCCTCAGGGTTCCCCGAAAGGATCATCCTTTTCCTCCCATCACCTCCCCCCCACTCCTTCGCTCAGTCTATTGGCTTTTCTGCCGTTTCACGAGCACATTGCGGATAATACTTCTTAGCTGCGGAACCTTGGATGCACGGTCCCTGCAAGGGTGGGGATGGCCTGTTTGCCCAGCTCAGCGTGTTTGCTCGTTTGCAGGAAGAGGGAAGGCAGGCCCAGAGCCTGGTGGGGTCAGAGGAGAGGGGCAGGGAGGCAGCCAAGGCCAGGGCAGGAGCGGGCAGAGCTCTGCTGGGGGCTGAGAGCGGCCGGGCTTGGGAAAGGCTGCTCAGCACATTTGGCGGCTGGTCTGGACCTGGGATAGGGGGGTGTTCTTTGCTGATGTGCTGCGGGGGAAGGAGCCACTGCCTGGGTGGGCAAACAGTGTGGGGCTGGCGGAGGGGCGGGTAGGGAGAACCAGGCCCCGGGGCACAGCTCCCCGAGGGCCTGAGATGGCCAGTGATCACGTCTGTGGGAGGCTGACGTGCACAGATGGGAGATGTTCCCCATTGAAGCTTCTCCCACAGTGAACCAGCTGGTCTCCAGTCTTAATAAGAAGTTAAGACTCTTCCTCTTATGATTGTCTTGGTTTGCCGGGGCTGCCGTAAGAGAGTCCTTCAGACTGGGGGCTTCAGCAGTGTAGAGCTGCATCTCACAGGTCTGGAGTCGGACATCGAGGTGACCTCAGCTGCGTTTCCTCTGAGGGTGGTGATGCCGGGTCTGTTCCAGGCCCCTGTCCTGGCTTCTGGGGGCTTGTTGCAATCACTGGTGAGCCTTGGCTCCGAAATGCACCTCCCCAGTCTCTGCCATCTTCTACCTGTGCGGTTCTTCCTGAGCCCCTCTCTGTGCCCAAATGTACCTTCTTATAAGGACAGCAGGCTTGTCTGTCCTCTAGGCTCAGGGTCGGCAGTCCTTTAGGGTCAGGGTCCACCTGATTCTAGCATGAGCTCATCCTAACTGATTACATCCACAATGACCCTATTTCCAAACAAGCACGCATCCTTAGGTTCTGGGGGCCAGGATGTCACCATCTGAATTTGGGGGGGATATAGTTTAACAGTAATAATTATAAAAAGTCATGTTGGCATAAGCAGCTTAAGAGGCCTTGGACTGACATTTGAAACTATTACTGTAACCCACAGATTAGGAATATTTACTATTGACTTGTGGTTTTTTTTTTTTTTTTTCCCCCGAAGAGGGTCAGGCAAAACTACGTGGTTCAAAGCTGTGTGTGTGTGTGCGTGTGTGTGCATGCTCAGTCATGTCCAACTCTTTTGTGACCTCATGGCATGTAGCCCGCCACGGTCCTCTGTCCATGGAATTGTCCAGGCAAGAATACTGGAGTGGGTTGCCATTTCTTTCTCCAGGGGATCTTCCGACTCAGGGACCAGATCCGGGTCTCCTACCTCACAGGCAGATTCTTTACCCCTGAGCCACCTGCAAAGCCGATGAGCACTCAGAGCAGCAGAGAGAAAAGTGGATTATTCAGAGGAGAGTGTTAGGACAATTAGCTGGTCATTTGGAGCAAAATGCAAGCTGGCTTTCCAGCGGAGTCCAGCTGGAAAGTCCAAGATCTCAGTCTAAAAGGGAAACTGTTAAAAGGACTGTAAGAAAGCAAAGCAGGGTTGTTTCATGTTAATAACAAAAGAACAGGGAAGGCCTAGTCTTCTGTTATGCTTCCCTGGTGGCTCAGTGGTAAAGAATCTGCCTGGCAGTGCAGGAGACACGGGTTTGATCCCTGGTCGGGGAAGATCCCCTGGAGGAGGAAATGGCAACCCACGCCAGTATTCTTGCCTGGAGAATCCCATGGATCGAGGAGCCTGGCGGGCTCTAGTCTTTGAGGTCCCAAAGATTCGGACATGGCCGAGCAACTAAACAACACTTATTCTTATATTACTAAACCCTAAACACACCTATGACATAAAACTGAGATCTCATAAAGAAAAACACTGATAAGCTTTACTACATAAAATATAAATATTATAAAAATATTCAGGCTAAAAATAAAAAAAATAAAAGTACTGTTAGCAAAGAAAGTCACGAGGCAAAGGGCAGATTGTGAAAAATGTGTATGTGCACAGCATGTAACTGCAAAGGGCTAATGTTCTTTATATGAAACAAGCCTTTCCAAGCCAATAAGAAGAAGCTAAAAATGCATTTGGAAAACTGGGCAGAGGGCAGAAAAATTAGCAGCAATAAATGTATTAAAACATGCTCAACACCCCTCTAAGAAACACAGATGATGCCTGGTTCCCACCTATCCTGCTGGTAAAGATCAGTGAGTTCTTATATCCAGCGAGGGTGAAGGTACCTTTCCAAAGGCACCCGCCCCTCTGGAGGAAGGTTGGTAGTCGACACAACCTCCAGAGGGCAATTTGGCAGCGTCTTTAAAAGCGAAATACCCATACCCTCTTTTGTCCCATCAATCTCACTTCTAATAATCTATTTTATGGAAGTCAAAGAGTTTCCTTGCAGTGCTGTTCATAACAGAAAAAATGTTGGATGCTACCTAAATATTCATCAACAGAGGACTAGCTCTATAAATGATCGCACATCCATAAAACGGACTCTTATTTTGTCGTTTAAAAGAACACATGAATGCATACATAGATTACATTTTGAAAAAGCAACTAACCAGGGGCAAAAACCATATGCTTCCATCTGTGTAACAAAATATAAATATGTATTAACGCACGTGGACATATGCTTGAATAAGTATGGAACATTTCTGGAAGGCGTACAACTGGCTGAGTATGCCTGGCTCTTGGCAGAGGCAACGGAAAGGGAAGATGTCCTGTTCATCATATATTCTTTGATGCTATTGGAACTTCTTACCACGTGCCAGTATGACTTGTAATGTAAAAAGATCGAAATTAAAATGAAAAAAAAAACAAAACGAGGAACCAGACACTGATCCTTCCCTGGCGATAAAATGATTTTGCTCTGGGCAACTCTTATGTGCACACAGCTGGGGACACTGACAGGCAACATTTAATTGCTTTAGATGGAAGCAAAGAAAGAAAGAGATTCATCAGCTTAATCAAACTGGCAGTGTAGGCGGGGGATTAGGGTGTCTGTGGTCTGGCAGGGCAAGAGTTCCTGTGATTTAACAAACAGGCCCTGAATCAGGCGTTTCGACCTCCGCACACCCTCCCCGTCTCAAGTTAGATGCTCCCGGGACTCAAGGGGCTTCCCTGATGGCTCAGTGGTAAAGAATTCGCCTGCCAAGGCAGGAGACACAGGAGACTTGGGTTCGATCCCTGGGTGGGGAAGGTCCCCTAGAGGAGGACATGGCAACCTGCTCCAGAATTCCTTCCTGGGAAATCCCACGGACAGAGGATTCTGGAGGGCTACAGTCCCTAGGGTCGCGAAGGGTCGGACACGACTGAGAGACAGCACATGTGGGGAAACAGGATTAGACAGGAGCCTCCGTCTTGGTTCTCCGGCCCCCAACTTCTGGGCACCCAGATGCTGGGACACAGCTACTGTGGGGAGCGAGGGGTGAGTGTGGAAATGAATGGCGGGGAGCAGTGGCTGAACCTTGGCAGAACCTGGAGCACATGTCCTTCTGAGAGGCCAGCAAAGCCATGCTCCTGAGAACACTCGGCCGGATGAAAGAGGAGAAGGAGACCTCCAGCGGGCTGGTCCCCTGGTCCACGCCGTTTTCTTCCAGGAAGTACTTAACACCGCCAGAGGGCAGGGTACCTTCTAGGACATGGGGGGTGGGTGATGCATGGGATGGAGGGCATTGTCCAGGCCCTTGGAAGTGCTTCAGGGGCTGGCTTGCATGAGAACGGTGTGCATCGTCCTGGGGACAGGCTGGGGTGGGGCCCTGGAAGGCTCACACCCAGCTGGGGTACCAGCTGCCGCCTCCTCCCCACAGGATTATGCCCTGCGGGGTGGATATTCCAGGGTGACCGAGGTTTTCCCCTGTAAGCGGCAATGGAAATGAACAAACGCTTTTAGGTTGAAGCCACACGTCATTCTCTAGTGTGGCCAACACTGCCCTTTGTTTTCAAGCAAGACGAAGCTGGGCATCATCCCAGTGTGTTCTCGTGTCCCCTGGGCAGTCTGACGGAAACCTCAACTCCTCAACTGCTCTTCAGTGCAGACCTGACCTCGGGAGACTGGAAGCCGGAGGAACGTGGGCTTCTTTCCCAAATAGCTCCCTAAGGCGGCTCTCTGGGCTCTTTTTCTTTGATGTGTGGATCCGGGCTTCCCTCACTCGCTGCTTTCCATCAGCCAGCTGTTTTGCAAACCCGTGTCCTGCCTTTATTTACTGCTTCTGTTTCTGGTCTGGGAACCCAGTCAACCCACCTTCTTAGGATTTCTGATTAGAAAACAGAAAGAAACAGGCCCTTGCGTATCTTCATGTCAGCCTCAGTGCCTGTGCTAAAATGCGAGTCTGCGTGATCAGTTATTTCCGACTCTGTGCGACCCTGTGGACTGTAGCCCACCAGGCTCTTCTGTCCATGGAATTCTCCAGGCAAGAATACTGCAGTGGGTTGCCAGTTCCTCCTCCCGGGGATCTTCCCGACCTAGAGATCAAACCCATATCTCCTGTGTCTCCATGGGAAGCCTCTGTGTTAAAATGCTCCAGGTTTAATGAGTGGATACTCTGACCTCTTTTGTGGTTTCATTTCTACCTCACTTTTGGGTTCTTAGTTGGATTCTGGAATCTAGATGGATCAAATTGCCAGATAAATAAGTGTCAGATGATTAAAAACATTTTTTTTAGTGCTATTTGACCTTATTAATTCTGGATGATTTAAATTCTGTGGTTCTTCTTCATTGAGTCCTACTGTCTAAGACGGAAGGCAGCCCTCTGGTCTGACCTGGTTCAGGTATGGAACCCCTGATGAGAAACAGACAGCTCTCCATCTTTAGTTTAGCTCATATTTTTGGTGATGGCTTGGCAGACAAGAGTTTTTTATGTTCCCTCTATAGAGATAGTTTTAGAACTAATGTGTTCTAAAATTACCTGGATTATATGTGATGGAATTCCCAGCTCATTTGGCTAAGGTTCATCCTAAGAAAGAATCACCAGCTAATAAGGAGGAGGCATGCTTTTTCTAACTTGACATTTTCAGGAGTTTGAACCATCTGTCATTTCACAGGTGAGGAGAACCTCTGAGCACTAGAGAGATGCCAAGATTTAAAAAAAGCAGACTTTTTTTTTCTCTATTGTCTGCAATACTTCAGATTCTATGCTAAGTGCTTTTATGGAATCTCAGTTTGCAATCATCAGAATCAAGCCAAGGAGGTTATTCTCCTCTCTCATCAGATTCAGGAACTGGGGGTCTGACTGAATCAGATATCTTGGTCGAGGACAGGGCAGGGTCAAGATGTGAACATATTTTCTGATTGCGAGAGACCACAGCTCTCCCTGGTGGAGTTCACCCTCTTGGTCAGCCTAACGCAGGGTGAAACATAACCCACTGCTGGTGCCAAAGGCTCTCCCTGACCCGACTTTAGGAGGTTCCCCTGAGTCCTCTCTCCGGTGAGGCCTTGACCCTTGGACTTCCCTCTCTGTATTGCCCAATTTTAGCCAAACGTCCTCCTAAGCTGGGTTAGCCAGAACACCATCCTCCTCCGTATCCTTTCGCCTCCGGTACCTGAGCTGCTTCTCGGTCCTCACCACTCCCTAGCTGACCTTTGATCGCCCTGGCCTGCCTTCTGTGAGCGTCCTCTTGGGTTGGATTCGTCGGCACGCTCCCTTACCCCGGCTGTTCCCTCTCAGTACTTTTCCATCCTCAGACACCTTCCGTCTCTACCACCTTGGCTGAAAGTCCCTACTGGACCACACTGTGTTTGGAGTGGAGCGCACTTCTATGCAGAGCTTTCTTCCCCCTATTGTGATCGTTCTGATTAAAATCTGCTTTTACTGCTCTCATTACTGCCAGGCGCTAGTTCTTCTTGAACTCTGGCAAGGCTGGTTCCGGGACATCGAATTCTACTGGCCAAACAGGTCGGGGAGAGGGCTGCGGGTCATCAGATAAGATACCCGAGGTTATTCTCTAATGGGACCCGTCTGTACCCATACTTGGCTGGAAACCAGACTTGATTGCTTAGTAAGTATTTTTCTCTTAGCCCTACAGTCTTAGAAAAGGCGTTTAATAGACACAGTGACATTATGGGTGGAAGTATTGGCTAAAATATTAGACCCAAAGAGAGAATGCTATAGGTCAAATAGAGAAATCTTTGAGTATATACTGAGCTAATGTAATTCATTTGTAGTCAAGATATCATTAAATATATGCATATAGATTATATAATGTGTATATATGTTTATATATATATATATTTATGTACATATAATGAGCATATGTGGGCTTCTCAGGTGGCGCTAGTGGTAAAGAAGCTGCCTGCCAATTTGGGGGCATATGAGATGCAGGTTTGATCCCTGGATAGGAAAGATCTTCTGGAGGAGGGCATGGCAACCCACTCCAGTATTCTTGCCTGGAGAATCCCACGGAAAGAGGAGCCTGGTGGGCTACAGTCCATGCGATCACAGAGTCGAACATGACTGAGTGACTTAGCATGCAGGCATGTATGCATATGTATAATATATAGCATTACATGTTTCATTATGGTATGTTATATGTTATGTGTTATCATATACACATGGCTTCCGTAGTGGCTCAGCTGGTGAAGAATCCGCCTGCAATGTGGGAGATCTGGGTTTGATCCCTGGGTTGGGATACCCTGGAGAAGGGAAAAGTTACCCACTCCAGTATTCTGGCCTGGAGAATTCCACGGACTGTATAGTCCAAGGGGTCGTGAAGAGTGGGACACGACTGAGTGACTGTCACTCTCACTATTGTGTACATATATTCTTTTTTTCCTGGCTGCTCGGCTTGGCATGAAGAATCTTAGTTACCTGACCACGGATTTAACTTGTGGCCCCTGCAGCTGAAGCACAGTCTTAACCACTAGACTTCCAGGAAGGTCCCATATAATATATTCTTTCTGTTTTGATTAATTAATTTTTAAGTGGAGGACAACTGCTTTACAAAGTTGTGTCACTTCTGCTGCTTAACAACACGAATCAGCCGTCACTGTACGTACGTCCCCTCCCTCTTGAACCTCCCTCCCACCTCCCACCCCACCCCAGCCCTCTAGGTTGTCACCAGAGCACTGAGTGGAGCTATACACGTATTTTTGAGAGGACAGTTAAAGTGAGTGAGACGTCCTGCTTGGGGAAGAACTGTCAGGGTCCCCAGCTTTTAAAAAGTGACCCCTTTCTAGTGGACAGAGTCCAAGTGAGGAAGGCAATGATCTCTCCTACCCTCCACTGCCCTTTGTGAGATGAAATCTTGATGAATTTCCTGCCCTGGAGTCACATCAAAATCACAAAATTTCGAAAAGTCTGGAGGGTTAGAAGGGAGAAGGGAGACTGGCAGAGCCGGTAGGCAGAGTGTGCTTGCCTTGGCTCCTCTCTCCCCCTTCCAAGGGGCTCCACCTTGTTCTCCTCTTCCCTTCCAGGGGGCTCAGTGTTCTCGTCCTGTTTGTTATCGAAGCCTCCCAAGAAGGCGGTGTTCAGAAGCCAGGCAGAGTTTTTCAGACCGCTTCTTATCTACCACTTACCCAACCACAGCCCCTGGCTCTTAGAACCCAGGAGGCAGTCACCCCTCCTCCCTTTAAAGAATTAACAGTCTGTTGGTAACACAAGAAAACAGTTGTCACTCAGTGTCAGAACAAGCAACACGTTATGCTGGGCTATTTGTGTTTTGAACCCTGTGTTTGATTGTGAAAGAGGGTTTAATTTCTTGCTTATTTCACCTCTGGCATCAGGAGTTGGTGGGAAGCTTGGGTGACCTGAGAATCCTTTCCCCACACCTTTGGTTCACATTGGGGAAGTACTGGCTCTTCTCTACCACTGAAGCTGCTTTGGGTCCCAAACCAAGAAGCGAAGGTTAAGTCTCTGATGGCCAAGGCACCAGCTTATTCATCATCAATGGGCCCAAGCTGCTGTATCCACAGGGAGCTTAATTTTGGATTGGGGGTTTAGAAAGATGAAAGAAACCCACGGCAATCAACTAGAGACTGTCCTTGTAAAAACCCTTGTCTTCTCTGCATAGCATTATGTAATTAAAATCAACAAGTAATCAACACATGATATAATTAGTTAAAAATATCCACACATATGAAAATTACCAATTGCTATATTTTTATCACCTTTATGAACTATGTCCAGAGGTTTATCATTTTTCATTTAATTTTTTTTCACATTTTGATGCTTGAACACTGGTTTCCCAGTGACACGGTGGAAGAGAATCCTCCTGCCAATGCAGGAGACGTCAATTCGATCCGTAGGTCAGGAAGATCCCCTGGAGAAGGGAATGGCAACCCACTCCAGTATTCTTGCCTGGAGAATCCCATGGGCAGAGGAGCCTGGGAGGCTACAGTCCATGGGATTACAAAGAGTAGGGCATGACTGAGTGACTGAGCATGCATGCATGCATACTTCTGCTCTGTAGCATATACTTGACTGTAAAATTTCCCACATTGAATCCTGTTTAAATTTATAAAATTCAAAGACTGTTGACTACAAGACTTTTAATAAATATCTGTGCTCCATGGGGTTAAATTTTTGACTTCAGCCAAAGTCTGCTGGGCAGCTATACCACTTTGCATCTGTAACAGGTGTTGGTAGAATACAAGGTCGTGGTTATGGGAAACTCCAATAATACCCTGTGGATACTTTCCTCAATTCTGGGGACCTGATCACCAAGGATGGCACCTGACTCAGATAATAGCCTATGGCCACAATCCAGGCACAAAGATGAATTAAAAAAGTAAAATCCATAAAGCCCTTCCATTTCCAAACAGGAGATGCGTAAGAAGCAGGCCTAGATCAGAGGACCATATTCCTGGTGCGGTCTCAGCTGACTGCAACGTCAAGCCAAGCTGCCTCTTTGAGGAGGAAGGATGGGGATGGAGGCTGAGAGCCCAGGCTTCCTAGCCCAGGAAACCGGTGCTGGGGGGCTGCTGGCCAGGTAAGGGTGAGAGGTAAGAGAGCCAGGTAAGGGGGTAAGGTAAGAGAGCTCACTGTGTTCTCTAATTCTATACTTCCAACCATTCACCTTCAACGCGAGTGAAGCGTTGGGCTTCCTGGTGGCTCAGTGGTAAAGCATCCACCTGCCAATGCAGGAGACATGGGTTCGATCCTTGGGTCAGGAAGATCCCCAGGAGGAGGAAATGGCAACCCACTCGAGTATTTTTGCCTGGAGAATCCCATGGATAGAGGAGCCTGGTGGGCTACAGTCCGTGGGGTTGCAAAGATTCCGACACAATCAAGCGACTAAACAACAACAGCAAGGAAGAGCTGGGCTGGCGACCTGGGTTCTGACCGCGGCTTTGCGGCCTTCACGGAGCCCGGCAGTGCTTGCCGGAAGCCTGAAAGTCTTGGCCCCCGCTGGGTGAAAGCGCCAGCTGGGCCTGAGGTCTGCAGAACTCTTGGAGGCCCTTTCCTGAGCCTGATTCACAACTCTGCCCCTGGCTGGGATGGCCTCCAGGCACCGTTTCAGCCCCCCGTGCTTTGCTCAGCTTTAGGCACAAGTTGACATCAGTAATAACAGCGTGTGATCAGACCTGGCTGGAGCCGCCTGGCGGGGGTGGAATTGGGAGCGTTACTAGTACACCTGTGCGTGCCTGGAGAGCAGAGTCATTAGAACTCCATGGACCCTGCAGGACCTGTTAAAACAAGGGCACAGACACAAATGCGTTTGTTCATTCAACACGCTTTTTGGTCCACCGTGGACCAAAGGCAGCTCTCTTCTGAGATGCTTTGCTACCTGATTAAAAGAAAACTTATCTGCCTTCAGCTACCTGCCCTCTTATTCTAAGCAATTCCTGACTTGGATGGATTCTAACATGCTTTGCTGGTCACTCGGGGTTGGTGGTGATGGAATCTGGTTCTGAACATCGAGAGACACCGGCATTCCCATTGAACTTTTGTGTTTCAACTTCCTCTCCCTTTGAGAAATAAATCAATGCTTTTTTTCCCCTTCTGTTTCAGAATAATTTCCAAGGAGCTGCATAAGGGGTTCAAATTGTGTTTAAAGCTCATTGGTTTACAGGAGACAAAAACAAGTATAATCTCTTCAGCTGTACCAACACCAATTACTTAGTGATTATAAGAATAATGTCTCATCCCTAGCTTCCATTTCTGTAGAAAATTCAGGAAAATGGTGGGGCTGTGGGGGCCAATATGAGCCTTGTCTGGGCTGGGCAGACTATGTTCTCCTGGTTCGGGCAGGACTTTGGGGCCCAGGGGATGAGCACTTCTCTCTCCCTGAAGTAGAGTTTAGACCCTGGCTTTGGAGTGAAGCAGGAAGAGAGGACAGCACTTAAAATTCACTTTCAAAGAGACAGAGGATTGGCAATTTGACATTCTCTAAGACACAGATCTCCCACTGAGACCCACAATTAGCTGGTGACCTGTCAAGGAAGTATCTGTTTAGCTCAAACTTCTAAAGTCATTTCCCTCAATAAAATGGCTATTTAGTTAAAGTTAGAATAAAAAGGCTGGATTAGATATGTTAAGTTTTAATATAGATGCCAAGAAGGGGTAGCTTTTTATATGTCTCTATTTGTGTTGTGAATTACCACAACAAAAGTGTTTCTGTGAGCAACCTCGTAAGAACGGTCTCATTAGGGACCAGCTACACTCTGTTGATGTTCTGGCTTGTTTTTTATTAAAAAGGACGAATGATCGACAGATGAATGGATGAAGAAGATGTGGTGTACTGCTCGGCCATAAAGAAAATGAAATAATGCCATTTGCAGCAACATGGATTTAACTAGAGATTGTCGTACGTAGGGAAGTAAGTCAGAAAGAGAACAAGTGTCATGTGGTAATATTTGCATGTGGAATCTAAAGTATAACACAAATGAACCTACCTGTGGAACAGAAACAGATTCACTGGACACAGGGAACAGCTTGTGGTTGCCAAGGGAGAGGGGCCGGGGAGGGGTGGGGTGGGAGGCTGGCGTTAGCAGATGTTAACCAACGTATGTAGAATGGATAAACAAAAAAGTCTTACTGTATAGCATAGGCACCGATAGTCAGTATCCTGTGATAAATTATGATGGAAAAAAATATGAAAAAAGAATGTGTATACGTATGTACGCATTACTACAACTGACTCACTTTGCTGTACAGCAGAAATTAATGCAAAATTGTAAATCAACTATATTTCAATTTAAAAAAGGACTGATGGGTAGGGAGAAATGTTCCTGTGATACTGTCTATGGTGACAGCAGAAAATAACACTAATCCAGTTTGGAAATCTGCCAGATCAGCTATTGAAATGTGATAATATCTCCTTCTGGCGTTGATGCTGCCAAGAGCTGTCACAGGTATTCTCAGGCAGTGTGCCAGCAACGACTAGCTCAGTAATATCTAAGCAGCGGTATACACCCTGTGGTCTCTTGATGAATGTTACTGCTTGGGGGATGGTGCATCAGATGCCTCTTCTACAAGGGGGGCGGGCCCAGGGGTGTGCCTGAGCTGGAGGAGGAAGGAGCATGTGGGTGTGGGCTGTGATTTGTGAGTAAGCAAGGCTGTATCCTGGGTGACGGCTTGGAACTGACAGCTATGTCCACGCAGCCATGGGCTGGAAGTGGGTGTGAGTCCAGGTGGGCTGAGCGGTTCTGGGGCAGAACGGGAGAGGCCCGGGCAGCCCCCTGCAGGGGCCAGGAGGTGTGCACGGGTCCATGGGTGTCCCTGCAGGGCAGACATTCTTGCCCCGAGAACCCGAGCCTCTCGGTCAGTTGTCAGTAGAAGCGATCAGGAGAGGGTGGACCACAGAGTCCAGGTGATCATTCCAAACTCATGGATGACTTGGGAAGAAAAGCAGAAACCTCACTGCATGAACTGAAACAGAGCTCCTGAAGCTACAGGTGAACCCAGCTGCAGTGCCAACCGCACCTTCCTGGGAGAGGGTGTTGGAAGATGGACGTCAGAGAAGGTTCGGAAGGGAGGAAGCTCCAAGCTGGGGTGTGGATGTGACGTGCCCAGGACCTCAGCCACATACCCTCAGGCTTCCCCTTCTGAGAAGAGGCTGGCCGTCCCCCTGTGTATTTACACTGGCGGTTCTCACCTGGGCAGGTGACAGAATCTTCACTCAGACCCAGGACCTCCCCACACCCACGGCCCTTTCAACAACAATGAGGTCACATTCTAACAGAGAAAGAAGGGGTGTGGGCAGCTCTGGGCAAGGGACAGTGGGGCGCTTTAGGATTTTTCTCCACTGTTTGGTTGTAGAATAATGAGCCAAGTTTTAGTGGTGTTGTTTATATAATTTTAGATAGAGGGGGTTTCCCAGGTGGAGCAGCGGTAAAGAAATCCACCTGCCACTGCAGGAGACGTAGGAGACTCGGGTTTGATTCCCAGGTTGGGAAGATCCCCTGGAGGAGGGCCTGGCAGACCCCTGCAATATTCTTGCCTGGAGAATCCCATGGACAGAGGAGCCTGGTGGGCTACAGTCCAAGGGGTGGCAAGAGTTGGGCACGACTGAGCACAGTTTCAGATAGAGCACAGGTAATCGAGTTGCAGGTGTGGCAGGGCTGTGGGCTAGGTGTCACAGCAGTGAAGGCTGCAGACTCCTAGTGACGATGCTCATACCATGTCCTCATGGTTCACAAGGACAGACGTGGTTTACATGGTGTTACAGTCAGCTCTGTCCCCTCCCTCCAAGTTCATGGTGAAGCCCCAGCGTGGAGGGGCCTACTGTCAGAGGTAGGGCCTAGTCAGAGGTGCCTGTGTGCTCAGTCGCTTCAGTCGTGTCCGACTCTTTGCAACCCCATGGACCATAGCCTACCGGGCTCCTCCATCCATGGGATTCTCCAGGCAAAAATACTGGAGTGGATAGCCGTTCCCTTCTCCAGGGATCAAACCCGGGTCTCCCACATGGCAGGCGGACTCTTTACCAGCTGAGCCGCCAGGGAAGCCTGTAGAATCGGTGTCTTTTTAGAAGAGGAAATGCGGTCTGTCTTCCAGCATGAAGGAGAAAGGCCTCGTGAGGGCACCAGGAGAAGGTGGCCATCTGCAAACCGGGAGGAGCCTGCTCACCAGAAACCGCATCCGCCACCACCGCCTCCTCCATCTGGGACTTCCAGCCTCCGTGACTGAGAGGAAACAAGTGTTTGCTGTGCAAGCTGCGTAGCCTGTGTTATTTCTAATGGATGCCCCACACGACTAATACAAGTAGCCTAGATATCCATAGCAACCGTCATGATGGGGTGGGGGGAGCCGATGCTAGGGAGCGAAAGCTCGCTAGGATCGGGTCATAAAAAGCACCAGGAATGAGGGACTGTGCAAACGCACACCCCAAGGAGGTGCCCTTGCTACAGGCACCGAAGATTTGGTTCCAGGCACTATTGTGACCACAAGGGAGAGGCTTCAGACTATACAGACTACACAGAGTTTATAGTGTCCATCACGTACAAGGAAATCAATTTCTAGGCAAAAGTCCAACTACTCCTAGCGCTGTGATGTGAAGAAATGTCTCCTGAGTTTGTAACAAGCTGGTGGGCCTGTGACCCTGTAGTCAGTACTGTCTTCTAGGAGACACAGGGTCCCTTTCACCAGGCTGACTTTACTTCTTGCAGCTCAGTAAAAACCTTCAGCAGTGGGCTTCTAAGTCCAGAGTAATTCTCTTCTAAGTCTAGCAGTGAGCCTCTGAGTCTTCTCAGAGCTTCTCATGCTCAGCCGTGTCTGGCTCTTTGTGACCCCATGGACTGTAGCCCACCAGGCTCTTCTGTCCTGGAATTCTCCAGGCAAGAATACTGGAGTGGGTATCCATTCCCTTCTCCAGGGGATCTTCCCAACTCAGGCACTGAACCCAAGTCTCCTGCATTGCAGGCAGATTCTTTACTGTGTGAGCCACCAGGAAAGCCCTCTGCTTTTCCGGTAGGTGCAAAAACTGGCTTGTAGACCTTCTGGAAGAATGTGGAGTCTGCATGAGGTAGGTAGGCCTTCCCAGATGGATCACACCAGACCAACTTTCTGATAAGTAATGGAGGAGATGAGCTTGAGATTTCTCCCTGATACGTTTCTGGAGGGCAGTGCTTCTGAACTTGTAGTTTAATTCAGATACATACAATGAGCAGTCAGTGGTACTGGGATAGAACTGACCTTCTCCTTTGTAATAGGAGGAGGCTAATGCTTTTGAACTGTGGTGCTGGAGAAGACTCTTGAGAGTCCCTTGGACTGCAAGGAGATCCAACCAGTCCATTCTGAAGGAGATCAGTCCTGGGTGTTCTTTGGAAGGAATGATGCTAAAGCTGAAGCTCCAGTACTTTGGCCACCTCATGTGAAGGGTTGACTCATTGGAAAAGACTCTGATGATGGGAGGGATTGGGGGCAGGAGGAGAAGGGGATGACAGAGGATGAGATGGCTGGATGGCATCACTGACTCGATGGTTGTGAGTTTGAGTGAACTCCGGGAGTTGGTGATGGACAGGGAGGCCTGGTTGCAAAGAGTCGGACATAACTGAGCGACTGAACTGAACTGAACTGAATATGGATATCTTCTTCACACCTAGTGCCCAAGTCTTGGTTGCTAAAGATCATTCTGTACTAAAATGAGTGAAAAAAATCTTTTGATAAATGTCTGATTGTATAGTAGGGACTGGAAAATTACAATGTCAGTCTGGAACATCTGTTTTGTGCTGTAAAGGAAAAAAGCACAGAAAAGGATGGGGAGATATTCAAAGGGTAAGATGCCTGCCTGTAGGAGGTCCCATTGATCAAATCCCTAATACTTGGAGCATCACATAAGTAACAGTCACGTAAGTCACATAGTAACTGTAGAAGCAGATAAAAGTCCATTGGATAAAATAAAACTCAGTGAGTCTATCCTGATACAGATGATAAGTAAGTAATACAGGGAGAAAAGCTTTCTCACTGAAAGTCAACATCTAAATGTAGAAAGAATCATGGAGTTAGAAAACTGCAATTAGAAAACTGCAATTTGGTAACCATCTGAGTGGGCTTCCCAGGTGGCTCAGTGGTAAAGAATCTGCCTGCCAAGCAGATGTCAGTTCAAGCCCTGACTGGGGATGATCCCTGGAGAAGAAAATAACAACCTATTCTAGTACTCTTGCCTGGGAAATCCCTTGGACACAAGGAGTCTGGTGGGGTACACTGCATGGAGTTGCAAAAGAGCTGGAGATGACTTAGTGTCTGAACAACAACCCTTCTAATAATAGTTGTTTCAGGTAAGAATCATCCATGGATACTAAAATGACAGTTTGCAGGAAGAATAGGATATTTACTTGGTCTCAAAGTGTCTATCTACAAGATACTGTTTACGAAGTTAACACCTGAGTTGGGGAAAACCAGCATCAGGTACCTCCCTCTATGGTGTACAGAGAACCACACAGCTTCACTTCTGTTATATTCTTGTCAAAAACACAAAACCTGAGTCTAACCGTGGGAAAAATCCATGCGGAGGGAGGGGCAGTCTACAAAACTAAGTGGCCTCTGCTCTTCAAAAAAGTCAACGTCCTGAGAGTTAAAGACAGACAAAAGAGCTCCACTGGGTCATAGGCGATTAAGAGACATGACGACAAAGTATGACCTGGGATTTTCTTTGACAATAAGAAAAATGAGTTGGAAAATTGGCAATATCTGAATCAAGCCTTTAGATTAGATAATACTGCTGCTGCTGCTGCTAAGTCACTTCAGTCGTGTCCGACTCTGTGTGACCCCATAGACAGCAGCCCACCAGGCTCCCCCGTCCCTGGGATTCTCCAGTCAAGAACACTGGAGTGGGTTGACATTTCCTTCTCCAATGCATGAAAGTGAAAAGTGAAAGTGAAGCCGCTCAGTTGTGTCCAACTCTTAGCGACCCCATGCACTACAGCCTATCAGGCTCCTCCATCCACGGGATTTTCCAGGCAAGAGTACTGGAGTGGGGTGCCACTGCCTTCTCTGAGATTAGATAACAACCTTATATCAATATCGACCTTCTGATTTTGATGGTTATACGGTGGTTCTGTAAGACTGTCTTCACATTTACAAAATATGGGGTGAAGTGGTACTGTGTCTACAGTTCACTTTCAAGTGACTTTTAAAAACCACAAATGCATATACATGTACACACACACGTATCTATGTTGACACCTGTATGTAGATCTAGAGAGGATGGTGCAGCAAATGTGGTGAAATGTGGAAGATGGTTCTACTGCCCCTGACTCGTCATCAGCTAAGAGGATCACTGTAAAGATCTGAACCAGGTAAGCGACGTTGAACATCTGTAACTGAACTGAACTGGCTGTGGTCCCAACACTGTCAAATTGTTAACAAAGAACCCTTGGCACATTTGGGATCTGTAGAGGGGCTCAGGAGGTCCCTGAGCTGTCCCCACCATGTGCTCTGGTCTATTGTGCTCAGCATGGCCAAGGAGACCAGGGAGAGAGAAGACGAGAAGGTTAAGGTCCTCCCACTATGCGGCTTAGAGTCCCCTTGACAATGACACTTGGACAAGTAGGAGACAGTAGCCGTGTCTGACTTTTACGACCCCCATGGACATAACTCCCCCAGGCTCTTCTGTCCATGGGCTTCTCCAGGCAGAGAATACTGGAGTACATTGCCATGTCCTTCTCCCGGGAATCTTCCTGACCCAGGGATCGAACCCATGTCTCCTACATTGGAGGCAGATTCCTTACCACCGAGCCACCTGGGAAGCCTAGGGAACAGTACTGGTCCTCGTTAGCAGTGGGAACAAGCGGCAAGCTGCATCACTCAAGGGCCTCATGGAGGAGGGCACTTATCTGATCTTGCAGGGTGTGGAGGACTCAGGTTACTGGGGAAAGGAAGCCAGAGAAAGACAGGGAGAGACAGGGAGTGGAAGTGAACCAGGAGAGACCACGAGGCTTCCGCCCATGTGTGTTCAGGTGAAAATTCATCCTAGGGAGAACGATTTTTGTTAAGGCAAGTTCCAGTGTGCTACTGGTTTTCAAGAGTTTGTTACAATTATTCTTATCCAAGATCCTGTGATTAGATAGAAGTACAGCCAATGTACATCTGTGGGTCTTGGTGAAGTCTTCCCATCGACCATGTTTAGTTGAGTTGCTGGGGCTGCATTGACAGCAAGTTGTGTAATGGGAGGCGTTTCCGACAAAGCTATTAAGGACTAAGCCCCGTGGTTGCCTGATGGGGGACAGAGTTGGTCTGTGTGGATGTATAATTCACAGCAAAGGTCGAGTGTCTTGATGGATAATCACTGTACGTTCCACTCAGCCTCCTAAGAAACCAGGGTAGGCGGGGGCAGAGGGAAGTTTGGGCCAAGAAAGGTTCTTTTTGGGTGGAAGGGAGTGTAGGACCTTCAACCTCCAAATGAACTGATGTGAAGAATAAATGTGGGACTTCTCTGGTGATCCAGTGGTTAAGAATCTGCCTGCCGGTGCAGGGGCACAGGTTTGATCCCTGTTCCAGGAATATTCCATGTGCCTGGAGCGACAAAGCCTGTGCACCCAAGCTACTGACATCTGTGTGCCTAGAGCCTGCATCCTTCAAGAGAAGCCGCCGCAATGAGAAGCCACACACTGCAGTGGAGAGGAGCCCAATGTGAGATGGAATGTCTTCTGCCATGTCAATAGACAAGGATGTAACAGCCATCAGCCATTTTTGGCCTCCGAGTGTGAATAAGGGGCTCCCAAAAGGAAACACAAAGCCTGTGATCCAACAGATGCTGCCAACCCCCGCAGTGATGGCTGAGGGGCTCGGGAGACTGTGAGAAATCAAAAAGACAGGATGCTGGCCCCAGAGAGCTGAGATGCCTGTGAAAGAGATGACCTCAATAATCCGGGCCTGTTGCATCTTCCCGTACCTACAAGAGCGCTAAATTCCTTAATGTGATATCCATGAAAGTGAAAGTCACTCAGTTGTGTTCTACTCTTTGCAACCTCATTAACTATATGGTCCATGGGATTCTCCAGGCCAGAATACTGGAGTGGGTAGCCTTTCCCTTCTCCAGGGATCTTCCCAACCCAGGGATCGAACCCAGGTCTCTTGCATTGCAGGCGGATTCTTTACCAGCTGAGCCATGAGGGAAGCCCAAGAATACTGGAGTGGATAGCCTATCCCTTCTCCAGGGGATCTTCCCAACCCAGGAATTGAACCAGGGTCTCCTGCATTGCAGGCGGATTCTTTGTCAGCTGAGCTATCAGGGAAACAAAAACTTGATATCTGGTTTTCCTTATTTAATAATAATCTTTGACGTTCCAACTGCGTGCTCCCTTTGTTGCAAACTTGTATCTAGCCTGACTTCCTCTTCTGCCTCCTTGGAGCAGTTTTCTCAGAGCTTCTTGAAATGCTATGTCCTGGGCTTGGAGTCTTAACATTGCCACCAAATAAAACAACTCTCTACTTTCAGGTTGGGACTAAGTTTTTAGTTGACAGCTAGAAAGCCCGAACACAGCAAAGACTCAATGCAGCCCAAAATAAAGAAATACATAAAAATAAAGAAATTTAAAAAAGGATAAAGATTGACATAGAAAACAGACTTATGGTTAGCAAAGCGGGAAGGTAGGGGAGGGATGAATTAGGAGTTTGGGATTAACGAGTCATACTACTATATATGAAATAGATAGCCAACAAGGATCTACTGTATAGCACAAGGAACTATATTCAGTAAATTGTAACCTGAAATGGAAAAGGATCTGAAAAGTAACATATATATCTGAATCACTTTGCTGTATACCCGGAACATTGTATATTGACTATACGTCAATAAAATAAAATTAATAAATAAATATTTTAACTTATAAAAAAAAGAATAAATGTTGCTGGGAGAATAGCAGTACAACTTTAAGGCAAGAATACTGGAGTGGGTTGCAGGTTCCTTCTCTGGGTATCTTCCTGACCTAGGGATTGAACCTGTGTCTCCTGCATTCTTTACCAACTGAGCCACTGGGGAAGCCAACTTTAACTAAGCAGAGTGATTTGCAGCCAAAGAAAAACAGAGCAGGCACAAAAGGGAATGCCAGTGCAAACCCTCATGAAACAAAGACACTCACATTTTAAAACTTTTTTCCCCTTCAAACCATTATGTTGATAATAGTGCTGTTTACTGATGACTCTCGGCTTTTGAGCAGAAGTTCAGTTTTTTGCTTGTTCTCCAAGGTCAGGGGCCCTCTGCTCCCTGTTATCATCTCATTCTGAGGGGATGCTGACGCAGACAGAAAACGTGCGTGATTTCTCCTCTCCTGGATGGTGGCTGCTTCTCCTCCTCCAGGGAGGTGCCAGGCTTGCTGTTGTAGCACTTGTTAGGTGGCACACACTTGGGTGGGATTCTGGCTGGCAGTGCAAGAGCAGAGCTCCGCTACCCGCTGGTCCACCTCCCCATAAAAAAATGCTCTCTTAATATGCATTATTCCATTTTGCATTGTAATTTGTTTTTATGCCCAGTCCCATGGCCTAGAGCTGAAAGTGGTTTTGACATTTTTAAATGGTTGGAAAAAACCCCAGAGGAGAGTAATATTTTATGACATGTGAAAATTATGTGTTCATAAATAAAATCTTACTGGGACATGGCCACGCTCCTCTGAAAATGTATTGCCCATGGCTGCTTGTATGCTACAGCAGCAGAGTCGAGTCACTGTGACAGAGACATCACAGAGTCTGAAATATGTACTACCTGGCCCTTTACAGAAAACATTCTGCCGACCTCTGCTCTAAAATGTGAGTTCCCTAAGGGCAGGACTGTGTTTGTCTAACTTTGCACAATGCCTAGCACATGGAAGTTTCTGGAAAATCCTTGCCTGCAGACTGGGTACTCGTCAGCTTCAGACACTTTGCCTGTTGAGTTTTTACCTCCAGAAAGCCTTCCTAGGAGGCTTCAGAGGTGGGCTTGGGGGTCCTGAGTCAGCACCTACCCTTGTCTTTCATCACTGGAGTGTTGTTTTTGTTTAGTCGGTCAGTCATGTCCAACTCTTTGAGACCCCAAGGATTGTAGCACACCAGCTTCCCTGTCTTTCACTCTCTCCCGGAATTTGCTCAAACTCATGTCCATTGAGTTGGTGCATCCAACCATCTCGTCCTCTCTCACCTCCTTCTCCTTCTGCCCTCAATCTTTCCCAGCATCAGGGTCTTTTCCAATGAGTTGGCTCTTTGTATCAGGTGGCCAACATATTGGAGCTTCACTGCAGTGGGTGTGGTTCATATAGAGAGACTCCTTATTCATTTCTGGATTAGCAGTTTGGGTAAAGGGGTCTTTTCTTCCCATGTATTGCTCTTCTGAGGTATCTGCTTGGTCCTTGGCAGAGGGGAGGAGATTGGCGAGCAGAACCAGACAGCATGGGAGGGAAATAGCTATGTGTGGGATGAAGGGGAATGAAAGCCACGAGGAGGTCCTGCCTGTTGTCCCCGCTGAGCCTCTGGTGGACTAGACCTGCTTAGAGAAGGGGCACAGGGATATATTTACCTGGCAGAGCCTGCTGTGTGGTTTGAGATCAAATTCTAGAACAAGTTTGCCTTTTGGATCTCTGCTTTAAACTATCTGCGTATACATATTGGATGGACTTTATTAGGTTCTGGGTGAATATTGGCTGGTGGAAGGATCTTGTAGAATAAACACTCTTTTAATAAAATGTGTCTTTAATTTTAACAGCCTCATAGGGAAAGCAGATATAGCCCTTGGCTCTCAGTAGAGTTGAGAGAGCATGGTGCCAGGTGAAAAGGAAATGCTTCAGAGAGTCTAAGGCACATTCAGAAGGGGCAGACCTTGCTTTGACAAAGACACTGGTGCATTCACTCTTTTTACTGAGTAGCTACCACATGGCAGATTGTGCTAGTTGTTGGGGATAGGAAAAAAAAAAGCATAATATTTATCCTCAAAAATGTAGAGTCTTCTGGGGACACCTAGCCATGTGATCAGTCACCCATAATGCAGTCAGACATGATGGAAGTTTGTAGAAATACTGGGGAGGCAGAGATGGGGAATGCCTGAGTTTGCTAAGCAGTCAGGAAGGTTTCACAGCGGGCAATGTTTGCAGGGACTTTCAGTGGGTAGGTAAGGGGTTACTGGGGAGGTAAATGGAGGAGGATATTCCAGGCAGAGATAATGTCATAGCATGTGTGCAGAGGCAAAATAACCCATGTTGTATTCAGGAATTCAGCTCATGCGGGTACTGGGGCAAGTGACAGGTCTCCTGGACAGGAGGCATGACTGTGA
Source organism: Bison bison bison (assembly GCF_000754665.1). NCBI lineage: Eukaryota > Metazoa > Chordata > Mammalia > Artiodactyla > Bovidae > Bison > Bison bison. The sequence goes on along the minus strand of NW_011494609.1, from coordinate 1,495,766 downwards.
CAATCAAAGGAGATTGGACTTGATTCTTTAGCTACTCAGAAGCTACTGAGAATGTTTGAGCTGGGGGAGGGGGAAGGTGGGATTTGTAAGTTACAAAGTTTATTCTGCTAATTATAAGGAGTGAAATTGCTGACATGAGAGTCTACACTTAGAGAAGCTGGCTAAGATGCTGGAGAGGAGAGGACGTTTGGATACTAGACACAGGTCAAAGATGGAATGGATGAATTCAGCCAGGACTGCCACATATGGTGGTGGAGGTTGCACACTGCACAACTCACTACACCTAAGGGGTACAGATATAGTGACACATTTATGACATGTATTTCCCAGCAGATGGCAGTAGAGTTGAGGACGGAATGTGTTTTCCTCATTTGCACGAAGGAGTCCAGTTGTCCAGGGTTTGGGGAAATGGATGGGAGTGAGAAGACTGCAGCTCCCCAGGTGGGGAGAGATGGCGAGAGCACAAGATGATAGCCAGGTTTCTGACCTGGGCAACTTGGAGACCAGAGGTTCCATTCGTCAAAGGGTGGATACAGGAGAGGGAGCTGGTTTGAGTTTAGGACAAGTTGTACTGAGGAGACCTGAGAGCCACTTAGATGGACCAGTTAGCAGTCTGGGTCTAAGACTGTCTCGAGGGCGGGACACACCACATATTTTTGTCTGACATCTTCTCTGTCTCCTGTCCACTGGGCATCACCTTCCCAGGTTACGGATGCTCCTTAGTCATGAGATGCCCGCTTCTACCTGGTGGGCGTGTGTCAGAGTGAACTCCAGGGAAGAGGTGCCACGCCATCATTCCAGCCTTCTGCCTGGCCCTAGAGGAAACCTTGCGATGCTGACCTGGGCATCCAAGTGCTGCCAGCTTGTCTTTTCAGTGTCAGGAACGAGCATTTCCAGCCACAGGCGGGGCTTTACTAAGTCATCCACCAAGCCCAGGGTGTGACTCTGGGCCAGGTCCCCAGAGCCGCAGAAGCTGTGAGGCTGGACTGGGAACGTCCCTGCCCTGCCTTGCTCTTGGTCTGGCTTGCTGATGGCCAATCAAGCTGCTCACTCTCCCCTATTCAGTCACGACCCATCCGTTGTCAGCTTAGTGAACGCGATCTCTTTCCTCCTCCCATCTTGGGGGCTGAAATAGGGTCTGCAAGCCAAGCTGAACAGGCTGAGGTCCCTCAGCAAATACCATAGACTCATGTTGGAGAGACCCAGGGAGGCGTTTGGAAATCTTTTTTGCACCCCCTGTGGATTCATAAGAGCTTTTCCAAGAATTATAGACCAGCATCATTTTTCTCCCCCCTTAGGTTTTTCTGTTTGATTGTTTTTTAATTGGAGTATAGTTGCTTTTTTTGGCTCAGTTGGTAAAGAATCCACCTGCAATGCAGGAGACCTGGGTTCGATCCCTGGGTTGGGAAGAAAATTCCCTGGAGGAGGGAACAGCTACCCACTCCAGTATTCTGGCCTGGAGAATCCCATGGACTGTATAGTCCATGGGGTCACAAAAAGTTGGACATGTCTGAGCGACTTCCACTTTGTGATTGGTTTCTTGGTTATATAGTTGCCTTACAATGTTGTGCTAGTTTCTGCTGCATAACAGTGGCTGGATCAGCTATATGTTTACTTTATCCCCTCAGTTTTGGATTTCTTTCCCATTATGGTCACCACAGAGCATTGAGTAGAGTTCCCTGTGCTACACAGTAGGTTCTCATTAGTTATCTGTTTTATTATTAGTCTCTCAGTCATATCCGACTCTTTGTGACCCCAGGGTCTGTAGCCTGCCAGGCTCCTCTGTCCATGGAATTCTCCCTGGAGTGGGTTGCCATTCCCTTCTCCAGGGGATCTTTCCAACCTAGGGATTAAACCTGGGTCTACCGCATTGCAGGCAGATTCTTTACCATCTGAGCCACCAAGTGAGCCCTATTTATTTTATATATAGTATCGACAGTGCATATATGTCAATCCCAACCTCCCAATTCATCCAACTGCCCCCCTTCCCCCTTGCTTTTACATATTTTCCAACTTTGAGGAGACAAACAACATATATGACCTAGTATCTAAAGCAAACACTTTACTATACATTAGCTCTCTGAGTTGTTTTAAACATACTTAATTTGGGGCAAAAGTCCATATAGTCAAAGCTGTGGTTTTTCCAGTAGTCATGTATGGATGAGAAACGTGGACCATAAACAAGGATGAGCCCCGAAGAGTTGATGCTTTCTAACTGTGGTGCTGGAGAAGACTCTGGAGAGTCCCTTGGGCTGCAAGGAGATCAAACCAGTCAATCTGAAAGGAAATCAACCCTGAATATTCATTGGATGGACTGATGCTGAAGCTCCAATACTTTGGCCACCTGATGCAAAGAGCTGACTTACTGGAAAAGACCGTGATGCTGGGAAAGATTGAAGACAAGAGGAGAAGGGGATGACAGAGGATGAGATGGTTGGATATCATCACTGACTCAGTGGACATGAGTTTGAGCAAACTCAGGGAGATAGTGAAGGACAGGGAAGCCTGGCATGATGCAGTCCACGGGATGGCAAAGCCTCAGACAGGACTCACTGCCTGGACAACAACTGTTTGGGGCTAATGTGAACATAGCGTCTGTCCCTCTCAGGTTCGGCCATCAGTCTTGTCCCTTTGCTGCTCCCTGCTCTGTGTTCTTCTCTAATCTCATTGCCCTACGGCCCCTCCTTTACCCATCAACTCACACAGATTTCTCTTAATATTCACCCATAGAAACTATGCTTGAGAAAAATGTTAAAAAAATGTATTTACTTAGCAAATGTTTAATTAGAATCTCCTAAGGATGGACTCAGTGACTAGAGAAGACTGATCATCATCCCCCTCAAACTCCAAAAACCATCTTGTTGGATGTTTTGCGGTGAAATGGAAACCCCAACAGGGTTTACTTAGGCTACTCAGAGCCTAAATCTTTTTATTATCGTGCTTTCTGGCAGGAAGCTCAGAGTCTAAAGTGATTCTTTTCTTTCAGTGTTAAACTCCTCCCCTAAGGGTTTTTTGAGCTGGCTGTGTGGTTGCACTTTGGTTTATGCTTAATGCAGAACAAAACTGCTGTGGACTGGGTTGCCCCGAAGTGTTGACTGGTGTGGTTGCCTGATAACATTGAACTGGGAATCTGAGGGCATGAACAAGGAGATTTCCTTTCAAGAGACTCAGTGCCAACTGTTATGTAAGAGCAGATGCCCCTGCCTGCCTCCTGCGGTCAGGTGAGGTGAGCCTGATTAGGGAAGCCAGTGCAGTAATGAAAAGAAACTGGTGCAGCCACTACAGAGAGAAGTATGGAGATTCCTCAACCAACTAAAAATAGAGCTACATAGTGTATAAGTCAGAGAAGGCAACGGCACCCCACTCCAGTACTCTTGCCTGGAAAATCCCGTGGATGGAGGAGCCTGGTGGGCTGCATCCCATGGGGTCGATAAGAGTCCGGCACGACTGAGCGACTTCACTTTGACTTTTCACTTTCATGTATTGGAGAAGGAAATGGCAACCCACTCCAGCGTTCTTGCCTGGAGAATCCCAGGGATGGGGGAGCCTGGTGGGCTGCTGTCTATGGGGTTGCACAGAGTCGGACACGACTGAAGCGACTTAGCAGCAGTGTATAACTATCTAACCCTGCAGTCCTACTCCTGGGCATATATTTGGGGGAAAAAAATGGTTGGAAAGTCTATTGCTCTTCAGTGTTCACTGCAGCACTGTTTACAATTGTGCTGTGGGCAAGACATGGACGCAACCGAAGCGTCCACGGACAGAGGAGTGGATAAAGAATGTGTGGCACATATACACCATGGAATGTTACTCAGCCATGAAAAAGAATGAAAGAATGCCACGGGCAGCAACATGGATGGACCCAGAGACGATCATACTGACTGAAGCAAGTCACAGAGAAGCAGAAATGCCTCGGACGTCCCTTACATGTGGAATCCAAAAGAAATGGTGCGAGTGAACTTCCTTACAAAACAGAAAGAGACTCACAGCCTTAGAGAACGGACTCTTGGCTGCCTGTACGCACTGCTATATTTTAAATGGACAACCGACAAGGACCCACTGTAGAGCTCGGGGAACTCTGCTCCTCATTATGTGGCAGCCTGGATGGGAGGGGAGTTTGGGGGAGAATGGATACATGTATGTGTGTGGCTGAGTTCCCTTGCTATCCACCTGAAACTACCACAACACTGTTAATCAGCTATACTCTGACACAAAATAAAAAGTTAAAAAAAAGAATATATCATCAAACCACCACAGTCTACGTACCAATGCTCTTTAATCAACAACCGCACCTTTCCGTGTGCCTTTGTGTGCTATGCCTTCCCTGGAGAGGCACAAAGGAGGCAGAATGGAAGGTGGGCATCCCTGAGATGGAATCCTAACTTTGCTAATTCATCATTTGGGTGATCTCCGACAAGGTATGCTCCCCAATGCCCCACTTGAGAACCAACCTCCTCCTTTGTTAAATGAGAATATAGTACCTCCTTTCAGTTCAGTTCAGTCGCTCAGTCGTGTCCTACTCTTTGAGGCCCCATGGACAGCAGCACGCCAGGCCTCCCTGTCCATCACCAGCTCCTGGAGTTTACTCAAACGCATCTCCATTGAGTCAATGATGCCATCCAACCATCTCATCCTCTGTTGTCCCCTTCTCCTCCTGCCCTCAATCTTTCCCAGCATCAGGCTCTTTTCCAATGAGTCAGTTCTTCGAATCAGGTAGCCAAAGTATTGGAGTTTCAACTTCAGCATCAGTCCTTCCAACAAGTATTCAGGACTGATCTCCTTTAGGATGGACTGGTTGGATCTCCTTACAGTCCAAGGGACTCTCAAGAGTCTTCTCCAACACCACAGTTCAAAAGCATCAATTCTTCGGCACTCAGCTTTCTTTATAGTTCAACTCTCACATCCATATGTGCTCCCTTACAGAATGGCTTGAAGGATTGAAAATGATATATGTAAAGCATCTAATCAAGTAATTGACATTCAACAGTCACCTAATGAATGATGGATGAGAATAGTATCATTTACAAAGTCACAGATTCATTCTTTACATTTACTGGACACTTAGTAGTGTACCATGATGAAGGACATGCATTTATTATCCTGCAGAATCTTCTTACAAATATAAGTATCATTCCTATTCAGAATGAAAAAATGTTTGGCAAAGTTAGGGAATGTGATATGCCCAGTCACATGGACAGTCAGGAGTGGAGGCAGACTTTGAACTCTGCCTGTGTGACCTCAAAGTCTTACCCAGTGAAGAGAGAATTTAAAGGAGGGAGGAGAAATTCTGCAAAGCAGCTGGCCAAAAGTCCATTTCATGTCATATCTGGAGTTATCAACAGTGTACAACAGTCAACCTGTCAAAATGTTTGTATGGTGTTTTGTACCAGGCAGAAGAAGTTAGAACCGTGGTAACGAACAAACTAAATATTAAAAAAGCTAAAATCATGGCATCTGACCCCATTGCTTCATGGCAAATAGAGGGGGAAGGGTGAAAGCACAGACAGATTTCCTCTTCTTGGCCTCTAAAATCACTGTGGATGGTGATTGCAGCCATGAAATCCAAAGATGTTTGCTTTTAGGCAGGAAAGCTATGACAAACCTAGACAGTGTGTTGAAAAGCAGAGACATGACTCTGCCTACAAAGGTCAGTATAGTCAAGGCTAAAGTTTTCCCAGTGGTCACATAAAGTTGTGAGAGCTGGACTGTAAAGAAGATGGAGTGCTGAAGAACTGATGTCTTTGAACTGTGGTTCTGGAGAAGACTCCTGAGAGTCCCTTGGACTGCAAGGAGATCCAACCAGTCAATCTTAAGGGAAATCAACCATAAATACTCATTGGAAGGACTGAAGATGCTGAAGCTGAAACTCCAGTATTTTGGACATCTGATGCAAACAGCTGACTCATTGGAAAAGTCCTTGATGCTGGAAAAGACTGAGGGCAGAAGAAGGGCATCAGAGGGTGAGGCGGCTGGATGGCATCACTGAGGCAATGGACATGAACTTGGGCAAGCTTCGGGAGTTGGTGATGGACAGAGAGGCCTGGTGTGCTGTAGTCCATGGGGTCACAAAGAGTCAGACACAACTGGGTGCCTGAACAATGACAAACAACCCAGATTGCAGTGTCTTAACACACTATCAGGTTATTCCCCAGTCATGTACCAAGTCCCAAGTGACTTGGCAAAGCTATACTCTTCAAAGCCAGTCAAAGGTCCAGAATGACAAACTTCACTGTCACCTGTGCTTCCATGAGAACCATGGAACTAGGAAGGACATTATCACATGTTGACTTGTAAGGTTTCCACCAGAATGCTTCTCATGACGTGTGCTTATACTGTTGTGAAAGTCGCTCAGTTGTCTCTGACTCTTTGTGACCCCATGGAATTCTCCAGGTCAGAATACTGAAGTGGGTAGCCTTTCCCTTCTCCAGGGGATCTTCCCAACCCAGGGATCAAACCCAGGTCTCTTGCGTTGCAGGCAGATTCTTTACCAGCTGAGCTACCAGGGAAGCCCAAGAATACTGGAGTGGGTAGCCTATCCCTTTCTCCAGGGGATCTTCCCAACCCAGGGGTTGAACCCAGGTCTCCTGCATCGCAGGTGGATTCTTTACCAGCTGAGCCCCTAGGGAAGCCAAAGCGATGCTTACTCGCCTCGTGGTACAGAAACAGGAAACCTGAAGATTTGTCCCTAAAGAGCCACTGACTTGCCACGTGCAGGCCCTGCTCGAGGGTGGGTATTATCTGAGTACTGTCACGACAGCAGTGAAACAGACCAGTGGCTTTATGAGACACACACAGCCTGTGAATAACTGACACTTGCACCAAACTGGCAACTGCCTTCCAGGACCCTGAGAATTTACCACGTGTGGACATCACAACTGATTGAGCAGAAGACAGGACGGAGAGGGATGAGAAAGGAGGGCTGCCTCTGGAGCTCAGTCTTCAGGTCCAGGGGTCAGGGATAGGGACCCCCACCCCAACCCCAGTTCTAGTGCCCCAAATGGTCGGGACAAACATAAGTCACGTGACCACGCTCAATAGAAACAGAAATGGGAGCCTGGTTTGTGCGTGTTAGTTACTCAGTCTTGTCTGACTCTTTGTGACCCCATAGACTGCAGTCCACCAGGCTCCTCTGTCTGTGGGATTCTCCGGGCAAGAATACTGGAGTGGGTTGCCATTCCCTTCTCCAGGGGATCTTCTCAACCTGCGGGCCGAACTTGCATCTCTTATGTCTCCCACATTGGCAGAGGGGTTCTTTACCACTAGCACCACTGGGAAACCTGTAGGATCCTAATGTGTGTCCAGAAGGATGGAAGCTGGACATATTCCACGAACAACACTAAGGACTACCACATATTTTAAGCCCTAACTTGCAGAAACTTTTAAACTCACTCTGTGGGTTTTCAGAACCACCTGGGTATCTGTGGTAGATTGTATTATTTTGTTCTGAATTATTTATTCTGAGTTCCTGTGAGAGAATCACAGTCCCCATTCCGTGGACATCAGGCACTGCCATATGACTCGCTATGACTAATGAATGGCAGACAGAAGCGAGGTGTTCCATCATTTCCTTTTTTTCTCCCTGCCATTAGAATGGCACGTCCTGTGTGAGGCTGCTCCTTCCGTCTGCATCTTGGAGCCAGCAGGACATGACCCAGGGCTGCAGCTGGCGTTTAACATGAGTGCGAAATGAACCTCCGTGTTCAGAAAACTTGGAGTTGTTCATTACTGCAGCAGGGTGGAGCCAAAGCTGACTGCTACAATGTTTACCATTTCCAATAAATAGAGAACAATGAAATTGGCTATGTAGAGATTTACATTTACCGTCTGCTTTGTGGAAGTACATCTGTACTTTAAAGCAGAAGTTTCTCTCAGGACTTACTATGTAAATAAGTATTATTCAGTTGAGTTTACAGCACAAAAATACATTCTCCAAATTGGGGCATCAACTGATGAGTTCTTATGAAGGACCCGGGAGGGAGTTGGGAACACAGAAATCCTCTTTCTGTGCAGACTTGTTTCAGGGCAGACTTATCCTGTTTGAAACTTGTGTTGTTTCAATGTATTAAAAAAAGAAAGAAAGAAAGAAACTTGTTTCGGTTGAAACTTGAATCTTGTTTCAATGCAGACTCTTGGTCCTATCCTCCCTGAGGAGTGGCCTTGGAAGCCCTGAGCATAATCGATATTCATGTCAAATTTGGGCAGACATTATAACGATAAAATGTTGCTATCTATAGGAGTGCAAAGTCTCTTCTGAGTCCAGTGAGCCTCATTAATTCAGAGCACATCAATCTCTGACTCAGGGTGGATAAGTAAGACGAGGCCCAGCTGGCATTTACTCTCGCGTGGTGAGTGGGCGTTTCTTGCCCTGGCCATCCCAGGTTGGCGTTTGCTGTTTTGACTTCTCCAGAGTGCCTTCCAAGGGGCAGTCTTGTCATCCTGGGGTATGGGTCCCTGGAGACAATGGGACTGGCTCTCCCAAATGCCCGGCTTCCTTCCTTTCTACCTGCGTTCGCCTGTACTGTCCAGGGGGGAAGGAATGATCTAATAGAATCTGTGATGCTGAAAAGTCACCGATGAGGTAGGTTCCATTACTGTTCCCATTCTGTGATGTGTGTGCGTGCTCAGTCGTGTCCGACTCTTTGTGACCCTGTGGACTGTAGCCTGCCAGGCTCCTCTGTCCATGGGATTTTCTAAGCAAGAATACTGCAGTGGGTTGCCATTTCCCCATCCAGGGGATCTTCCTGACTTAGGGGATCGAACTCATGTCTCCTGCGTCTCCTGCATTGGCAGGCAGATACTTTACCACTGAACCACCAGGGAAGCCTGTTCCCATTTTAAAGAGGGAAAAACTGAGGCCTTAGAGAGGTTAAATGGGCCAGTGAATGCGACAACTGTGGTTTCAACCCAGGATTGCCTGACACTATAAATGACACAGAAAAGTGCGGATAAACTGAGCTATGGCCTAGAGAGATTACTTCCAAAACAAAGAGGAGTACTGAATAATTAACACAACAAATAAGATTTGTACGTGGGTTGGTATAAAACAGAGGAGCAAGGGTTTAACTGGGGAGGAAGCCCCTCTGCATGTTTAAGTATTTAGCAGAGGTGTGTGTGTGTATTTGTGTATGTGAGTAATTTACACAGTTTTTCCCAGTGATCCTCTTCCGGTCATTAGAAATTGCTGGGTAGAACTGCTTCACTGGCACCACGCTGTCAGCACTCATATTACTGAATGCCCTAGGAAATAATAAAGCTCAATTTATTTAAGGATGCCCTAATTAGAGGAGTCTCACTCTTTGATACTCATCTATTAATTTGAATGGTGTAGTATCTTCCCAACATGAATATTGACTTCAGAGTTTGAAAAAAAAAATTAGCTAAAAAGCAAACTTTTAGGTGCTAGTCTATTTTTCTCTTGAGTTTGAATTTTAAATGGTATATATTGTGTGACCATCCCTGACTTTTCCTGAACATCTAGTTTATGAGCTCCTCAAGGCCCATCTGGAGAAGGAAGAACAATGGGTTTTCTTGTGTGTGTGTGTGGTCAGTCACTCAATCACATCCAACTCTTGTGACCCTATGGACTGCAGCCTGCCAGGCTCCTCTGTCCATGGAGATTCTCCAGGCAAGAATATTGGGGTGGGTTGCCATTTCCTCCTCCAGGGGATCTTCCCGACCCAGGGATCAAACCCGTGTCTCGCACAGCTCCTCATTGGCAGGTGAGTTCTTTACCCCTGAGCTGCCTGGGGAGCCCCAGATTTTTGGATACTGGTGTTTTAATAATGAAAAGTTTTATAGTTACCCAGTTCTTTTACCTTTTCAATCACAATAATATATGCTGACCTTGATACACTGCTGCTGTCTAAGTTGTGACATTCTAAGTGCCTTCTAAATTATGAGAAATATTTAACAGAGTTATAATGTTTAACAGAGTGACAGCATTGGTCTTTTTTTTTTTTGAAGGGGTGATGGAAGAGGTTAAAATTCTGTGTGTTCTGTTGCATCCAACTTCTGATCGTTAGGATCGGAACAGTGTCCCCAAACTGCTTAGGGTCATAGAAAGTTGACCATGTTTGGGAAGCAGGTATTATCAGGTTTTATCCAGCCAATGACAATACCCAGGTATATTATACTGAGGTGGACGTTTGAGAGGAAGCTCTGAAAAAATCATCTGAACCTAATGCTGGCAGAAGAAAGCGTAGTTGGATTTCTTGATGTTGATGAGTGGTAGATTTCTACCAGGAAAAATAAATTCATATACCTTTGAATCATTTTTTTTTATTGCACCTTATAGAGATTTACCGGGAGATTTTCACCCAAGATCTAAGCATTCCAGATCTTATCAATGAACTCTTTTCCCAGGCTAGGTAGTTGGGGTTACAACACAAAAGAAAAATGACAAATCTGGAGATAATGAATGGCCAGCAGAGGGATTAGCAGTAACTTATCCAAAGAAGAAAATAAGATTTGAGAAATACAAAGGCTGTGAAATATTATTAGTAGAAACAGCTTAAAAGGACTGTAACACTAACCCTCAGCCGTCTTAGCTGAGAAATGCCACTTTTTCAGATTCTATGAGCGCCTCTGTTATAGTGAAGCGGCATTTCGATTACGGCAAACAAAAGTGGTCCTTGGGAAGTCTGATGACTTGACGGAACTTTATGTTCTTCCAGGAGTCTTTTTGTAGGTGGTGCTTACTTAACTTCAATTTCAGAATGGCTTTGTGGCACATCTGATTTTAATATACGGTTGTTAAAAATTCATGTGAATGTAATAAAGAATTTTAAAATAAGCTGATAACATTGGAGCCCAACAGAGAAACCTTAAAGAAAAAACTGACGGTGGGAGAGAAGAGATCCTGTCCTCACATTGAATGCCAGTTGTCCTTCTAGGTGCATTGCTCCACAGAATCTTCACGAACCGACAGCATTCAGCGCTGCCCCTGGGGGCTGGACAGCATCATCCGTGGCTTTTGGGCTTCAAATTTTTGCTCTGCCCCTGATGAGCTAGCCTTAGCCAGCTCACTAGTCTTGCTGGGACTCAACTTCCTCACCAGTAAAGTAAGAGTAGGGTGAAGACTTGCAACAAAAATCCTGCCGTCTGTTGCGTGACTTATGCGACTAAGCTCGCTTTGTGTGAAATCAAGTGACTGTGGAAATGGAACTGAGCTTTGCTGTGGAGAAGGAGGGTTTGCCTTCATCTGCTTCTGGTTTGCCCTCTCCTCCTTGGTAACCCCCAGACACTGACTTCTGGACAGTCAGCCCTCTTTGTCATCCACAAAATGTTATTTAGGATAACCTCACCAAGTTGGCAGCTTCCCACCCTCCACCATCCCCAGTTTTCTATGTAGTATATAAATGTTTCAGAAATTCTCTTCTTTGAGAAAAACCTGAAAGGAAAAAAAAAAATCCCACAGAGACGGAAGAAGAGCTCACAGACTAAGGCTTGGAAGAGATTTCAGCCAACCACAGTGTGTTAACCTCATTTGGATTCGAACAAGCAGATTAAAAAAAAATTAAAAAGACATTTGTAAGACAATTGGCACTTGGCACATTTAGTAGATATTGAATCTTAAGAAATGATCATTAATTTTTTTAGGTGTCATACCAAGGTTACAGTTACGTGTTAAAAAGAGTCCTTATCTTTTAGAGACAGATTCTGAAATATTTGCAGATAGAATAATATGATGCTGGAGGGGGAGTTAGTGAGTAGATAATACAGATGAGACAAGCTCGGCAATGAATTGACAATTATAGAAATTGACTGGTGGGTACATGGGAATTCTTTACATGATTTGGTCTACTTTTGTATAAGTCTCATAGATTCCATCAATTAAAAAAAAATATATAAAAGGTTAAAATAGATAACAAGGACTTACTGTACAGCACAGGAAATTTGACTCAATATTCTGTAATAATCTATATGAGAAAAGAATCCAAAGAAGAGGAGAAATGCAGATACATATAAACAAATCACTTTACTGGACACCTGAAATGAATACAATGTTGTAAATCAACTGTATTCCAGTATAAAATTAAAAAAAAAAAAAGCTTACCAGGGATTCATCCTAAAGGAGACATATTTGCTGAGGTGTTGGAAAGGGCTGCCTGTCACCGTTGCATAATCGTTGGGGGTAAATTTGGAAGTTCATCAATCAGAAAGCCTATAGTGAGGAGGCGCTGGCTGGCACGGGGCCCAGCTCTGCGTGGCCGTCATCTAGCCTCCAGGCCAATTTGCCCTCTATAAATATCATCTGTATGAATGCTTTACTATTTTAACGCACGCTTGCCGCAGCTGCTCCGCGTGTTTGTTTACGTAGCTGTGAACCCTTCTGTACACATCACTATCTCCAAATTGCCCATGTGTCAGGCACATAAAGGGCCCCCTTTAAAAATACATTTGCGCAATGAGATATGGCCAGTGCCCAGATGTCTGGGTGGCTGGTGTCAGAATTTTCCAGGGTTGGATTCATTTTCAAAAATAGAATCACATGACTGGAAGGTTCTTGAGAGGTGACACATTCCCCCTGATCTGGGCAGGGCCAGATCCAAGCCATCCACCAGGAGCGTGGGTCTGTCTTAGGGCCAGG
>NW_011494609.1:1465424-1483077 GCF_000754665.1 Bison bison bison | reverse complement strand
GGGGGGCAAGACTCAGCCGCTTGCCTTCCAGGAGCTGACCTGCCATTTCTAAAGATGAGCCTGACCCTGAGTGATGTGATGAAGCAGGCTGGGGGCAGCGAGCTCGGGGATGGGATATTTACTGTGGGTCACTGGCTGACCTGTGCTGAGCCTGAGCCCCCAGCCGTCTGAAGGACTGGTCTTCTCAGCCTACTGCTCAGTAGCTCGGATCTCCAGAAGATACCACACCGTGCAAGACAGGAAGAGGGCATTGCTTCAAGGGTGCAGAGGTGTTGCTGATGGGGCTTGTCCTTGAAATGGGCCTCAGTGAGAAGCCCCTTAATGGAGGTCATGGACAGTAGTTTAAGGTCAACTGAGACAGACTTGAAACAAAGCTGGAGTCAAGCAGAGGCTGTTTTGAGTCAGCTTGGGTTTCCATGGCTCCTAATTTCCCATCTAGCCCTCCAATGAATAAAGAGATCTTTGTGAATTTGTTTTCCTCAGTGTGCATTTGGTCCACATTAATTTTTTTCCTGTGGCTCTGGTTCACTGAAGCATCTTTCCTTCCCCAAAGTGAAAGTGAAGTCGCTCAATCCTCTCGGACTCTTTGAGATCCCATGGACTGTAGCCTACCAGACTCCTCCATCCATGGGGTTTTCCAGGCAAGAGTACTGGAGTGGGTTGCCATTTCCTTCTCCAGGGGATCTTCCCGACCCAGGGATCAAGCCCATGTCTCCTGCATTGCAGGCAGATGCTTTACTGTCTGAGCCACCAGGGAGTCCTTCCCAAAGGCCTGTTTCATACCCATAAATCCCAATTGTGCTTTTCATTCACAAAGAAAAAAGTGTCCCCCTGAAGTTTAAGAGATCAGACGTGCTGGAAAGACTGAACTGTGCAAATCCTGTCAAGAGAAAAACCAAGAGATGTCTAGCTTCTAGAAAAACCCAGAACTTTCTACAGCACACCTTCTCCCTCTATTTTTGAGAAATTAGAAAATTATTGTTATTATTTTTAGAAAGTTGATAGCAGTTGCCTTTTCCCAGGAACAGGGGTGTGTTGATTCCTTTTTGCTGGCAAACACCCAGTTTTCTCTAAAGCAGCAGCAGAAAGGCCACCGATGCTCAGAGGCAAGTGTCACTATTAATTACCAACAAAGGGACGGTCCTCTGGTTGGAAAGGCTCACTCATTACAAGCTGTCATCAGAAGGACACGGCATGCCCTGGGGAGGATTCCGACTCAGGGACAACACAAAGATAAGTTCCTTATTCCGCATTTGTTTATCTTTCGAGATTGGGCTTTGATCTGAGGAAACACTGCTCCTGCAATTTGAAGTTCGAATTAACACCAGTAACCAGATGGTACCACTCCACTGGATTTTGCTTCTGGGGCTCAGAGATGGGAGGAGAACGAAGCTTGCCCATTTTCCTCCCTCCTGTCCTTTTGGGAGAGTTTATAGCGAGAAATCAAATATTAAAACTGCATCCCCAGTGGTCAGTTTGTGCAGCCAGAGGCTGTATCTCAATGGCCACCACTAGGGGGACCCAGAGTCCCTGTGCTTGGCCGGGGAGGAAGTTTCTGGTCCTTGGGAACTGAGGAGCTCCGTTTGAGTCGGTTTTCCCTCCCCTCTTCCCTGATCCAGGCTCCTCCCCGCTCTCCTCCTCCCTGCTCTCCTCCTCCCCCTCTCCCTTCCTCCCACAGAACTATTGCCTCACCAGTGTGCCCCAAAGTCAGTTACTCAGGGTACAGAGAGCCCTGTGCACCTGTATAGCACTTATTTAGCATTTCACAATAATTATTTTATTTTAGACGTTCCTTTTGTCTCATGCAAAGGAGCACAGTTTATGCAATGCCTTTTACTCACCTTTTCATCCTTGCAGCATTAAAAAAAATCTACTGCCGAAGGTTTTACCACCTTAAGAGAAATTTGTTAGAGGTAATGACCTTGCCTGTTGGGTCCAGGGAGGCAGAGACATGGCACCAGTGACTTTCACTGGATGGATGACCGAGCTCAAGTTATGGGTAGACGAAGAGTCTGGAGTCTGGCCAGTGGCCACGCATTTTCAGATTGTGTAAACCTACCCTCAGCCTCAAGTTGAAGACCTCAAAGCATAGAAGGGCCGATTGTACAACTAAAGAGCATCCCAAGGCTAAAATCGATAACTCAGAAGGCAGTAAAGCAATGTGTGGATTAGTGTTCTACTTTATGCTCATCCTATGGGACACTATTAGCTTAGGTCAGGGGTTATGACTCTATTTCATACAACATTACAGATGAATATGGAAGGACCTCCTTTGCGGCTGGGATGTGTAAGACATATGAAAAGATGTGAGTGAAGACGTCAATAAAAACAGACCATTTCTCTATTTTTAGAAGAGATTATCTTGGTTAAAATATTCCAACAACTAGCTGTTCACAGCAGAAGGGCCGATAGGACTATGGTGAGTGGGTCTCAATTTTTATTCTTTTCTGCTTGAGTTATTTACTGGGTCTACAGGAGGTGTGGCAGTTAGAGTATAGAGAAAAGACACCAAATTCCCACTTGATGTAAAAGAAAAGCCAAGGCTGTGGGTCTTGCAAATGACTCCCAAAGAAGGGGCAAAATGGCATTTTTATTAAAGCAATTTGTCAGGTTTTCTTTTGAAAGGCTTAACTTCTTCTTCCTGTCTTGGCAATAAATAGCCTCAAGTTATACAAACTAAACAATGCTTTAAAACCACATAAAATTGCTTTAGAGGGAGATCAAATTTTCATTTAAGTAAATGTTTGAAAATTTAAAATATATTAAGAGGTGTTTTTAAAAATTATTAATTTATTTTCCCAAGGGTTTTTTTTTTTTTTTTTTTTTAAAGCTAAACGGTTAGACTTCTTGGTGGACATCCTTAAGGTAAGAGGCTACGTACTATTTCATGAATAAAGAGGTGACATCTAATAGTGAGGGAGGTTTGGTTTTCCACATCTTGTCATGAGTAAGGATTTGAAGTCCGGCTTAACATGAACATCCATCCCCAGACACTCCAGAGCGGGAATGCCTTACCTGTAGCTTCCACCATTCCTTCCAGGATGACCACAATTTCCAGTTCCTCTTTGGGCAGTTGGGCTTTGGAGATCTCCCAGAAAGGACTCTGCTGGTTAATTTCGTGGCTGATGATGAGTGGAGACACCAGAAACAGACGGTCATCCCCCGTGTAATACCCGACGTTGATGTCCGTCTGGTTCAGAGGGATGAACTCCCCTTCCGAGGTCTGTTTGGATTTAATCAGCTTGGCTCTGATGGAAGCCTCCACGATGTGGGAATTCCTCAGATCCCCCACCCGAAACATCAGGCACAGTTTCCCATCCCGCATGGAGATCACCGCGTGCGTGGAAAAAACCAGGGTCTCCGCCCTCTTCTTGGGCTGCGATATTTTAACAAACATGCACCCCACCATGAAAGCGTTGACAATGGACCCCAACACTGACTGGATGAGGAGGAGGATGATGCCCTCCGGGCACTTGTCCGTGATGACCCGGTAGCCATAACCGATGGTGGTTTCTGTCTCTATGGAGAATAAAAAAGCAGAGACGAACCCGTTGAGGTTGGTGACGCATGGAGTCCACGACGGGTCCTCTATGTGGTCCATGTCTCCTCGGATGTATGCAATTAGCCACCAGATCATCCCGAAAAAGAGCCACGTCACGGTGTAGACCATGACGAAGATGAGCAGGTTGAACCTCCACTTGAGGTCCACCAAGGTGGTGAAGATGTCGGTCAGGTAGCGGTAGGTTTCCCTCACGTTGCCGTGGTGCACGTTGCACTTTCCGTCTTTCCGCACGTACCTCTGGATTTTCCTTTTGGTCCGGTCCCGGCTGATGTGTCTCGGCAGGTCGTCCCTGGCCTGCTTAGGCAACTTTGGCTGGTGAATGGCCACGGGGCTCTCAACGTCCTGGTCCATGGAGTCACCCTCTAGGACATTAGCTGGTGGTTTGGAGAAAAGAAAAGAAAAACCAAATGAACCGCTGGCTCTCTGAGGGTCCTGGAAACCCCCTTGGTGGTTGGCAGTGTGGTAGACGACCGAGCATCATTGGACCATTTGTGCAGCTCCTATCAGAGCAGATGAAGCCTCTTTTGGGGGGAGCGTCATCTGCCTGTGCCCTGTGATCTAGCTTGTGTAAGGACTTTACCACACTTCCCATCAGGACAAGGCTCACTGCTGTGAAAGTGTCTCCCTGCCAGCAAGTTCTAAGAGTCGGCTCTGACAGCAGGGTGTCTCCTGGCTCTCTCTGAGATGCTGTGGTATGTGAGAAACAGCACACTCCGGATAAAGAAATGTTTCGATCCAGACAGCCTTGGTGCTACCACTCAGTGGCTGTGGGCTCCTGGTCGTGATGTTACGGATTGTAGAGATGGGTCCTCTGAGGACATAATTAAGGTTAAATTAGTGCAAAAGGGTGAAGCCCGAATCCAAAAGGACTTGTGCTCTTTTACTGAAATGAAGAGACACCGGGGCTGTGTTTTCGGAGAAAGGCCATGTGAGGACACAGAGAGGAGGCAGGAAGAAAGGTCTTCCAAACCGATTGAGGGCACCAGAAACCAATCCTGCTGGCACCTTGGTCTTAAACTTCCAGCCCCCAGAACTGTGAGAAAATAAATTGCTGCTGTTTAAGCCCTCCAGTCTGTAGGGTTCTGTTAGGGCAGCCTGAGTAGACCAATAGACTATTAGAATTCATTGACTGATCCACAGTTTTCACATGTACAAAACGGTCATCATGATAGCCCATTCATAGGGTTATTATAAAGTTAAACAAAACCACGTGCATGATATCTGCCTACATGAAACAGACATGTAATAAACATTCCTTTTTATTGTCCCTTTGCTACTCTCCTTGATTTTAGGGGCAAGAATTTTGAGTGAACTCTTTAAATTGTCAGTCAAATTTCAGAGTAGAAAAAATTCTCGTTTTTATTGGTAAGTATGAGCTTCCGTGATAGCTCAGCTGGTAAAGAATCCGCCTGCGATGTAGGAGACCCCAGTTGGACTCCTGGGTTGGGAAGATCCCCTGGAGAAGGGATAGGCTACCTACTCCATTCTTGGGCTTCCCTTATGGCTCAGCTGGTAAAGAATCTGCCTGCAATGTGAGAGACCTGGGTTCTATCCCTGGGTTGGGAAGATCCCCTGAAAGAGGGCATGGCAACCCACTCCAGTATTCTGGCCTGTGGAATTCCATGGACTGTTACAGTCCATGGGGTGGCAAAGAGTTGAACATGACTGAGTGACTTTCACATGCATGCATTTTACCCTAAGGCGATGCCAAGGTTAAAAGCACTGTGGGGCATGTCTTTCTCTTTCTATATGTTTACGTATTTGATTTGGTTTCTGCCTCAACATTTAACATCTGCCGTTTTGGCTTGTGGTTGTACTCTTTCTGCTGGCCTTCATGATTAATGCGTTGGTACAATCATCTGATGACGGAGCATTAGGAAGACTCTCCTGGAATCCGAGTGCAAGGGGACATTTAGAATTGATGTTGCTATGAAACACATATAAACCACTGTGTGAAATTTCTTGTTCAGCCAATAATTTTAAAGCTTTCTGAAAGTTTTAGAAGCAGTTTCTTCCCTCAGGCTTGTGTTCTGTGTCATTTGACTCTGGGGTGCCTTTTCTCCCCTTGGTTAAAGGAGAAAAACTGTTGAGAATGCATTTATCTGAATAAGCAAGCAGCTGGGGATGGGACTCGAGTGGTACCAACTTATCTTATGGATTAACCTTGCTCATGGTTGGATAGTTTCCTTAATAATCAATCCCATGGATCTATTTTTATTTTTCAGCACAAGGAAGAAGCAGCATCTGGTCTGTGAGTCCAATGTTTGGCAAGATCATTTTGACGTTTAGATATCTGCCCTCAGTAACTCTTCATTTGTAGAGGAGGAGCCTTGTCTTTTTTCCTCTTAGAACAGAACAGATACCAGGACAAGAGTCAAAGGAAGCAGCTGAGACTAGGACAGGGTGGATGGTGTTGGGGGATCTGGATGGAAGTCATGGGCAATGTCCCTGCTCACTGCCAGCATCCCATGCAAGGCAGGGTGTTTGATGCAGGGGTTTTCATGTCTGAGCTCTCATTGCTAATTTTGCCCGAGATGGAGTCTCTAACTCTGACTTCATGTGGGCTGAACTCAGTTCAAAATCAGCCAGGCTGGGCACTCTTGTCTGGAGACCTGGAGTGTGGTCTGACCTTGGCCCCAGGTGGGGAGCTCTCTGCCTATACAGAGTCACCCTGGGGTCTTGTTTCCCTGAGTGTTGAGGTGGAAGAGGGTGGCTTTGTTAGATTAGCTGACTCTTAGCAGTTTTCTGGCTTCCCTGGTGGCTCCGATGGTAAAGAAGCCACCTGTCAATGCAGGAGACGTGGGTTTGATCCCTGGGTTGGGAAGATCCCCTGGAGAAGGAAATGGCAAAACTCACTCCAGTATTCTTGCCTGGGAAATCCTAAGGACAAGAGGAGCCTGGTGGGATATAGTCCATGGGGTCAGGAAAGAGTCGGGCATGACTTAGCAACTCAACAACAACAGCAACAGTTTTCTTTGATCTTCCACACGTTCACATGTCATGGAGGGAACCTACACTCACCTCAGCCCCCAGTTCGAAGCTGTCTTCTCCCTCTTCTGGCTCATTTGTAACCATCCTGTTTGAATGGTCAGTGAGTTTCTGGACCTACACGAACAGAGGTAACTGCTCTGGGCAGTCCTGGGAGCCTGCCAGTTGATCCTACAAACCCACTTTCCCCCTTTTCCTAGCTCAGGACTGGGTCACATTTCCCAGCTTCCTTTGCATGGAGGGGCATCCACGCACCCAGTTCTGGCCCACTAGGAGTGGGTGTGCCCTGCTGGGCCAAGGTCTTAAATAATTGGTATGCCCCCCTCCTCTGGTCTTGCCCCTTGTAGGATGGATGATGGAATCACGAGATGGAGGGGCCTGGGTCCCCAGCTGGTGGCAGAAAGCTGCCATCTAACCAGAAACAAAAATAATTGTGTTTAAACAGGTGCACATTTTGACTTGAGCCTTCTCTCTAATGCTATGGGCATCGGTACTGACATGGATAAAGAGAGAGAAGAGTTCTCGGAGGGCTGATGTGGGGAAAAAGCCGGGAGAGAGGAAGAGAGTGAAGACAGGGTGTTGGGTTTGATGTTGTTGAAAAGAAACAAGGGCCTCCCCACATGGAGTCCCTTGTGCTAAGCTCTGTATCAGCCAAGGCAGACTGAACACCTATCCTAACCCCAGGTTCAGTCCCTCCAGAAATGTGACCTTTTACCAGTCAGTCTGGAATTTCCCAGCCACAGATGAGGTAATCTCCCACAGGGACCCCTACTTTCCCCGTAAAGCAGGTGATCTTGCCTGACATAATCCTTTATTGTTTACGACTTCTTATCCCATCCCCTTAGACCTTTAAAAATCATCCAGTTTGTACAGAACCCTTAGTGTCTGTCTGCTAAATAGGATGCTGCCTAGTTTGTGCATTGTTGAATAAAGCCAATTTGATCTTCAAAGGTACTCAGCTGAGTTTTGTTTTTTAACAGTATCTAGCGAGAAATAAAATATTGCCTGCCTTGTCAGTAAACAAAGAATGTCACGGTCAGCAGCAATTGCAGCCCTCCAACGGTGAGCCCTGAGGGAACTCAGGAAGGAAACAAAGAATACTCGTCATCTAGCAGCCATCAAATTGTGACCACTCCCCACAGGGAGCCCTGCAGAAACTCAGGATGTGAAACACAGGTTCCTGTTCCCAGACAGCTGAGGAGAACGTCAAAGGAATGATTTCAGTAAGCTCAGACGCTTGCATTTTCCCATTTGTAGAAAAGTACTCAATTCCTGAGCTTGAGATATCTAGTTTTCATTTATTAACTGTCATCTTTTTTTCCCCCCTATTATATGCCCTTTGTTGCGAAACTCGTCCATATTCTAGGTCCCACTCCTCACCTCCTTGGAGTGGTTCTCTCAGGGTTACTTGAGATACTGCCTCCCGGGCTTGAAGTTCTCAGTCGGCCCTCTGAATAAAACATAACTCTTAGCCTTAAGGTTGTGCTGTTTTTCGTTTTTTCAGTTGACACCGTAATGAACTAGCATGTGGTTAATCGAATGTCTGTGTCGTGTGTCAGGGAAAAAAGTGTCAATGCATATGCTACTTAAGTGCCTTTTAAAAACGAACAAAAATGGGAGCAGAGAAAGCTAAAGGTCCAGGGAGTGGAATGGAAAGGTGGCCTTGAAGTAGGGAAGAACAAATCTGACTCCACGTTGCACTGGTTTCTTTTACTTTATCCTTTGGATTCAATTGCTTTTGCTACAAGCTAAGAATGTTGCCCATAGCCTGAAATACACAGGGTAGCCCATTCTCAAAGCTCTGACCTTTAAAGGTGTAATGCTCATTGATCTAGAGATCAAAAGTTGTAGAACTGAGAATAACGTCTGTCTTGTTGGAGCTTTCTAGGATCATCATGACTGGACCGATACAAACAGCGGCAACAGCAAAGGATTCCGACACCAAGACGTTTGCAACAACCAACCACGCTCCCTCCACTTTCAGTATAAAATAAATCCGAACTCTGACTTGGGTTAGATGGTGCTTTGGGACACTAGTCCATCATCTTCTCAGTCTGCTGCTTTTCCAAATAAACTCACTATTCCTTGCTCCCACAACTCATCTCCTGACTTATTGGCCTGTAGTGGGTGAGTCGTACGAGCCTGGACTATGTGACAGCCTCAGCCAGGTGAGGCAGTGTGTGCAGGTGAGATCCATCCCAGGGAAGATGGGATGGGAAGCTTAATAGCACCTGGTGGGGGACAGGAACACAGGTGAGAAACTAGGAAAAGCCAATAGAAGGTAAGAGTATCTGGAGCATAGAGGAGACTCAATCTAGAGTGTCAAGTAAGTAGTGATGCCAGGAGGAGTCAGAGTCAGGTGTGGAGTGGCCCAGCCTCAAGGCCCTGTCCGGAGCAAAAGCAGGCAGCCCTAGGTTGGGGAGGTGTGTTCAGTCGCTTCAGTCGTCTCCGACTCTTTGAGACCCTATGGACTAGCCCGCCAGGCTCCTCAGTCTATGGAATTCTACAGGCAAGAATACTGGAGCGGGTTGCCCTGCCTGGGGAGGGGAGAGGGCCATGGCAGGTCTGAGCTGAGAGCATTGCTTCAGCGCCTGTGGGCACGAATGCAAATACGCACAGGGGTGGGGGGGAATACAGAAAGGAATGTTAATGATGGCTCTTAACGTTTCTTTCTTTCTTGGAATCCCAGGTGTGAATTTGAGGGGGTGATGTGAATTGCATTGGCAAGAGCATTTGAGCTGCTCAGCGGGGAGAGCTGCAGCTGTGGCTGGTACAACAGACCATCCTTCCTGTTCCTGCACAGCCTGGGACCCAAAGGACTTCTCCCGCCAACCTCTCAGCCGGACCACCGCCCTGCCGGCACTTGCCCTGGGCCCCAGTCAAGCGCATGCGCATCAGACTGCCAGTCAGAACACTGCCCCGGTCCTTCCGCATCCGGCACGTGGCTTGCCCAGAGATGATGTAGTGCAACTCTCTGCAAACTGTGAGTTTGCAGCATGCAAAAGGATGACCCGAGCGGGGCCCGGGATCTTGATGGTTTCCTTGACCCGAGTTGCTTTTCTGTCTTTTGTTTCAGAGTAAATGTGGGTCTGTGTGAAAAAGCCAACCCCTTCTCCCCGTTCTTTTTCTCTCTCCTTTTTAGAAAGATGGGCTTCCCCGGTGCTGCTTGTAGTAAAGAATCTGCTTGCAATGCAGGAAACGCGAGAGATGGGGGTTGGGTCCCTGTGTTGGGAAGATCCCCTGGAGTAGGAAATGGCCACCCACTCCAGTCTTCTTGCTTGGAGAATCCCATGGACAGAGGAGCCTGGCGGGCTATAGTCCATAGGGTCACAGAGTCAGATAAGACTGAGTGACTTAGCTCAGAAAGACATTAGAAAGATGATTAATTAACGTTAAACTAGCCAGGGACAGGGGGGCCTGGTGGGCTGCTGTCTATGGCGTCGCACAGAGTCGGACACGACTGAAGTGACTTAGCAGCAGCAGCTAAGGTGCAAAATAATCCGATGGTGAACTTGAACCTCAAAGAAACAACACATGACTGAGTTACAAGCTGGAAAGGACCTGGTCGAAGAACCACTAGAATCACCTTGAGTTTTGGGGGCTTCGCTTGTGGACAGAGGCTGCTGTGATGCTCCAGGTCAGTAGAAATGTTCTTCTGATGAGCAATTCTACTACACGAATTCTGTGGGGGAAACTTGTGGTGCCTAAGAGAGTGTTCAAGGAGCCCTTTGAGAATTTCTATTATCATGGGGGAAAATCCCACAGAAAAACAGGGTGGATCTCAAAGGCAGAGACCAAATCAAAGACTGGAAGGAAATGCACGCAGATATTAATAGGGAACTTCTGAGAGGGGGGCTTAGGGGGCTTCTAATTTCCCTTTTAAATATTCTATGGACTTCCCTGGTGGTCCAGTGGTAAAGAATCCTCCTTCCAGTGCAGGGGACGCAGGTTTCATCCCTGGTTGGGGAATTAAGATCCCACTGAAGGAGGAAACAGACAGAAGAGGCTCCATCTTGAAAGCAGGACTCCACCTTGGGTTAACTTTGATTGTACCTTTCTTTTCCTTTGTTCAGACTAGTTTCAGGGGATTTAGGGATGCACACTTAGAGTATATAAGGTTTTCACAAAAACTGGTCGGGCTTCTTGGCTAAGAGGAGACTGCCTTCGGCCCGCTGGTGTAATAAACTGCACTCCACCATCTGCATTGTCCTTCTGAGTGAGTTTGTTTCCTGGAACGTGGCTACAACACCACATGCCCTGGGGCAACTAAGTGAACACACCACAACTACTGAGCCTGAGCCTCAACTAGAGAGCCGGAGCTCTGCAAACCACAGAGGGAACACCCACATGCCATGACCAGAGAGAGGCCTGGATACCACAGCAAAGATCCTGTGTGCCACAACAAAGACCTAGGCAGGAAATAAATAAATATTAAAAGAGTTTTGACTTTTTCCAAATTTTCTAGGATGACTTTATATTACTTTTACCATCAGAAGGGGAAAAAAAAGGGTATTTTTCAAACAAAATGTTGAGGCTCTCCTGGCATATGACTGATGGAATTTAGCACAAAGGAGCTAAGGAATGATCAAGTACTTGATCTGAAGGTGTCCCATCCCAAGTGTCTGGTAACGTAGAAATGAGGATGTTTGCTTCACCCGACTCTAAGGAAATCATGAGTGAATCCCATGGGATGCTTGTGCTGGGAGGAGCAGTGGGTATACGGAACGTGTGTGGGTCTGAGACTGTTAGGGGAAGCACACTGACTGAAACTGCCCACCCTGGCCAGGCGCCATTGTAACCATTTGCATGAGTTGTTTTACGACAGGAGGTCCTGGTAAGGAGCACGGAACTAATAAGCTGCCACCACCAACCGGGAGAGTCCAGGAAAGGTCAAAGGGTGACACCACGTGTCCAACCACCTCCCAGAATCCTTCTCGCTGGCGTCCATCTTGGCTGAACAGGGCGTGACCACCAGGAAGGCCTCTGAGTCAGAATGATTGGCCGAAGACAACTCGAAACTAATCCCATCACCATAAAACCCGAGAGTGCGAGCCACGTGGCAGAGCTGTTCTCCTGGGTTCCCTTAACCTGCTGATCTCTGCCTGGGTGCCCCTTCCCAATAAAATCTCTTGCTTTCTCAGCACATGTGTCTCCTCGGGCAATTCATGTCTGAGTGTTAAACAAGAGCTCACTTTTGGGCCTTGGAAGGGGTCCCCCTTCCTGCAACAAGACCACTGGAGGGGTGGATATGAAGTATAGATTGCAGGCAAAGGTCTGTGAATATTTTCTGTAAAGGGCCAATGGTAAGTACTTTAGATTTTGCAAACAACATAGATCTTCGTTGCATACTCTTTTTTTCCCCCTCCCCCTGGCAATCCAGTGGTTAAGCCTTCACCTTCCAATGCAAGGGGTGCAGGTTTGATCCCTGGTTGGGGAGCTAGATCCCACATGCCTTGATGCCAAAAACCCAAAACATAAAAAAGAAGCAATATTGTAACAAATTCTATAAAGAGTTAAAAAATAGTCCACATCAAAAAAAAGTTTAAAAGTTGTTTACACTGTTTTAAAAATATAAAATTATCTTTAGCTCATGGGCAGTGCAGAGGGAGGCTGCAGGCTGGATTTGACTCACTGGGCTATAGTTGACTGACCTCTGGGTTAATAGGATGCTGGTAAGAAAGAGAGATGGTTCGCTGCTAAATTAAGGCAGCAGCCGTGAGGGTGAAGATGGGGCAATGGATCTAGGCTGAATAAGAAGCAAAACTCAAATAATCTGGAGATTAGTGGCCACGGAGGGGAGCAGCCAGGAGGATGGGGGATGGCAGGATGGTTGAGACCTGGAGGCAGAGGATGATGTTTCCAGTGAAAGTATCTGCTCGCTTCTGTGGGGTGCCCGGGTGGCTCAGTGGTAAAGAATCCGCCTGCCAATGCAGGAGACTCAGGTTTGATCCCTGGGTCGGGAAGATCCCCAGGAGGAGGGCATGACAACCCACTCCAGTATTCTTGCCTGGAGAATCCCCATGGACAGAGGAGCCTGGCAGGCTACAGTCCACGGGGTCACAAAGAGTTGGATGACTGAGCATGCACGCACGTGCTTGCACCTGTGGGAAATCAAGTGTGTGGGGATGAGGCTTATCAGGGACCGGACCAAGCTCTAGATTTGGAGGTGGTCAGGAGAGGGAAATGGCAACCCACTCCAATATTCTTGCCTGGAGAACCCCAGGGACGGCAAAGCCTGGTGGGCTGCCGTCTGTGCCGTCTATGTCACACAGAGTCAGATACGACTGAAGTGACTTAGCAGCAGCAGCAGCAGCACGTACTCGTGGAAGTGTAACTATGGGTATGGTGAAAGCTTTTCTCTTCCCTGGGAGGTTGCAGTGTGAGTAGAGGTACAGAAGACAAGAGTCTGGAAAACAACTATAGAATGGAGTCAGAAGGAGAGGAGCCAGAGAGGGTCCTGAGGAAGGGACGGATGGGAGACGGGAGGGGTGGAGGGCTACCCAGGTGGCAGGTGTGACGCACACACCATGGGGACAGCTGGAGGAAAGTGACGCGTCCTTTCCCTCTTTCGTGGGCTTCCCAGGAGGCTCAGTGGTAGAGAACCCACCTGCCAACGCAGGAGACGTGTGTTGGATCCCCTGGGTCAGGATGATCCCCCAGGAGGAGTAAATGGCAACCCACTCAAATATTTTTGCCTGAAAAATTCCATGGACAGAGAAGCCTGGTGGGCTACAGTCCACGGGGTCTCAAAAACTATCTTGGGATGCTGATGTTTTGCCAACATAAAAATTATGTGTTTGAGAGATAAAGCAAGAAGATAAACCACGAAAAATATTTTCACACATAATGTTCTCGATTTACAAAAACAATGAATACCCCCATAGGAAAAAAAAAATGATCAAAGGAAGCAAATAAGGAATTTATAAACGAAGAAATACACAGAGCTGAGGAGCATATGTTCAAACATGGCAAAGTGAAAGCAGTGCAAATATAATAACATTTTTTAAACTCTAAAGTTAGTTTCATTAAAAATAGACCATAAATTCAGTATGTGGAGTTTGTGTGCATGGCAGGTCAGTAGAACTGTGAATTTGCATATATTATTGGATGCATAAACCGGCAAAGTCTTCCTGGAGGACAGGGTGACAGTAGCTCTCACAATTTAGAAATGATTAGGTGTATTAGCCATTCTGGGTCTAGATATTTATCCTAAGAAAATAATTTTACAACATTTATATATCACAGGCATGGGCTTCCCTGTGGCTCAGCTGGTAAAGAATCTTCCTGCAGTGCCGGAGACCTGGGTTCAATCCCTGGGTTGGGAAGATCCCCTGGAGAAGGGAAAGGCTACCCACTCCAGTATTCTGGCCTGGAGAATTCCATGGACTGTATAGACCATGGGGTCACAAAAAGTTGGACACAACTGAGCGACTTTCACTTTCATTTTTCACTTTCAGGCAGGGGATATTGCAGCCTCTTCTATAATAGTTAAAAAATAGAGACAATTTAAATATCTACCCATGGAGCACCAGTTAAATAAATATACTGTTGCAGGTATAACCAGTGGAATACTATGCGGTCATTGAAAATGATTTTCCAGTGTTTGGGGGTCTTCAACTGTTTGTGCAGAAGTCACCTTCTTAATGAGGCGCTTGCCTCCTCTTTTAAAAGTCTCAATCACGCCACTCCCTCCTCACATTGCTCTTCCTTATGCTACTGCTTGTTTTTCTCTGCAGCACTTTTCATCTTCAAGGAGGTTATTTACCATGTTGATAATCTTATTATTGGTTGTCCCTGTCCGAAAGGAAGTTTCTGAGCAAAGATCTATGTGTGTTTTATTCACCATGAGATCTCAGGCTCTGGAAAACCTGCCTGACACATAGCAAGCGTCTGCATCTATTTATTGAATGTGTGTGTTTATCAACGTGGCATGTTGTCTATGCCATAGTTTAAGTGAAAAAACATAATAAAATATACAGTTTACTTTGCATATATTGTCTTATATTAATGAGTGTAGAAGAATGTCATCCAAAATGTTAATTTAGGTAAGTCTCTAAGAGCTGTAAGTTTGCGGGTGTTTTCGCTTTCTTTCAATTTTTCTACATCAAAACTTTCCCTTAATGACTCTATAATCTGAAAAATCTGTAGGAAATAAAAGGCTATTTCTGTTTTAAATAATCAAAACAATTGCTGCAGACAGCTACTGAGCCATGTCCATTGGTCTTGGCAATTGGGATTTACAAGCGTTGAATGGTGTTGCTCTCAAATTCATGCACACCTGAACCTCAGACTATGACTTTGTTTGTAAGAAGAGTCTAATTTCAGCTCACTCCAGTATTCTTACCTGGGAAATCCCATGGACAGAGGAGCCTGGTGGGCTATAGTCTATTGGGTCGCAAAAGAGTTGGACATGACTCAGTGACTAAGCAACAACAAGAGTCCAGTTTGGAGCTATAATTCAGATAAGGATTAAGATGGAATCATTCTGGAGTAGGGTGTGCTCCAAAGCCAATTAGTATAAGAGACAGAAAAGGACAGGCAGAGAAGGCTACGTGGTGGGAAGGTTGGGGAGTGGAGTGATGTGGCCACAAGCCAAGGAACACCTGGAGCCCCTGGAAGCCGATGGGTGAGGTGGGATTCTCCCCTAGAGTGTCTGGAGGGAGGGCGGCCCTGCTGACACCTTAATTTCCGACTCTGGCCTCCAGAAATGAAAGAGGAGACTTTTCTGTTGTTTCAAGCCACCTACTTTTTTGTGGCCACGGGAAATTAATGCAGTTGGTGACTTTGAACCGGGGGAGTTTGGGCATGTTTATATCCTGAGAAGAAGCCAAAGGGGAGAGGTTGACTCTACAAGGATGGAAGCTGTGGAGGAGTGAGGTGTCTGATGGACTGTAAATCAAGACGAAGTACTCTTGAGAGCAAAGGTGGAGGGGGGCAGGGTGCAGTGCATGCAAGCTCTGTCGTGTTTGAGACCCCATGTACTGTAGCCCACCAGGCTCCTCTGCCCATGGGATTTCCCAGGCAAGAATACTGGAGTGGGTTGCCATTTCCTTCTCCAAGGGATCTTCCTGACCCAGGGATCAAACCGGTGTCTCCTGCCTTGCAGGCAGATTCTTGACCTGCTGAGCCATGGGCATGTCTGTTTCCTCCCGAGAGGCAGGTGTGGAATGGAGAGGAAGAGAGAAGGATGGGGAGGGAATCTTGGCGACATCTCTCTCAGGCTTCGTGTCCTGGAGGAGCTTCAGATGGGCTCATTTTCCAGTGTGAATTTAAAAAACAATCTGCACTTCAGTAGACTTATTGAATTGCATGTACATCTCACAATGCAAATAACTGAACTCTGCATAATCAGAGATCAGCCTAAGCTTTCCTCATCCTCACTGCTCAAGAAGGGCACATGTAAACAGAAACTTGTACCCTCCTGTTCACAGCAGCACTGTTCATAACAAGCAGAAGGTGGAAGCACCCCAAGAATCCATCAGCAGGTGAATGGATAAGCCTTAAAGAGGAAGGGAATTTGGACACACGGGATAACACGGGTGAACCTTGAAGATATTATGGTTTAAGTGAGATAAAGTCACAGAGAGCAAATGTTTGAGTTCACTTATAGGAGCTTCCTAGAATAGTCAGGTTCTTAGATACAGAAAGTACCAAGGGCTGGCGGAGGAGGGAATGGGGAGTTAGGGTTTAACAGGTACGGAGCTTCAGCTTGGGAAGATGAAGAATTCTGTAGTTGAATGATAGTATGGCTGCATAACAATATGAATGTACTTAATGTCATGAAAATGTAGATTCTATAGAATGACTGAAATGGTAAATTTTATGTTATATATACTTTACCACAATAAAGAAGTAAATTGTGTAAACAAAAAGACAAGCATATCTATTTCCTAAATGAGAAGAGTTGCTCAGTTGTGTCCTACTCTTTGTGACCCCATGGACCGTAGCCCCCCAGGTTCCTCTGTCCATGGAATTCTCCTGGCAAGAACACTGGAGTGGGTTGCCATTCTGTTCTCTAGAAGGTTTATAAACAGCAATAAATAATTGCAGGTGATGATGCTTCAGAGATAGGACAGGGTGGGGTTTTCCTGTTAGAGTCATTCTTGCAGTTTTCCATTTATGCTCCCATTGACGACTGGAAGACATCTGAGAAACAATCAGAGCTGTAGTTACAAGTGGTGCTTAAAGTTCAAAATCAGCAGTTGGCTTTGGTCCTCTTGCCATGATGCTTGTCTTTCTGCATAAATCCTTATGTGATGATTCTTCTTCACTTGTCACCGATGTCTGATGTGTCATGGGGAGGTGAAGTCATGTTTACTTGTCTTTTATCTTGAGCTGTTGTAACAATGGAAGACTATTATAATGATCAGAAATCCAGACCACTGGAAAGTTTAAGTCACAAGTGTGTGTGTTTGTGTGCACGTGTGGGAGAACAGCTACTGTGTTCCACTGGGAAGATGTGATGGAAACTGAAGGGCAGAGGGCACCTTTAAAAATCCTAACTCGGGGGCTCCACACATGAACCTCAATTTAGAATATCTAGTACCCTCTGCAAGGTCAGAGGACTGGCCCTGGCTGCTTTGTACGTGGGTATGATTTTGGACGAGAAGGGAAATGACAGTTCACTTTGGACAGGACAAAGGAGACCAACATTCAATACCGTGATTTCTTTCCTCATTGGATTTGAAGAATCAGAACCTTGGATAGTTACAACTGTTACCGAGAGTTGGGGTCCAACTGCTCACAGCTGAAAAGCTAACGAAGAAGCCAGGTTGATGGAAAGGAAAGTTTGCTTGATTTTGGATGCCGGCCACCAGGGCATTGGGGGCAGGGAAGGCAGATGTCTCTCTAAAGGCAGACTCTCACCTCTCCCCCCGCCCCCCCCCCCCCCCCCGGAAAAGCAGGAAGCAAGAGCTTTTATAGACAGGTGGAGGGGGCTACATGCAGAAATGGCATAGTCATCCTGACGGACAATCTTGAAACTGGTCATTGGTGGTCTGGTGATGTCATCTTGATTGTTTTAAGTACAGTTCAGTCGTGTCTGCCTCTTTGCGACCCCATGGACTGTAGTCCCCTAGGCTTCTCTGTCCATGGAGTTCTCCA
>NW_011494609.1:1427565-1465324 GCF_000754665.1 Bison bison bison | reverse complement strand
TGGGTTGCCACACTCTTCTTCAGGGGATCTTCCCAAGCCAGGGATCGAACCTGGGTCTCCTGCATTGCAGGCAGATTCTTTACAGTCTGAGCCACCAGGGAAGCCCCAGTCTTTAGTTCCAGGGTCTGTCTGTTTCCATTTCCTTGAGGCCAACCCTCAGAACCATGGCAGCTTATGTTGTGGCTACAGTCTGGTTACCATGTAGTTAACTTCTTCCATCTGGTGGGGGTTTCAGTATCTATATGACAGCTCACAGGATATGGCTCAGAATATTATCTATAGTCCTTGAGAAGGAACTAAGTCCTTGACTATGTTTGATGGCTATTATTATTTGATCATCTTTGACTATTTTCCTTTGTTTCTGCATGCTCTCATTACTCTGATTAAACTTATTTTTTTGGCTAAAGTTTTTCCCTAGAAAAAGGCAGGCTGAGAACCTGGGGGCTGGGGTGGGGAACAGGACTGCACGGTCCTGCCTTGTTTCAGGACCCTTAAGAATCTCTCAGGACCATGCACACAGCTGTGTAGGTTGCGTACTGCATAGGGTGCCCGGAGGAGGGGAGCAAGAGGCTGAGGTCCAGTCTGTGCTTTGCCTGCCTTGTCAAACTGTGGGTATCATTTATTTCATCCTCCTCCTTTCTAAATTTAAATTTTTTAATTGAAGTATAGTTGATGTACAAGATTAGATTAGTTACAGGTGCATGCTTTAAGATTACACTCTATTTATAGTTATTGTAAAATATTGGCTATATTCCTCTTGTTGTACAATATATGCTGGTAACTAATTTTATACCTAATAGTTTGTACCTGTTAATCCTCTTCCCCTGTGTTGCCCTTCCCTCCTCCCCTCTCTACACTGTTTGTTCTTGATATCTGTGATTCTGCTTCATTTTGGTAGTATTCCCTAGTTTTTTGCATTTTTATTTTAATTATTGGAATATAGGTGCTTCATACTGCTGTGTCAGTATGAATCAAAGTGAATTGATTAATATTCAAAGTATGAAGCAAAGTGAAGCAGCCTTGTGTGTGTGTTAGTCGCTCAGTCACGTCCAACTCTTTGTGACTTCATGGACTGTACATATACATATATCCCCTCTTTTTTGAATTTCCTTCCCATTTAGGTCATCACAGAGTAGAGTAGAGTTCCCTTTGTGTAGAGTTCCGTGTGCTATACGTTAGTTCTTACTAGTTATCTCTTTAAACATGCATGCTATTCGGTGAGCAAGAGACTTAGAACGTTCCAGCATGTCAGAGACAGGGGTCAGCTCTGGTTGGACTAAGCAGCAAAGTGAAAGTGAAGTCGCTCAGTCATGTCTGACTCTTTGCAACCCCATGGACTGCAGCATGCCAGGCCTCCCTGTCCATCACAAACTCCGGGAGTTTACTCAAACTCATGTCCATCGAGTCGGTGATGCCATCCAACCATCTCATCCACTGTCGTCCCCTTCTCCTTCTGCTTTCAATCTTTCCCAGCATCAGGGTCTTTTCTAATGAGTTGGCTCTTTGCATCAGGTGGCCAAAGTATCGGAGTTTCAGCTTTAGCATCAGTCCTTCCAATGAAAATTCAGGGTTGATTTCCTTTAGGATTTTATGAGAATATAGTAAAGCAATTATGTTCCAATAAAAATTAAAAAGGAATAAAAAGAAGGAGAAAGTTCCTGGTAGTTCACTCTGAGCAGTGACCAGGTAAATGGAAACTTCAGGAAAACTGGTCCTTGCAGTGAAACCCTTGTTGGGAGACTCCAACTGTTACCTGTGGGAGTGACTTGGAGACCAGGATTCAGGGTATTTGCTCTAATAAGGTATATTTAAGTATACAAGAAAACAGTTATTTCCCTGTATCATTTCCCCCTCATCTTCACCTTTACTGCACCATCTATAGGGATCGTGTCATTTAACTTGGCACTCAAAGTTTGTTAGCATTTTGATCAGATTCAACCTGATGTCCCCCCTTCCTATGGAGGCTTGTATCTTCTGAATGGATTGCTTCTAACTAACTTCTGCAAGGGTGAAACTGCATCGCTTTTATCGAGATGTGGTTTAAATTCCTGGTGAAGCTCTGGCTGGAGTGCAAAAGGCCTACATTTTGTGTTTCATTAAATCTGTGTTGTCCTGGAGAAATCTGCTGCTGGCATTTCAGAGTCTTTTGAAGAGAAGCCTGCTCGTTTCAGTCATTGCCTTAGTCCTCAGAAAGGAGCAGGTCCTTAGCCAGGGCTTTGTGGAGGGAAAATGCACTGGATTTGGGGCCTCAAGTCCTCAGATAACCACTTGGTCCCCTATCTTGGTCCACAGGCCTTACTTCCCCACCTCCCGGCGCCTTTTCCCCAAGGACTGCTGGCAGACAACCTACCCCACCAGCTTTGATCCTGAAAAATAATTTCCATCTACAGTTGTTTTTTAGGATGAGATAAGACATTTCTTTTAAAAGGAAGCTTGAAAAGAATGAAATAATGCCATTTGTAAAAAGACGGATGGACCTAGAGATTATCATACTAATGAACTAAGCCAAAGATGAATATCATATGATATCGCTTATGTATGGAATCTAAAATATGATGCAAACGAACCTGTTTACAAAACAGACTCACAGATGTGGAAAACAAATTTATGGTTTCACAAGAGGAAAGCAGGGGATAAACAAAGATCTTAGGATTAACAGATACACAGCACTGTATATAAAATAAACAAGGACCAACTGTATAGCACAGGGAACTACATTCAACACCCCGTGATAGAGCATACTGGAAAAATATAAAGTCAGTGCATGTATATGTGTGCTCAGTAGCTCAGTTATGTCCGACTCTTTGCGGCCCCATGGACTATACGTATACATATATATACGTATATATATATGAATCACTTTGAAACTACATCAGAAGATAACACACCACTGTAAATCAATTAAAAACATTAAAAAAAGAAGCTTGATGTATTTTTGAATGGTCTCTATCTAATGAAGCAAACTGCATGTAGTTTTCCCTGGGAAGTAAAGAAAATAGAATTTTCGCCTGCATCAGACAGGTAGGTGTGGCGGTTCGCTGACCTCCACCTCAACGCCCTGGACACCCCGGGGCTTCCTGTGAACCTGTGTCTGCATCCTGGGCTCTCTTCGAGATGGCACTTGACGGAGGCAGCCTGCCAGGTGATCCCGCAGGCGGCCGGTCTCACTGGCTCTATCTCCTGCAGTCTCCTGTATTTTAAGTGCTCTTCTCATTTGTCGCAGTCACCGTGTGATGCCTGTCCAGGGCTCTGAGATGCTGACAAGCAGAATCTCAATCTCTAGTCTGGATGTGGGCTTCCGGTTCTCTGTTTTGCCGGGTTCCAGGAATACCACAGTCTTTCTTTTCATAATTATTTCACTGTCTGGAGATTACTTTATAAGCCATATCAGGTGGATTTCCTCACCCTAGGGCTGAGAGTTGGGGTATGGTTCAAGGTGTTCCCACTTGGAAGAGTGGAGTGAAAAGTACCACCCCTTCCAGTCTGTGGAGAAGGGAACCCTCAAAAGTTCCCCAAAGGGGACATTGGTTCAAGAATTGTACAGAGCGGAGAGCAGGACATGGGGAGTCTTCAGAGCCCCCTGCCACACCCTCCAAGTCCATGAGACACTGTAAGTTGGGCTAAGAGCCCTCTTATGCTGATAAAGCAGCTCCACTGGGGGAGGGGAGAAGAGAAGCCTTGATTGGAGAGTCTGCCAATTCCTGTGTCATAAAAACTCCCAAGGAGATCCAACCAGTCCATCCTAAAAGAAATCAGCCCTGAATATTCATTGGAAGGACTGATGCTGAAGCTGAAACTCCAATACTTTGGCCACCTGATGCAAAGAGCTGACTCACTGAAAAAGACCCTGATACTGGGGAAGATTGAAGGCAGGAGAAGGGGACGACAGAGGATAAGATGGTTGGATGGCATCACTGACTCAATTGACATGAGTTTGAGTAAACTCTGGGAGATGGTGAAGAACAGGGAAGCTGCGGGTTGCAAAGAGTGGGACATGGCTTAGCGACTGAACAACAAATAATGTTATATATGTTATAAATTATACATATTTTATTATAATATGTTATATTCTGTTATATATGAAAGTGAAAGTCACTCAGTTATGTCCGACTCTTTGCGACCCCATGGACTATACAGTCCATGGAATTCTCCAGGCCAGAATACTGGAGTGGGTAGCCGTTCCCTTCTCCAGGGGATATTACCAACCCAGGGATGGAACCCAGGTCTCCCGCATTGCAGGTGGATTCTTTACCAGCTGATCCACCAGGGAAGCCCAAGAATACTGGAGTGGGAATATAAGAATATATCATGGATGTAATTTGTAATTGCTTGAATGTGCCCCCCCCCGCCCAAATTCCCCAAGCTCATTTCGGCTCAGGACAACCTGTGCACATCTCAGGTCTGGGGACCGTCTATCTGAAATGCACGTTTGCTGGTTCCTGGGGTGCAGTGGGGTCTGGAGACGGTTGGGTCCACACGCGGCCCTCTTTACTGTTGGCTCAGGGCTGGCCCCTCTCGCCCTCTGCTTGGCTGACACGGCTGGTGCTGCAGGCTTCCCTGACTCTCAGGATCCCTATTGTTCTTGGAGTTTCTCCTCCCACGCTCCTCCTCCCTCCCCTTGGCTCAGGAAAGAAAGATGTGACTCAGTCCCTCAGGGACGAGCCAAGATGAGTGACATATTATCCCAATAAAAGGAAGACTCTCTAACACAAATGGGAGGTTACCTGCGCCTCTGTTGCTAGACTCAGAGGGTAGATGGAAGTCAAGGCTCTAAAATAGAATCACTTAACCAGAACCGGGTACCGCCTGGGGCTGGGAATCACCTACAATGCATCGCGCTGCTTTTTCTGTTTCTACCCAGTGCGTCTTGCCCGGTGGGTCTGAGAGTGCAATCTTTCCATGTTCAAGCATGGCCCCACCCCTTAGAAGAGCGGGGAGCCCCAGACCTCAGCACCCAGGCTTTGGGCATTTTCGGGTGTTTATCTGCCTCCAGCCCTTCCCCCAAAGCTCGCCCCTCTGGGGGAAGCTGGTGCCAGGCCAGGGCAGTATCCAGACCAGTGTGTGTGCGTCTCCGTCACTGTCACATCTGTCTCTCTGCAACCCCGTGGACTGTAGCCTCCCAGGCTCCTCTGTCCATGGAATCTTCGAGGCAAGAACACTTGAGCAGGTTGCCGTTTCCTCCTCCAGGGGATCTTCCCCACCCTGGGATTGACCCTGAGTCTCCCACTTTGACAGGCAGATACTTTACCGCTGAGTCATCCCGGAAGCCCCATCCAGACCTGACCCCACTCCAAAAGGTCAGGGCAAGTCCCAAACCCTCCCCCAGAGACACAGTGTGGGGCCACGGGGCAGAAGAGGTGCTTAAAGGGACAAAGTCCTTGTTTGGTGCAGACCCACGGCTGCAGACAGATGAGAAAAAGACATTTGCTCTGAAAGGCCCGCAGCAGGTGGGTGTTGAGGCCAAAGCCCCATCCCTAGAGCAGCAGGTGCTGCTATTACTGGAGCCAGATGGGATCTTAGGCGACAGTTTGCCACAGTCAAATGTCTGTCCCTGAAAAGTGCTTGCTGTTCTGTGCTGTGACGTATCATGTTCCAGCATCCCATGGACCGCCCGTGGCTGAGTTTCCGGCAGGGAGAGGGGACGCTGACATGGAGCCCATCTATGGATGTGCCATTTGGGATGCTCCTGGGGTCCAGACACCATGAAGGAAGGAGGGTTCTCACTCCTGGCTTTCCCTGACTTCCCCAGTAGCTTAGGCCTTGGGTGAGCTTGCCATAGAGTCTAGTGTGAAGTACTTTCAGAGGAGCTGAAATTTGCATTCCTGATATCTTAAGTGCAGGCTCAGCACCCTGTTTTTATGATTTTGCTCCCACAACTTCAACTGGGAGCCATACCCTGTGCTAAGGCCCTGGGGATGTAAGGATGAATAAAACCTAACCCCCTGCCTGAGGACACCATGCTCTTTTTTGGCTAGAAGCTGGACTGAGGTCAGGGAGGGAGTGAGGGGAGACAGTTTCGGGGAATTAAATAGGATGTTCTTTCTTGAAAATTTTATTTATTTTTAACTGGAAGATAATTGCTTTAATTTGGTGTTGGTTTCTGCCATACATCAACATGGATCAGCAATAGGTAGGTGTATGTCCCCTCCCTCTTGAACCTCCCTCCCACCTCCCACCCCATCCCACCCATCTAGGCTGTCACAGAGAACCAGGTCTGACCTCCCTGTGACATACAGCAGATTCCCACTGGCTCTCTGTTCTACTCATGGGAATGTATGCGTTTCAATGCTATTGAGAATTCATCCCACCCTCTCCTTCTCCCACTGTGTCCACATATCGGTTCTCCATGTCTGTGTCTCTATTCCTGCTCTGCAAATAGGATCATCAGTACCATCTTTCTAGATTCCATTACGTATGTGTTAATATATTATATTTGTTTTTCTCTCTTACTTACTTCACTCTGTACAATAGGCTCTAGGTTCATTAACCTCATTAGCACTGACTCAAATGTGTTCCTTTTTATGGCTGAGTAATATTCCATCGTGTATATGTACCACAAGGAGAAGATGTTCTTTTAAAGGTTGTGTTGGAATAGGGGAGGGTGTCAGCTTAATGGGCAAGGGGTTTTCTTCTGAGGGGTGTATGAGAAGGTTTGGGAACTTGATAGAGATGCTGGTTGCATGACTTTGTAAATGGACTAAATATTATTGAAAGCTGCTTCAAAAAAATTAGGTTTTTGGATTCCTGGGCTTCCAGTGGTTAAAACTCCGACCTTACACTGCAGGGGGCCTGGGTTTGACCCCTTGTTGGGGAATTAATATCTCACATGCAGATAATATCTGACATGCAGCAAAAAGAAAAAAAGAAGAAGAAAAGAAAAGATTAGCTTTCATGTTATGTGGATTTCACCTAAAAAAAAGTCACATTGCATGGTAAAAATCCAGAAGGTCATGACTCCCCGTCTGTTCAAGCCTGAGAATCACACAGGCAGTTGGTAGATGGAGCCCGTTGGCAGACCTGCCCAGGGCCACTGGCCTCATGGAGAGAGGTGGACAGAGGTGAGGACTGTCCGCCCAGCTCCCTGTTCACGTACCATTCACTGCTACGTCTCCAGTGCCCACCACCATGCCAAAGCCAGCTTAGGACCTCTGGCTACTCCTTCATAACCAGTGACTATGATGAATGCCCGTGAGCTCCAACCAGCCTTTCACAGTCCCTGGATGGGAGGTGCCATCTTCATCGGTCCCTTATGCAAATTAGACACCAGCTGCTACTACGGGCTGCTGCGGTTGGCTGGCTGACAGCAGGCTTTTCTTCTGACGTCAGTTTCCCAACGGATCCCTTGGGGAGAGCCGTCTTTTTCCTTTTGTGATGTTAGCGTTCCCGGGTTGGCACTGATGTCATGAGGTGCACAGCAGTTTCCTTAAAAAGCACGACTTGCTCCTTCCTTGAGGCCCCCACTCCATCCAGGCCCAATGCCAAGTGAAGACCTGTTTCATCTTGCCCCGCTTTGCATGAGTTTGCTGGAAGAGAAGGTCTCCTTTGGGGTTAGAGTGGCCAGAAGTGGACTGGATTGGTACCTGCCGTTCATTTACTCCTGGAGGACGACTCCCTGCTTGAGTCTGCAGTACTGTGTGAATTTTCATCAGCCACTGGAAATATCTGCATTTCCCTCCTTCTTCCAGCTCAGACTGCGTGTGTCTCTTGCAAAATCAAGTGCCTTTGTAAAGCGAAGCAGGAGGCATGTCAAAAGGACAATTTCTCTGCAGTTCTTTGCCGGTTTTGGTTGTTTTCTGGTGTCGTTTTGCTAAAAGGAAGACACAGTTTTCCCAAGCAGCAACCTTGCATTTTGGAACAACTTTGGGCAGCGCTGACCATAGCAGGTCTCGAATTGAGTCTTCTGTCCCGGGAGGGAGAGAGGTCTGGAGAACGGACTGTCAACTCCCTCTGGTCCTCTCACAGCTAGTGAGGGTGGGGCCTGAGTGGGTTCTGGGGAAGAGGTCGGAACACCAGCTGAGGCTCTCTGTCCATTAAGCCACTGCTCTGGACTGTTTTCTGTATTTGTGAGTCACTCAGTCATGCCTGACTCTTTGTGACCTCATGGACTGTAGCCTGCCAGGCTCCTCTGTCCATGGGATTTCCCAGGCAATAATACTGGAGTAGTCCCAGTATTCTCCAGAGGATCTTCCTAACCCAGGGATCAAACCCAGGTCTCTTGCATTGCAGGCAGATTCTGTATCATCTGAGCCACCAGGGAAGCCCTGCCACCAGCTGCAAATGACTGCACAGTAAAGCTGGTGAAGCCCTGCATGGCTCCGACTGGGGACGGAGGGCCAGTCTGCTCCTGTTTTCAAGTCTGCATTTGGATGGGTTTGGAAGTCTCTGTGGCTGAGATGTGCTTCTCAAGGAAGTTGCTTTTGGTCAAAAGGGAGGAAATGTTCTCGCTGATGTGACTCTGCACCTGGTCAGCTCTCAGGGAAGCTGGGTGGAGGGAGGGGTTTGGGACAGTGGCTTCAGAGGTTTCCTGACGCTGTGCATACTCAATGTCCACACCATGCTCTTTATATTCACTTTATTTATTTTGGCTGTGCTGGGTGGCATGTGGGATCTTAGCTTCTGGACCAGGGATTGAACCCATGTTCCCTGCAGTGGCAGCGTGGAGACTTAACTGCTAGACCTCGAGGGAAGTCTATCAGGCTCGTTTTAAACAGTAAGCTCTTTCTGATTCTCTGCTGCCACAGAAGCTGGCATGGGCCATGGTTTCAGGCAGCCCTTGGGGGCAACTATGATGCCCCATTTGGTGTTGTGTATCTCCCGAGGCTGACTTATTAACAGCCCATAGACTGCAAATGGTCTCACGCTTCCCTGCCCCTGTGGTCTGTCTGCTGCAATGCTGTTTGGGTTTCATGCTCTTGGGATATGGTCCTTTTAAAATTACATTTTCTCCTGCTTCTGTGCTCCTCCCCTGGGGCCCATCAGCAGTGCTGTGCTCTCAGTTCAGCCTCCCACTGAATCATTCTTGCTTTTCGATTCTCCAGCCAAGGTTTATTTGATTTCTTTAAAGTCACTTGATTGAATTCTCCACGCAAATACCTACAGTGAAGTAATTACATTTGCTCTTCTTAAAAGGAAAGATAGAAATCTGTGTTCTTTCGACTTTGCCTTGCCCATGGAAGTCAACAGTTGCAAATGATGTGTCCTTGAAAAGTCAGGTTTTATCCAGCTTTGCAAACTTCTGGCTTTTATCATAAATTCAGAGATGCTGGTGCTCCTAACTATAAATCTAATATTCCTATTTATCTCCTTTCCCCCGAGTCCTAAGAAATACTTTTCAACTAAATGCTCAGGTGACCAGGAGAGATTTTGCTTGTGTGTTTGCTTTAGTGGCTCCTGTGTTAGTTTAGAGAATGCTGTTAATTACATAAGGCACAATGGATTACGTGTCAGCTCAGTCTCCTGTACCAGCCCTAAAAACGAATAGCTTCCTTTTTTAGATTTTTCTTTTCAAA
This sequence comes from Bison bison bison, assembly GCF_000754665.1. NCBI lineage: Eukaryota > Metazoa > Chordata > Mammalia > Artiodactyla > Bovidae > Bison > Bison bison. Next base: position 1,455,815 of record NW_011494609.1, on the reverse strand, counting down.
TTTTCAAACATTGTAATTTACAAAGTTGCATTAGTTTCAGGGGTGTAGCAACGTGAGCTCAGATGGTAAAGCGTCTGTTGGCAACACAGGAGACCCAGCTTCCATCCCTGGGCTGGGAAGATCCCCTGGAGGAAATGGCAACCCACTCCAGTATCCTTGTCTGGAAAATCCTCGCGGCCAGAAGAGCCTGCTGGGCTACAGTCCATGGGGTCGCAAAGAGTCGGACACAACTGAGCGACCAACGCTACACGGGTCAGCTGGTGGAGAATCCGCCTGCAATTTGGAAGATCAGGGTTCGATCCCTGGGTTGGGAAGATTCCCTGGAGAAGGGAAAGGCTACCCACTTCAGTATTCTGGTCTGGAGAATTCCATGGACTGTATAGTCCATGGAGTTGCAAAGAGTCGGACACGACTGAGCAACTTTCACACTATATGTATATATATATATACATACATTCTTTTTTAGATATATACTCTTTTATCTATATTTTCTTCTTTTAGATTATATGTTCTTTTATATCTATAAGAATATATATATATATTCTTTTTTAGATCCTTTTCCATTATATGTATTTTTAAAGATTTTTTTTTGAGATGGATCATTTTTAAAGTCTTTATTGAATTTATTACAATCTTGCTTCTGATGTTTTTATGTTTTGATTTTTCAGCTCTGAGGCATGTGAGATCTTAGCTTCCTAATCAAGGATCGAACCTGCACTCCCCACATTGGAAGCTGAAGTCTCAATTCCAAGACCACCAGGGAAACCCCTCTGTTATATGTTATTGCAAAATATCGACTATGGATCCTTGTGCTAAACTCCATAATTAGTTGTGTGTATATGTTCATCCCAAACTCCTAATTTATCCCTTTCCCCTTTGGTAATCATGTTTGTTTTCTAGGTCGGTGAGTCTGTTTCTGTTTTATAAATAAATTCATTTGTATCTTTTTTTTTTTTATAGATTCCATATATAAGCAATGTCATATATTTGTCTTTGACTTACTCGTGTGCTCAGTCACTCAGCTGTGTCCGACTCTGCGGACTTACTTAATATGGTAACTTCTAAAAACTTCTTGATACACGCAAAACAAAGAGATCCTTTTTAGTCCGCAAGTTCCACTTGGATGGACTGATGGGCTCATTTCATCTGGGAAGAATGACTGACTTTTTCTGGAGAGAACACTGTGGTGGTGGTTCCCAGAGGGCGGGCCAGGAAGTTCCTTGGTCTCTTGTGGTCTCACAGATCTGCACTAATACGGCAGCTACCTGCCACGTGTCCCTGCTGGGCATTTGAAATGGGTCTGAGCCAAAGTGTGATGCGCTGTAGGTGCAAACTAAGCAGGGGATTTTGAAGCTGTCACGTGAAAAGTAATAATGCAGTAATGTAAAATGTATCATCAATGGTTCTATTGGTTGCACTAGAATGATAACACTCTATTATTATACTGGGTTAAATACAGCATATCACTATTTCACCCATTTAATTAATTTCACCCATTTAATTTTTCTTTTAAATTTGCCTGCTAGACAATGTAAGTTAGCGTGAGTGGCTGGCATTATGTTTCCACTGGACAGGGTTGTCACGGGAACTTATACCACCTAGCAACGCTTACTCCTTCTAGCGTGTTGTGAATGAAATTGATTCCAAGGAGCAGCCAAACTGCTGGCCTAAGTGAGAAAAGGTGCTTTTCAGGTGGCTCAGTGGTAAAGAATCTACCTGCCAATGCAGGAAATGTGGGTTTGATCCCCGGGTTGGGAAGTTCCCCTGGAGAAGGAAATGGCTACCCACTCCCGTGTTCTTGCCTGGAGAATCCCATGGACAGAGGAGCCTGGCGGACCACAGTCCATGGGGTTGCAAGAGTCAGACACGACTTATTGCTCTTTCTTTCATACCAGCACAGTCCCATTCAGTGGTCCTCTCTCCCAGAGTTCTATCTTGCTTCCTCCTTTGGCACTTCGGGTGGGGAGGGCTCCAGTTATTCCCAGCCCCGCTGCCTCCCCATCCACGGCTGTTTCCCCCTAGCTTTCCGCACATTGCCATGGGCTCTGTCTTCTGACTCTCCACACCCCCTCCACCACGTGTGTCTTCTGTGTCCTATAGACCCTGATACATACATCTCCCACGTGTCCCTTCCCTTCCCCTGACTCCATGGACGGCAGTGGCATCTGTTCAGACCTGCAAGCCAGAAGCAAGGGCATCCTTGCTCCTGTCTGCTTCACCCCATGGCCACTAAGATGGCCAAGTCCCAGGGCTTCTTCTTCCTAAAAGCTTTTCCTCTTGGCCTCACTTTGGAATAAATGAAGACCAACCACACGAGAAAAGCAGACACTATTAGGGCTTGCTGCAGCAGGAGAGTCAGCCATGCGACTTGTATTTTGGCAGCGATTCAAAGGCAGGCAGAGGAGTGGGAAAGCTTCATAATGGAGACAGAGGAGGCTGCAGGTGGGCCCTGATTGAGGCTGAAGGTGAAGCTATTGGAGAAGCTGTAGGTGGCCAACTAGTCAGGGAGGCATTCCATGGGATTGCTTAGGGCTATGGAGTTAGCTTTCTTTAGTTGGTACTAAGTTGGAAGCGGAGACAAAGGTTAGGAAAGCTGTCCGTTATTACTCAAGGCCTGGCCATTCTGAGCTGATTGTTATGGGAGTCAATATTTAGCTTTCTGGGTTTTACTAGAGATGAAAGTCTGGGTTTCAGACTTTACCCCTCTGACTTAACAGCAGGCTAGCTTCCTGGGTTGTTTATTGTACATAAGGGGTTGGTTTCCCGGGAAAATTGCTGCTGGATGTGGGTCAATGTTCTATTTTTATATATGGTCTGGCTATTGCCTATTTATATATTCAGTCTCTCAGGTCACTGACAGCTTAAAAAAATAATTTATTTTGTTTTGGCCACACAGTGCAGCGTGTGGGATCTTAGTTCCCTGACCAGGGGTCGAACCTGAGCCCCCTGCATTGGGAGCACAGACCACCGGACAGACTGGGAAGGACCTCACTGCCAGTTTTTAATAAGCAACAACAACAAAACTTTTTTTTTTCCTTCTGTTTTTGATTATAAAGATCACATAGCCTCACGAAGAAAGTTTTGAGGAGCCAAGGAAAGAATAAAGACGCAAAGCTAAGCAGTCACCTTGGGTGCTGCCACCAGAGGAAACCACCATTAACGTTTAAGTGGACATCTTTCTCTGTGTCACAACACAGATTCACACCCAACCGGTCAGCCCACGCGTGCTCCTTTGTAGCCCTCCCATCAGTTTGCATCTGGATTCCTCAGGGGTCTCCACGTTTAGGTCACAGCTCTAGTCTTCCCTACTCCACTTCCTTTTTACTTAAAAAACAGAAGTATAGTTGATTTACAGTGCTGTGTTAGTTTCAGATGTAACACAGATAAAGACTCCATTTCCTTTTTCACAGAGCTTCCACTTGGGCTCTTTCTAGCTCAGATCCCACCATATTCCTAGTCTGCTTTGCCTCGTTCAGTGGTCCAACCGATGCTGTGACCTTGGCTTTCCCTATGCCTGAACCTAAAGATCCCAGGGTTCTCTAAGGCACGGTGTCACGCACGTGTCTTTTCACTTCCTTCATCTTCCATGCTCTTCCTCTCCTCCCACAACTCACCCGAGTCCTCAGGACTCAGCTCAAGCTTCCCCTCCCCAGAGAGCTCCCAAGATGGTTGGCTGGCATCCTCACCACCCAGCGCCTGCAAAGGACAGCACTCAGCGTGCCATGTGACAGAGGCCGCCTTCTCCCGGCAGACCCTGAACTCTCAGGGGTGAGTGATGACGGCTCGCCTGCTTCCTCTGCACCCCTGACCCCCGTGCCTCTGATGATGTGGGAAACACAGTGGAAGCTCTGTAGACACTGTCTGAATAAGTACATTGGTGGATGGATGAAATTATGTGAATGTGTGTGTATGTGTTTCCACACACATATCGATCTGTAGATGAACTGGCTGCACATCAGGGTTGATTTTGGGTATCAGTAGAAAATGCCACTGGGCTAGAAGAAGCACAAGCTGGAATCAAGATTGCTGGGAGAAATAGCAATAACCTCAGGTATGCAGATGACACCACCCTTATGGCAGAAAGCGAAGAACTAAAAAGCCTCTTGATGAAAGTGAAAGATGAGAGTGAAAAAGTTGGCTTAAAGCTCAACATTCAGAAAACTAAGATCATAGCATCCGGTTCCATCACTTCATGGCAAATAGATGGGGAAACAGTGGAAACGGTGGCTGACTTTATTATTTTGGACTCCAAAATCACTGCAGATGGTGACTGCAGCCGTGAAATTAAAAGACGCTTACTCCTTGGAAGGAAAGTTATGATCAACCCAGACAGCATATTAAAAAGCAGAGACATTACTTTGCCAACAGAGGTCTGTCTAGTCAAGGCTGTGGTTTTTTCCAGTAGTCATGTATGGATGTGAGAGTTGAACTATAAAGAAAGCTGAGTGCAGAACAATTGATGCTTTTGAACTGTGGTGTTGGAGAAGACTCTTGAGAGTCCTTTGGACTGCAAGGAGATCCAACCAGTCCTAGGATGGATTCAACCAGTCCTAGGATGGATCCAACCAGATCCATCCTAAAGGAGATCAGTCCTGGGTGTTCACTGGAAGGTCTGATGTTGAAGCTGAAACTCCAACACTTTGGCCACCTGATGTGAAGAGCTGACTCACTGGAAAAGACCCTGATGCTGGGAAAGATTGAGGGCAGGAGGAAAAGGAGACTACAGATGATGAGATAGTTGGATGGCATCACCGACTCTATGGACATGAGTTTGAGTAAACTCCCGGAGTTTGTGATGGACAGGGAGGCCTGGCATGCTGCAGTCCATGGGGTTGAAAAGAGTCAGACACAACTGAGTGACTGAACTGAACTGAACTGAGAAAATGCCAACGCCTGCCTACTATGGTGTGGCCACTTAAACCACTTAAAAAAAAATCTCGATTATTGCCATTAAATGTGGTCAGTACTACTTCTGTATTTGTTGCCTCCATTTTTATTTCTCCTGTCTATAATTCTATAAAGATCTCATGGGAAGTGAAATGTTATATTCATAAAAATGCTCTGAATTTTTTGCAGGAAAATTCACTTTTCCCCAAATCAATAAGGTAGCTGCACTACCGTATAAATAGTGGATAGCATGGATTCCATTTTCCCAGATGACAGGACTTCAGGATAGATGATGGGGGAAGCAATGTAGATGATCTATGATTTGCTGGAAACAAAGAATTCGAGACACGCAGATCAGGTGCGGGGCTCATCTAGGGCTTCCTAGTCACCAGCCGGTGTCCTCTTGGGAACGTGCAGGGGGAAACAAAAGTGGCAGAACCCCCTTGCAAAACCTTTCCCAGAAGCCTCTCGTGCACTTACAGAAGTAATTCAAGTGAGAAAAGTGAAGATTAAATGGTTGTTGGACTAAAGGCCAGGAAAAAAAAAAAAAACAACAAAAAACCTCAAGCATCATGGGATGGGTAATGTATCTCTTAAGCAGTGTTTTCCAGAATAGGTTTCTGAGATATTCAAGACTAGAGACCCGGCTTATTGGGGGTGAGTGTCATGAGGATTGCAACAGGGCGGTGGGGTTAGGGTTTTGCTGAGTTTCGGTTATCACACTTTAGGATCCAGGTTTATTTGATGCATCCTTCTATGGCATGTAGTGGGCAAGACCATGCCCTGTGATGTCCATATCCTAGTCCCTGGAACCTGTGAATATTTATGCATGCATGCTTGGTTGTTCAGTAGTGTCCGACTCTTGAGACCCTTTGGACTGCAGCCTGCCAGGCTCCTCTGTCCATGGGATTTTTCAGGCAAGAATACTGGAGCAGGTTGCCATTTCCTGCTGCAGGGGATCATCCCAACCCAGGGATCGAACCTGGGTCTCCTATGTCTTCTGCATTGCAGACTAATTCTTTACCTACTGAGGCATTGTGAATATGTATGTATATTACACAGCAAATGGAAATTGAAGTTTAAGATGGAAGTGACGTTTTACTCCATTGGAATTACCTTGGGTCCTTAAAAGTGGAAGACGGAAGACCAGAGAGATGGCAGCATAATATCAAACATGGTGGAATGAAGCCATGAGTCTAGGAATGCAAGTGGCCTCCAGAAGCTAGTGGGGGCAAGGGAGCAGATCCTCACCTAGAGCCTCCCGAAAAGGTGCAACCTTGCCCTTAGCCCAGTGAGACTCGTGTCAGCCTTCTGACCTCCAGAACTGTAAGGTAATACATCTGCATTAGCAGTGTGGCAAATCTGTGATGACATCTTATAGCAGCGACAGGGTTCAGGATAGTAGATCCCACGGTAAGTGCTTGGGGGGGTCATGGTGAATAAGAACACAGCCCCACCCGTGTGGGGTCTCAGCTTCGAAGGGAAGATCTGTGCACACAGCCACTAGTCAGTCTTGGGGATTCCTGGACTCTGGGGTCTTAGTCAGCTCAGGATGCTTCACTAGACTAGCAGAATTCGAGGCTTCAGGAACAGACACTTGTTTGTTACAGTCCAGGAGGCCGAGTTCTAGGTCAAGGCACTGGTTGATTTGGTTCCTGGTGGGGACTCTTGGTGGATTGTAGATGGTCTCCTTCTTCTTGTGTCTTTACAAGATGGAGATGGTGAGGGGAGAGAGAGAGAGGGACAGAGAGAGGGAGAGCACTGTTTGGGGTTTGTTCTTATGAGACACTAATTCCATCAATGGGCTCCACCCTTGCAATCTAACCACACCCCAGAGGCACCACCTCCAGATCCCATCACACTGAAGGTTAGGGCTTCAACATACAAATTTTGGGAAGACATAATGAGAGTCCCTTGGACTGCAAGGAGATCCAACCAGTCCATCCTAAAGGAGATCAGTCCTGGGTGTTCATTGGAAGGACTGATGTTGAGGCTGAAACTTCAATACTTTGGCCACCTAATGTGAAAGGCTGACGCATTTGAAAAGACCCTGATGCTGGGAAAGATTGAGGGCAGGAGGAGAAAGGGATGACAGAGGATGAGATGGTTTGATGGCATCACCGACTCAATGGACATGGGTTTGGGTGCACTCTGGGAGTTGGTGATGGACAGGGAGGCCTGGAGTGCTGAGGTTCATGGGGTCACAAAGAGTCGGACATGACTGCACGACTGAACTGAAGTGAATTTGGTCCAGGACTTCCCCAGTGGCTCAGTGGTAAAGAATCTGCCTACGATGTGGGAGACCTGGGTTTGATCCCTGGGTCGGAAGGATGCCTGGGAGAAGGGAATGGCTACTCACTCCAGTATTCTTGCCTGGAAAATGCGATGGACAGAGGAGTCTGGAGGGCTACAGTCCATGGGGCTGCAAAGAGTTGGAAAAGACTGAGTGATTAACGTGTACACACATAGCATATAGAAACGTAGAGAAGGTGGACTAATGGTCTGGGATCAGGTGTGAGGTGGAGGTTGAGGAAAGCAGGGAGTTCTTAGGTGGAATAGGAGAGGCTTAGAAACATCCCAAATGTGGAGAACTGAAAGCCACATCCTTCTTTCCACCTGGAAGCCTAGCGATCTGGTATGGTTCTAAGTGTGACCTCTGAGATGAGAAGGTGAGGAGAGGGATGTTTATCAAGTTCACTCTATGTGTGCAATTCTATCTTCCCCCAAATGCTGTGAGCAGATATCATCTGTACAGTATTACCATTGGTAAGGTACAGGAAGAGGAGGTTCTTAAAAATTTTGTAGCTTAGCCAGGACGTCTGACTTCCTGTCTTATGTCAAAGCCCTCCTCCTTGGAATTCCCTGGTGTTCCAGTAGGAAAGAATCCTCCTGACAGTGCAGGGGGTATGAGTTCGATCCCTGGCCCAGGAAAAGCCCACAGGCCACCAAACACACGTGTCACAACACTCTAGAGCCTGTACTTCAAAACAAGAGAAGCCACTGCAATGAGAGACCCGCGCACCACTAGAGAGGAGCCTCCACTCCCTGCAACGAGAGAGAGCGCGAACACAGCAACGAAGACCCAGTGCAGCCCAAAATCAAGTTATTAAAGACAAACCCCACACCCCTCATCATACTCACTCTACTCTGAGTAACTCCCCTCTGATTAAACCGTGGAGGAACAAGGGAGTGCGCAGGGCTTCCTTTGACCGTAAACTTGGTACTTAAAACGAGACCTTGCACCTAATAGGAACTCAATGTTTCTTGAATGAATGCCTCATTTCCTCCTCTTAAGACAACATTTGGAATGGTAGTCTGCAGCTTTTTCATGGTCCCTAAATTGTACTTCATTCTCTGATTGCTCTGTGGCTTTTTTTTTTTTAATGTCCTAGCACAATATCCAATTAGATCCCAAGTAAAGGTTTAAGCTTTTCAATGATGGGATTTTTTGGCTATTGAGATTGGTGGCAAAGCAGACATTCTTCTATATTTTTGATGTCTTTTGAAGCCCTGCCTAGGTAAACCTAAAATCTCTCTGCTGCATGTATTGGTGTGAAATCAGTGAATGATTGAACATGTGTGCAGACACTGTGTAAGTCCTGGTGGAAGGTTCCAGAATATAGGATGTGTTCCCAGATGCAAAGAGGCATAAAGAGATGAAGAGAAACACCATGAACGTTCCGCATACATAAGGCCATTGTTGGAAAAACAGCTGAGAAACTGGCTTTCTTTTCTCTCACCCCGAAAGGGGTAGGTATTTTCTCCTTTTGGAGAGGCCAGAGGAATTTGTGCCTTGCCTTTAAGGAGATCTTTAAAGTTCTTTTGTTTTGCAAAGTAGGAAGCAAAGAGCTGGGTTGTTCTCAGGGATGAAGCATTGAGGTTTAATCAGAAAAAGCTGACACAGGCCTTGCTAGGGGCATGGTTGATGTTCAGTCACTCAGTTGTGTCCAACTCTTTGCGACCCCATGGACTGCAGCACACTAGGCTTCCCTGTCCTTCACTATCTTCCGAAGTTTGCTCAAACTCATGTCCATCCAGTCAATGATGCCTTCCGATCATCTTATCCTCTGTCGTCCCTTTCTCATGCCTTCAATTTTTCCCAGCATCAGGGTCTTTTTCAGTGTGTCAGTTCTTCGCATCAGATGGCCAAAGTATTGGCGCTGCAGCTTCAGCATCAGTCCTTCCAATGAGTATTCAGGACTGATTTCCTTTATGTTTAACTGGTTTGATCTCCTTGCAGTCCAAGGGACTCTCAAGAGTCTTCTCCAGCAACACAGTTTAAAAGCATCAATTTTTCAGTGCTTAGCCTTCTTTATGGTCCAACGCTCACATCTGTACGTGACTACTGGAAAAACCAGAGCCTTGACTATATGGACCTTTGTTGGTAAAGTGATGTCTCTGCTTTTCAATACTTTGTCTAGGTTTGTCATAGCTTTTCTTCCAAGGAGCGAATGTCTTTTAATTTCATGGCTGCAGTCACCATCTGCAGTGATTTTGGAGCCCAGGAAATAAAATCTATTACTGTTTCCACTGTTTCCCCATCTATTTGCCATGAAGTGATGGGACCAGATGCCAGGATCTTAGTTTTTGAATGCTGAGCTTTAAATCAGCTTTTTCACGCTCCTCTTTCATCCTCATCAGGGAGCTCCTTAGTTCCTCTTTGCTTTCCGCCGTTAGACTGATATCATCTGCATACCTGAGGTTGTTGATATTTCTCTGAGCAATCTTGATTCCAGCTTGTGATTCATCTGGCATTTTATATGCTGTACTCTGGATACAAGTTAAAGAAGCAAGGTGACAATAGACAGCCTTGACCTACTCCTTTCCCAATTTTGAACCAGTCCATTGTTCCATGTCTGGTTCTAATGGTTGCTTCTTGACGTGCATGTAGGTTTCTCAGGAGGCAGGTAGTTGGTTTTGCAGTTGCGGGGGTGGGGGGGGGCACTTGAGCACATGATGCAATGAAGTGGCAGGATGTTGATGGAGAGTGTGGCAGGCAGGATCACGTGCCCCCAGAGATGCCCATGTCTTAATCTCTGGAGCCTGTGAATATGTTACGTTGCATGGCAAGGGGGAATTAAGGCTGCAGATGGTATTATGGCTGTTAATCAGATAACTTTGAATTAGAAAGATTATCCTAGATTATCCATGTGGTCCAGTGTAATTACAAGGGCCCTTGTGACTGGTGGAGGGAGACAGAAGGGGAGAACCTGAGAGATGGCAGCAGAAGAAGGACTTGGCCCCATGGGGCTGGTTTTGCAGGTGGAGGAAGGGAATCCAGAGTCACATGGGCAGCCTCCAGCAGATGGAAACATCAAACAAATGGATTTTCCCCTAGAATTTATAAAAGTGACACAGTCCTGCAGAAAACTTGATTTTAGCCCAGTAAGACCTATGTCAGACTTCCCTCAGAATTGTCAGATAATAAATTTGTGTTCTTTGAGCCACAGGTTTTACGGTAGCAACATTTGGAAACCAACACAGGCTGACATGGAAATGCCTGGAGGCTAAGCCACTGTGCTGAGGCTGTGGGAGGCAGAGGTCTTGGGGGCTTCAGTGGGCCTATAGGCATGAATTCATGCTCATAAGATCTTGTTCCTTTGAATGGATCATGTGGATGGGTAGATGACCGCAGAGTCCAGGACCGGAAACCCTCCCCAGAACCTCTCGAGCCACTTGTTCAGCCCCGGGAAGAGCTGTTTTCCCTCAAGAAAGACAGAGATGGGGCGGCTTCCCCATCCTTGGTGGCAGGAGCCCAGAACCAGGAAAATCTGGGATTGTAATGATTGTGCCCCTGAGGGTTGTGAGTAGGTTCACAATTGACTTGTAAGACTTTCTTGAAAGAATATGTTAATTGCAGGATTGTCCTTGTCAGAGAAAGCTCATAAAAGAGATGGGTTTTCAGCTGTGTTTTGGCCAGGATGGGAGTGGTGGCTGGGGAGGAGGGAACCGGACCCCAAGGCATCAAGGATTGGAGGAAAGAAGCCTGTTAGAGATGGGTGTCGGGCGTCCATCTCTAGAATCTCAACAGAGTTTCAGGTTTTCTCAGAGTTTTTTTTTTTTTTTTAATTGGAGAATAATTGCTTTACAATGTTGTGTTGGTTTCTGCTGCCCAACAATGTGAATCAGCCATGTGTATACATACATGCCCTTCTTCTGAGCCTCCCTTCCAGCTTGATCCCAGCCTCGAGGTCATCACGGAGCACTGTGCTGTGCTCCCTGAGCTCGACAGCAGCTTCCCACTCGCTGTCTAGTTTACACTTGGTAGTCTGTAAATGTCAAACTAATGTCCCGATTCATCTCCAGCCTCCCCTCCCCACTGTATATCCACACATCCATTCTCTGCATCTGCATCTCTACTGCTGCCCTGGAAGTAGGTTCACCTTTGCTATTTTTCTAGATTCCCCATATATTGATTAATATACAATATTTGTTTTCCTTTTTCTGACTTTCTTCAATCTGTGTGTCAGACTCTAGATCCATCAACATCTCTACAGAGGACCCAATTCTGTTTCTTTTATGGCTGAGAATGTTCCACTGTGTGTATCTACCGCATCTTCTTTATCCATTCATCTGTCGTTGGACATTTAAATTGTTTCCAAAACACACATGTACCCCGATGTTCATTGCAGCACTCTTCATTAATACAATAGCCAGAATGTGGAAACAGCCTAAGCATCAGAGCTTGGGTTTATCTTGGGGAAAATATGACAGAATGAGTGCACTGGCGATAGAGAATGGAAGAATTCGTAATCAAGAGGGTCAAGTCTCAGCAGAAATATTCAAAAATCCGGTCTCTCTCTGTAATAGATGGAGTCTTTTGCTTCTCCCGCTGTCTGTTACTTTCCAATTCTCTAGGTTGAGGTTTGACAGCTGCTCCAGGATCTTGCAATTTAATTTGTTTTAGGTTCACTTTACTCAAATTCATCCTTGACTTTGTAGTACAAAGGACAAGCCCGTGGGTCTGAGTATCTCCACTGGGGTCTCACTGACCTGAAAATTGTCAGCCCCATGAAACTGCAATGACAGGAAAAAGGTCCAGGGACAAATCTGTGGGAAAGACCTAGACATTAAAGATTCCAAGGTGATCTTCATCTTGCGATGTTTTGCTAGGTAAAGAGCAATTAACCCGGAGTAGGCAAAGGATATTTAACCCTCAGGTTGTATGTATCTCTCACCTCTATGCACCTACAGGTACACTTGTTGATGGGAGGCATTCTTTTAGAAATGTACAGATTGGGGCTTTCCCTGTGCTCCAGTGGTTAAGAATCTGCCTTGCAATGCAGGGGACATGGGTTCGATCCCTGGTCAGGGAACTCAGATCCCACGTGCTGTGGACCCTGCAATTAGAGAGCCCACACACCACAGTGAAAAATCCTGCAACGTGCAGTGAAGATTTTGCGTGCTGCAACTAAGACCCGAGTTAGCCAAATAAATAAATAAATATTGAAGACAGAAACGTATAGATTAATTTCTATAATTCCTAGTTCTAGAGTGGCAATAAGGTAGTCTTGGTGATAGGTAGCAGGTGGGTAGGGTGGGTTGATGTCTACATACAACAGCAGATATGTAGACATCAAAGGGATGGTCAGAGGGAGAGGTGGGTGGCAGCAGGTTTGGGCATCACTTCAAGGAACTTGGGTTTGAGCCAGGAGCAACTTTGCTCAGGAAAGAGTTGAGCAGAGGGTGAATGTGTGTGTGTGAAGCTGGGTAGAGCTGTCTCTACCCAGAAATATCCTCAGCTGGGAGATAACATGGCATCGTGCTGCGGACCCCTCAGGAGCCGCTTCATAAACACACTTGGACTTGATGTATCACTGGGCTGTACGAGATGGAATTTTCATGGCACCCATGCCTGGAACCCAGCTGTAACTTTCTGTGTTATGGAGACAGAGTGGTTTGCCAGGGCTGTCCTGGATTCCTTCCAAGAGGATTTAGACTCCAGTGTAAAGAGAGGCTTTGTGCTTAAGCTCGTCATATTGCAAGAGACGAGGAAGTTGTGTTTGTGGGTTGTGATCCTAGAAATGTCTACTCTATTCGCTTAAGGATGGACTCTAAGGGATGTTGGAGGTTGAAAAATGGTCTTAAGCAAGTCCTCTTGCTTGCTGCGAGGACATGAGCCACTGAGGCAGCATGGGGTGCAGGGCAAACCAACCTTTGGGAAGTAAATGACAATGTCAAAGGGCAATGGTCCCCCACATTGCGGTCCTTGCTATTCAGTCACTAAGCAATGATGGTTTGGAGTCTTCTCACACTGATGATCATCAGTAGGACATTATCTTATGAAAGGAAGGGGCTGGGCTACAAAGTCACAGAGCTGAACCTTTATCGGTGGGATAAAGTATTTGGATTGATGTGTTTTAAAAAAGCTTGCTGTTTTACTGGCAACAGAGCATAGAAGCCTACATCAGTGCAGTAGTTTTATTAGAAACTACAGTTGATAAGAACCAGGAACTTGCCTGAAGCTGCGATCTTGCTACACACTTACAAAAGCCCTTGTTATGGGTTTAGGACTAATAACTTTTTTTTTTGCCAGAGCAAAAAATAAAATTGTTTTATTTTGGACATAACCACAAATTCAGTAATAAATAACCACCTTTCCCCTACCATTTGCAATATGATGAATTTCTAAATTCCTATTTCTTTTCTTTTAATGTTTTACTTTACACAATAGAAATGAGTGCACTGCATTTTAAATCTTCCTTATATTTTAAAGTTGGAGTGAAAAAAGTCAGGTGAAATAATGTTACATGCTGATTTTTTTTTGAAGATTAGTCCTGACCATGATTTAGATACTCATGATAAAATTTGGAAGTTATGTTAAATGTTACTTCTAAATTTCTAAATTTAAAAATTTTGCTCTTAGTTAATTAAAAAAAATCTTTTTATTTAATGGGCTTTCCTGGTGGTTCAGAAGATAAAGAATCTGTCTCCAATATGGGAAACCCAGGTTCAATCCCTGGGTCAGGAAGATTCCCCTGGAGAAGGGAATGGCTACCCACTCCAGTATTCTTGCTAGGAGAATTCTATGGACAGAGGAGCCTGGCGGGCTATAGTCCATGGGGTCTCAAAGAGTAGGATGTGACTTAGCAACTAACACATTTTATTTTATATCAGAGTATAGCTGATTAACAGTGTCATGATAGTTTCAGGTAGAGGGACTCAGCCATACATATACATGTATCCGTTCTGCCCCAAACTGCCGTCCCATCCAGGCTGTCACATAACACTGAACAGAGCTTAAGGTTAATAGAATTAATGAAACCAACAAGAAAGCCTTGGAAATAAGAGAACCCTGCTTGTATTTGTGTTTCATGGTGCCCTTTTGAAGAAGCCACTAAATAAAGGAGAGGACGACATTTCTGAGCACCCTGAAGGAATTGTCTTTTGCAGAGCGGGCACTTAAGCAAGTCCAAGAAACAGTGGAGAGAGCCGGATGCACAGAGAGGATGCGATGGCCTTTGCCTTCAGTCTCATGCGCATTTGCTAAAGGTCCAATCTCTCACTGGAATTCTCCGTGCCTAAAATAATCCATGGTGCAGCTGTAGCATGAGTCCTGGTCTGCTGGGTGTTTTCTTGGGAGGCCATGTAGGGTGCTGCCTGCTGAAGAGGTAGAGAGCTCAGCCTCGCCTGCCCCTGCCGGATGCACAGAGAGGATGCGATGGCCTTTGCCTTCAGTCTCATGCGCATTTGCTAAAGGTCCAATCTCTCACTGGAATTCTCCGTGCCTAAAATAATCCATGGTGCAGCTGTAGCATGAGTCCTGGTCTGCTGGGTGTTTTCTTGGGAGGCCATGTAGGGTGCTGCCTGCTGAAGAGGTAGAGAGCTCAGCCTCGCCTGCCCCTGCCGGATGCACAGAGAGGATGCGATGGCCTTTGCCTTCAGTCTCATGCGCATTTGCTAAAGGTCCAATCTCTCACTGGAATTCTCCGTGCCTAAAATAATCCATGGTGCAGCTGTAGCATGAGTCCTGGTCTGCTGGGTGTTTTCTTGGGAGGCCATGTAGGGTGCTGCCTGCTGAAGAGGTAGAGAGCTCAGCCTCGCCTGCCCCTGCCCCCGGGAGGATGCTGGGCCCAGGGCGGGGGCACCGGAAGTGGGACATGTTGCTGTGATGATCACCTGCTTGTATCCACACTTACACCTTGGACCCCTCCAGGAGTCAAGTGCAAGACTGGACACTGCTGGTTTGGAGTGACTTTGTACTTGCCATGCGTAGAGAGAAGCGTGAGAAACTTCTTTGCTTAGCAGACCCAGTGGACTGAGGGGTTGTAGGGAAGGAGTCTAGCTATCCAGAGGTGTTTCAACTCCAAGGATGGGCTCCTCTTTAAATGTAGTGTTTATGATGCCACAGAAGGCTCCTGATGGTAAGCGACTCAGCTTCTGTGTGCCGAGTTTAAAAGTATGCTGGTGGCATCTTCTAAAACGCTTCCTCCCGAACAGAAGAATAATGTGGAAAAATGATGAACATTTCACAAACCCTTGTACTACTGTGAACTCTTTTACTGTTAGGAGGCCTTTGAAAACAAGAACAATTTTTTTTTTTTTTTAATTTCTGTATCCGCAGGCTCTAGTGCAATACTTGATAGATGGTCATTTCTCAGTGCATTCTTAGTAAATGAATGAGGGAAGGAAAGAGAGAGGGAAGCAAGACTTTTCCATTGTGTGAACAGAAGGCATCAAATTCAAAAGAGTGAATTAGCACAGCTGAAGAATGGGTGGCAATGGAAGTCTATCCACTGTGTACAGTAATTTCTTTCCTTTGCAAATTCAATTGAGCCTTCAACGTCTACTGAAAATGATATTGATAAAAGAAGAGCCCTCCAGAATCTCAAGGATCTGTTATTCACCAAGTTGGAAGTGGAAAAGCATTCACTGCAAGGCACGCCACTCAGTGTCCTCATGAGACCTCAGACTCTGGAGTCTACCACATCTGTGGCCCCTTTGGAGGGGTCCTCCACAGGCTGCTCTGATTCATTCCAAGAGGGCCTGTTCCCCTGCTCACAGCTGACCAGACCAGGGATGGACACCTGATTGCAAAGGCAGCTGCTCTAGACTGACGACTAGTCAATGGATGACCTGACACGGAGCTTCGCCCAGTAGAAGATGATGCTACAGGATGGCAGCTGGTTACCCAGTCTTTCTCTTCCTGGAAGGCTGACTGTGAACAGCTAGAGAAGTCAGTGTTGTTTAGTCACTAAGTCACGTCTGACCCTTTGTGACCTCATGGACTGTAGCCCGCCAGGCTCCTCTGTCCACGAGATTTTTCAGGCAAGAACACTGGAGTGGGTTGCCATTTCCTTCTCCAGGGGATCTTCTCAAACTAAGGGATCAAACCTGTGCCTCCTGCATTGACAGGTGGATTTTTTTTTACTGCTGAGCCACCAGGGAAGCCCTATTTAACCCCCTACCAACAAGGTAGAAAAGAAAATTCATACAATCATATCAACTGAAATAGAAAAAGAGCAGGGAGAGCATCACCTAATTCAACACCCTTTTCTCAACATCTAACAGCAGGCATACAAACATACTACTGAGTAAATAAATTCTTTCCATCTCTCGTATCAACAATTCTATATAACTGATGATTAAAACTCAAAGAGAGAGAAGCCATAGGTGGCAGCAAAAGCTGAGAGGGTTGCAGAGGGAAGGGAATGAGAGGAAGGAGTCAGGGAGAAGGGAGGGGAGAGCAAAGCCAGGAGCCAGTGGAGGCGGGGGAGTGGAAGTAGAGAAACTGGGTCCCACCACAGCCGATGCGCAGCTATTGGCTCACCAGAGTGCCGGAACGCAGCGATGCTAATATCAATAAATCCTGGAAACCCACGAGGCTTCAGTCCCCAGAAGCCTGGCTAGGTGGCCCGAGGTATGTTTAAACAAGCCTGCTGAACCCAGACAGCCCAACAGGCTCCCGCAGGAAGAGTTTCGTTCACTTCAACAGGCCAGCTTGGTCCAGGAGATGCAGCACTAAATCTGGGATTTTAGGGTCCCACGTGCTGTGAGGAACTGAGGGGCCCCTGGGAAACTGTCAGGCTTTGCCTCTGCCTGGAAAGGAATCTGATTCTTGAGCTGAGAATGCAAGAAAACCCCAAGGCACTGTATAGTAAATTTCTGAAGCGAAAGAAGGAAATACAGGTTTCCAGGAGTCAGAATTGGGTCAGCAAGGAGCAGGGGGAGGACCCGAAGACAAGTCCCGAGCTGAGTGACGGCTGCGGGGCTGGCTCCGTGCAAAGGCGCACAAGTGAGCAGCAAATGCCCGCGTCGTGTGCAGCTGGGTTGGGGGAGGGGGGCAGCCCCCACCTCTGCACGCTCGGGGTTGCGGGTAGGGGGAGGTTCCTGCTGCCTCAACGCGGAAGCGCAACGCTCCGAACCTCCCAAACAACCAGAGAGAACAGTTGGGGCCCCAGAAGGCCTTTCCCGGCTTGGGTGACAGCTGTGATCTTGGCTGTCCCCTAGTTCCCCGTAATCAGCACAGCGAGGGCACACGTGCGCTTCTTCCTGGGAACCGCGGGTCTCCGAAGGGAGGGAGACCATGTCGGGGGAAGCGGCAGCCAGGGGTCAGCTGCAAAGGGCGGCAGGGTTCCGGTCCCACGGCGAGGACGCCTCCCAGTTTCCTAAACCAAATAGACACAGAGGGCTGCATCTGGAGAGATGGACAGCGGTCTGCCCGGTTCGCAGGTCGAAACTCAGAGTTCTTTGCCCGGCTCAGCTCCCGGTGCCGAAAAGGGACTCTGGACAGGAAGCTGGGGAAGACCTGTCCAGATAATGTTAAGGTAGAATGCATTCCAGAGGGCCGTCTGTTCTTTCTCTGGCTGCTGCTGCTGCTGCTGCTAAGTTACTTCAGTCCTGTCTGACTCTGTGCGACCCCAAAGCAGCCCACCAGGCTCCCCCGTCCCTGGGATTCTCCAGGCAAGAATACTGGAGTGAGTTGCCATTTCCTTCTCCAATGCACGAAAGTGAAAAGTGAAAGTGAAGTCGCTCGGTCCTGTCTGACTCTTAGACCCCATGGACTGAAGCCTGCCAGGCTCCTCCATCCATGGGATTTTCCAGGCAAAAGAGTACTGGAGTGGGGTGCCATTGCCTTCTCCGCTACTTCTCATTATTTGACACATCTCTTACAGTAGAACAAGGGAACACTCACGGCAATGTTTCACAGGCGAGCCCCGAAGAATCCTGGGCACCCTCGGATTGTAAAGCAGGGGTCTAGGCTGAGTCCTCGCTCTCCTTGGCTTCTGATCATCTGATGTCCCTGCCTTCAGTCCTAGGGGTGCCTTGGTTTTATTGCATTGGGAACAGGGCTGGACCCCAGAGTGTGTATTAAATGGCTTTGGAGCTGAGGGTCGCTCCCTCGTGGGGGTCTGAGGTCAGACGTGGCACGCCTGTAAGTAGCTGTCAGGAATGTTTGAAAACACCTGGAGCTGGAATAAGACTGAAGACACGGTGAGCAGCAGAGAATTAAACACGGATGCCGTCTACAAGCCCAGCCTGTAAGTTCTGCATGTGAAACAGACGTTCCTAGAGGAAGAAAACCTCTGGGGCAAGGAAGGCCCAGGCAAAGCAGTTACTGGAGATGCTGATGTATTCCTGGTGTTTTTTTTTTTTTTTTTTTTTTTAAGGATAGTGAGGTGTTGACTTAAAAAATATCCACAACCTAGAAGCTGAGAGTTATGTTTTATTGGGTGGGGATTTTTAGGATGTTAATTAAGCCCAGGAGGCAGCATCTCAAGATCTCAAGTGTCCCTGAGAGAATTGGTCTGAGGGGGCCGAGAGGGGGAACCAGGTTATATAGGAGTTTTGTAGCAAAGGGCAGGTAGTCTGAACATCAAAAGATTACTGTTAATTAAGGGAAAACCAGGTATCACAGGGCTTCCCAGGTGGCGCTGGTGGTAAAGAATCTGCCTGCTAATGCAGGAGACATAAGAGACAAAAGTTTGATCCCTGGGTCGGGAAGATCCCCTGGAGGAAGAGCTGGAAACCCACTCCAGTATTCTTGCCTAGAGAATCCCATAGACAGAGGAGCTTGGTGGGCTACAGTCCGTGGGGTCCATAGAGTCACACACCTATAGCGACTTTGCACGCAGGCATGCAGATATCTCAAAGTAAAAAAGTGAGTGTTGCTCACTCAGTCGTGTCCAACCCTTTGTGACCCCGGGGACTGTAGCCTACCAGGCTCCTCTGTCATGGGATTTTCTAGGCAAGAATACTAGGTTGGGTTGCCATGCTCTTCTCCAGGGAATGTTCCCGACCCAGGGATTGAACCCAGGTCTCCCGCATTGCAGGCAGATTCTTTACCATCTGAGCCACTAGGGGAGTAAAGTGAAAGTGAAAGTTGCTCATTCATGTCTGACTCTTTGTGACCCCATGGACTATACAGTTCATGGGATTCTCCAGGCCAGAATACTGGAGTGGGTAGCCATTCCCTTCTCCAGGGGGTCTTCCCAACCCAGGGATTGAACTCAGGTCTCCTGAATTGCAGGTGGATTCTTTACTAGCTGAGCCGCCAGAAAAGAATCAAGTTAAGGTTAATTTAGCGCTTTTCTATGTATGGGCAGATGCTAAAGTCTGGGCTCACTGAAATCATTCCTTTGCTATGCACCTCACCTGTCTGGGGCCAGAATCCTGTGTTTTCACTGCTGAGTTTCCTCAGGACACAGGGTAAGGAGGGGCTGCGGTGTGATGACTGCTAGATGGCCGATATTCTTTTCAGCCCTGAGTTCCCTCAGGGCTCGCTGTTGAAGGACTGCAATCGCTGATGAACGTGACATCCTTTGTTTATAGAGCTGGCAGGAAATATTCCATTTGTCAGAGGCTTCTCTGCAAGGAGGCCTTCTGGGATCCCAAGACAAAGCATTCTAATTCTTCACTGCTGCTGGCTGGAGCAAAATGAAACTGGCTTTTTAAGAGACCACAAGTCTGTGAAGAAGTAGGAGCTCTTTTTTTTTATTTTTATCAGGGATCTCCTAGTGCCATAGTTTGTGAGCAGAACACAGAGCTGGTCACGATAGCGCGAAGCCCCTGGTTTAAACTGATGTGTCTTTCTGGTGCTTGGCAGTTTATAAGCCCCCAATAAATGTCACTTTGTTGAATAAAAAAAAAAATGAAAGTTTGAAATGAAAAGAAACATACTATGTGTTTCTGTGGTTCTGATTTATTTGTTTTGAAACTGTGCTGTAGCAGAAGGGACTGTACAGTCCCTTACGACCATCACGTGCCTCAGTTTATGCATCCATATAATGGGTGCATGAGGCTCCATTGATGGCGCACAAGGGAAGGCTGAGCATTCCAGGAACTGCAGGAGGGAGGGTGGTGCTGCGGGGTGAGGTATACGGCAGGGTTTGCCTCACCCCTCTCAACTGAAGGAGGAAACAGGCTCCGTCTTGAAAGCAGGACTCCATCTTGGGCCGGACTGTGGACTTTGAGCTATATGCTCAGTATCTATGGAAACGACATACCAACTCGGAAAACCACGACCTCCCACCCCCCCCCCCCCACCCCACCGCCACCCATGGAAGAGCCCCAGCTCGTATCTAGTCTCTGTCTCCTAAAAGAATGCCCTAATTATCTGTGTAACCGAATAGAATCATAAATTCTGTTTATTGGGGTATGACCACAGGCCTACTGATAATTGTCCACTGTTAACTACTTAGGCTTAAGGCATATGAATCACAGGTTAACTTTGATTGTATATTTCTTTCCCTTTGTTCAGACTAGTTTCAGAGAATTTGGAGAGGTGGGTTTGAGCACGTACACTTAGGGTATATAAGGTTTTCACAAAAACTGGTCGGGCTCCTTGGCTAAGAGGAGACTCTGCCTTGGGCCCGCCGGTGTAATAAACTGCACTCCACTATCTGCATCGTCCTTCTGAGGGAGTTTGTTTCCCAGAACGCGTGGCTACAACACAACTACAAATTGGCACTTGCCATGGCCATTTGCCATCTACCTCTATAAGGGTTAAATCATCTGTTGCTGCAGCTGCTGATTTTTAATACCCAGAGCAGAAAGGAGGTGCTCCATGCTCTGGAAAAACTGGCAGAACAGGTCTTCAGATAGTTAAATATTTTCAGGAGCCGATTTTGTAAGCCCAATTCGTGCATCTCCTCATGTCTAGAAAAGCACTAAATTCCTTCATGGTGACATCTGCTTCTCGTGACTAGCAGAAACCTTCTGCAAAAATACACGCTTGATTGCATAAACTCCCCCTTCACCAAAATCACAGATATACCAACATCCCCTCTACCTCTTTGGGGCAATTTCTCAGAGTTACCTGAAATGCTGCCTACCGGGCTATAGTCCTCATTTTCCCTGAATACAGCTTAACTTGCAACTGCCACGTTGTGCATTTTTTGTCTTACGTCAGCACCGCTAACTGTAGTTCCTTTCTTGCCGTGTGTGCGATGGTGAAGGGAAGAGCTAGATTTCTTCCTTTGGAGTTGGGAGCAGGGGGTTTCCTTTCTGGGGGCTGTCCTTGGGTCTGTAGCCACCATGTCAGCATGGAGGGTTATACAGCTGCAGGCCACAGGCTGGCACGTGTGAGTGTGTGTGAGCGACACAGCGTTAGGATGGAGCAGATGAGGTATCTTAGGGCTTTGAAAGTTCCTGAAGAACCGATGCTTCTCAACAGGTAGCGAAGTGACAATCTAGCCAGTTCTAAGATGTGTTCAACACTCAGATGTACAGGCTACCAGTCTCCCTGAGAAGCAAGTCTAATTCCTCAAAGACCCACATGAGACCTGCCTGGAAACCTCATAAACCTGTCACTGGCTTAGTTGGTTGAAAGTCAAGCTAAATAGAATTTTCGAATGTCATGGAAAGAACAGAGATTACAGTAAAGGAGGAATAATATCAGAAGAACTTGGCTGACTTTTATAGTCCCTTGTTTCTTATTTCTGAGATACCCATGTTCAGCGGTATCCTGAAAATAAAAAAAATACACAAACACGCCAAGCAAAGGCCCTCAAAGAAGGCAAGAAAAAGCAGTGCCCTGGGGATAGAAGGCTCTTTTCTGAGACTTTTTTCTTTGCTACGGAAGTCCTGCAAATCTTCAAATACTGCCTGGGAGCTTTTTATCTGTAGTTGAAAGTCTTTTTTTTTTTTTTTAAAAGCAAACCAAAAGAGAAAGCAGGGAGAAGCTATGCTTTCTTAAAAATAAACACACTGGCTTTATTAAAAAAAAAAAGTTTGTTGCTTTAGAGGTTTTTTAAAAATTTATTTTTAGTAATTATTGGTCATTTGTATTTCTTTTTAAATGAATTCTTATTGGAGTATAGTTACTTTTCAGCATTGTGTTAGTATCTGCGTACAGCGAAGTGAATCAGTATACACATGCATGTACATATATCCGTTCCCTTTTGGACTCCCTTCCCCATTTTAATCACCACAGAGCATTAAATAAAGTTCCCTGTGCTATATAGTACGTTCTCTTTAGTTATCTAATCACTAAATCACGTCCAGCTCTTTGTGACCCCATGGACTGTAAATCCACCAGGCTCCTCTGTCCAAGGAATTTCCTAGGAAAGAATACTGGAGTGGGTTGCCATTTCCTTCCCCAGGGCATCTTTCCAACCCAGGGATCGAGCCTGTGTCTCCTACATCGGCAGGTGGATTCTTTGGCACTGAGCCACCAGGGAGGTCCTATCTGTTTTCTACATCGTCTCTATAGTGTATACGTGTCAATCCTAACCTACAAATTCCTCCCACCTCTCACACTGGCTTTAGAGATGCAAATCTGTGTGCCCTGGTTACCAGCAGCAGTTAAATAAAAGAAGGGACTGAGCTGCCTATAGTTTAGAAGGTGAGCTGTTCACCTGGAGAGCTACAGAGGACCGGAAAGGCGGCCCAGCCCCCTGGCGGCCCTGGTCATAGCATGAGCGGCATGTCGGGGTGTCGCCAAGGGCCTGACCTCACAGTAAGAGGGGCAGAGATGAGGATGTGGTGCCAGCCTGGGAGCTGAGTGGACGCTGCCTGTCCCCTCCAGCCCTTCTCACATGGCGCCTGTTGGCCCCTGGGGGAGTCATCAATGCCTGCCTGAAAACTGCCCTGGGTGAATGCGTCCTACCTGCAGTGGACTTCATGGAAGTCTTTACTCAGGGGCTCTAAGTGGTCACTCGGTAGACACTGAGATGGAATGTAAGTGGTCAGTGGGGTTGGTTTCATTGAGAGGCTTCTGGATCAGAGCTCTTTCGGGTTTTCTGGTTGGATGAGTGGTGCCCCACTCTCTAGGTTGGAAACCAAGCCAGTGGCCCAGCTCTGGATTTAGTGCAATGGGCTTGTGAAGCTCCTAGCTCTGGACTCAGGGCCTGCTGGCCTTCTTTATGACTTGGGCAGGATATCGTTAGAAATGAGCAAACGTCGAAAAACTGACTCAGAGGAAATGAGCACTCTGACACGTAATTTTCCGTCCATGTCAGAAATGAAAGATTGGTGTGATGATTTGAGAGAATAACACTGAAATGTATAGATTGTGTGTGTGTGTGTGTGTGTTAAGTTTACAATTACCATATGTAGAATAGATAGCCCGTGGGAGTTTGATGTATGATGCAGGGAACCCAGAGCTCTTTGCTCTGTGACAACCTGGACGGATGGGTTGGGTAGGGAGGTGGAAGGGAAGTTCAGTCCAGGTTCGATGCATGAGACAGGGCACTCAGGGCTGGTGCACTGGGACGATCCTGAGGGATGGGATGGGGAGGAAGGTGGGAGGGGGGTTCAGGATGGGGGACACATGGCTGATACATGCCAATGTCTGGCAAAAACCACCACGATATTGTAAAGTAATTAGCCTCCAATTAAAATAAATGAATTAATTAGAAAAAAAAGTAAAAAAAAACAGCGAGGGGACACATGTATGCCTGTGGCCTATTCACGTTGATGTATGGCAGAGGCCATCACAATATTGTAAAGCAATTATTCTCCAATTAAAATGGGGAAAAACTATGAATGAACAATAAAAAGAAAAGAAATGAAACTCTGGAGCTTGTTTTCTAATAACACAGGGAGTATGAGGCCATCCCTGGAAAGAACATGGGAGCTGCGGACTCCACTGTCTGAGAATATATCCCAGAAGCAGAGCTGGCTGGGGGCCTCGGAGAAGACAGCTGCTGCGCAAGGGGACGGAGGCTCGGTCTGTGGCCGGAGCTCCAGCCTGCAGAGCTGCCCTGGCATCTTTGTCCATCCTCTGCTTGGGAGAGCAGGCAGCCCACTGGCATCTGCCATTTCTGCCCTGTGCTGTGGCCATCACCAGTGTAAAGCACCAAGGGGAGGGTCTAATCAATTGCGTGCATGTGTGCTAAATCGCTTCAGTCGAGTCCGACTCCTTGTGACCCCATAGACGGTAGCCCACCAGGCCCCTCTGTCCTTGGGATTCTCCAGGCAAAAATCCTGGAGTGGGTTGCCATGCCCAAGCCCCGTCTGGCCCATTATGAGCTCTCAGTTAGTCTGATAATAATCTCCCTTATTGTCAAAACAATCATTCCTGGTTACAGAAAAGCGACAAATGGCCTTGACTGGTATGACGTTACTCATCTAGCACCCGGCTGGCTTGAGTCCAGGTCATCTGACCTGACATCCATTCCATCACAAGCTGTGTCCCCTGGAAAATGACCCCTGATTAAAACAACAGCAGCAAGAAGGCGTCAGAGTCTCAGCTTCTGGGACGACACGGGCGTTGATCTTCCACCGCTGCTGTTGCTCGCAGGCTGTGAATGACTGCTGGTGTGGTGCTGGGAAGTCGCAGTTTCTGGGTCCTGTGTGGGTGGGTGGAGGGTGGACGGGAGGGGAAGCATGGAACCCTGTCTTGGTTTGGGGCAATGCTTCACGTGGCCCAGGTGGAGGGGGTTCTGGGGAGGTTGCTGGGCTTCCTTTGTGGCTCAGCTGATAAAGAATCTGCCTGCAATGTGGGAGACCTGGGTTTAATCCCTGTGTTGGGAAGATCCCCTGGAGAAGGGAAAGGCTACCCACTCCAGATCTGGCCTGGAGAATTCCATGGACTGCATAGTCCATGGCGTCAAAAAGAGCTGGACACGACCGAGTGACTTTCACGTTCACCTTTGTCTCTTCTCTTGATGCCCCCGGGACACAACATCCTTGACAGAGTAAGAACATGCGTGTCTGGAGGAGGGGGCACTCTGGAGCACAGAGGCGGCTGTTGGCAGAAATCTTGCAAGGTGGATTCAGCAAGACTTCTGGAGGTCTTCTAATTTTCCTGTGGTGATGGTGGTGGTTTAGTCGCTAAGTCGTGTCCGACTCTTGTGACCCCGTGGACTGCAGCCCACCAGGCTCCTCTGTCCATGGGATTCTCCAGGCAAGAATACTGGAGTGGGTCACCATGCCCCCTCCAGGGGATCTTCCCAACCCAGGGACCAAACGAACAGAGGTCTCCTGCATTGCAGGCAGATTCTTTCCCAACTGAGCTATAAGGGAAGCCCCTTAACTTTTTTGTCTTTAGACTCAAAACGTGTCCGAGGTCATAATGGTTGCATTGATGAGAGGTTTGTGTAGACTGATAGCTGCTCTTTCGGCAGAAGTTACTGTGTGTTGGGTATTGTAAATATTATCTTCTTTTTCCACTCTTAAAAACATGTGCAGTGGCAGGTGGATAAACCAATACTACAGAGAGAAGGGGGCTTCCCAGGGGGCACTAGAAGTGAAGAACTTCCTTACCAAAGCAGGAGATACAAAAGGTATGGGTTTGATCCCTGGATCAGGATGATCCCCCAGAGAAGGGCATGGCAATCCACTCTAGTATTCTTGTCTGGAGAATACCATGGACAGAGGAGCCTGGTGGGCTGCAGTCCATATGGTTGCAAAGAGTTAGACTTGACTGAAGCGACTTAGCACGAATGCAGATGGCGAGAAGCGGGTGGAGAAAAGCCTTGATTTTCAGTGTTTGCTAATTTCCGTGGTGTAAACGCTCCCACCATGGCTGATTTCAGACTTCTCAGCAGTTTCACAACCGGTTCACAAAACCCCTGAATATTTACCAGGCAGATCTTATGAGCCAGAGAAGTGGCTCCAGCACATTTGAAGTAATAAGAGATTTTACCGAAGGAGGAGGCGATGATGACAGATTTTATAGGTGAGAAGATGGAATCTTAGAGGTCACCTGGCCTCCAGTCGTGGGTTGGCAAGAACTGAACCCCTGTCTGTGCCTTCTTCTTCAGTGCCCCCTGGCCTCCATCTGAGCCTCAACCCTCAGCCCAGAGGTGACCTGTCCACACTCACAGCTGGGGAGCAGGTTGTCTCAGCTCAGCTTTCTGACTCTCCAGGTCAGGTGGGGCCAGAGGCCTTGGAGAGCCGACTCGGTTCAGCCACATCCCACGGCCCTTGGCTCGCTCTGCCCACTCTAAACTGGCGCCTCGGTCTTGTCCTCTATGGCCTTGCCCTCTCCTGGCGCCCTTGCCCTCCTTTCTGCTCTTGAATGCGCCACTCTGAAACAAGCGGCGAGACCGCAGTGAGTGGCCTGCTAAGTCGCTGTCATGTCTCACTCTTTGCGACCCCACGAACCGTAGTCCGCCAGGCTCCTCTGTCCGTGGGATTCTCCAGGCAAGAAGACTGGAGTGGGTTGCTGTGCCTTCCTCCAGGGGATCTTTGCCACCCAGGGATCAAACCTGCGTCTTTTATGTCTCCTGCCTTGGGAGGCGGTTCTTCTGTCACCGGGAAGCCCAGTGGCAGGGCCTTTGAAAACCCAGAAATAAAGTCCGAGGGAAAAGTGCCACCTGGAAGATGGGTGAAGATGCTGTCTCTCCACCAACCCCCACCCTGTTCTTGCTCACTGGCTCCGGACACCCTGACCTCATGGATGGTCTCAACCCCCAGGTCCTTCTCTCTCCATGGGGCCCTTGAGCTAATGGTTCCATCTACCTGGAATGCCCATCCCTTGACTATCCCCATCACAGACATCTCATTTTCTCTCTCTCTCTTTTTTTTTTACACCTAACAGGTATTGTGTTTTTACAACTTGAAAGTTTGTGGCACTTCTGTGTTGAGTAGGTCTCTTGGCACCATTTTCCAACAGCATTTGCTCATTTCAGGCCTCTGTGTCACATTTGATAATTCTTACAGAATTTCAAAATTTTCATTATTATTATATTTGTCATAATGATCTGTGATCTCTGATGTCACTATTGCAAAAAGATCACGACTCACTGAAGGAGCAGATGATGGTTAGCATTTTTTTAGCAATAAAGTGTTTCATTAATTAAAGTATTTTTAATTAATGTACATTGTTTTTTTGGAAGACATAGGCTACTGCACACTCAGTACACGACAGTCTAGTGTCAACATAACCTATATGCACTGGGTGACCAGAACATGTGTGAGACTTGCTTTATTGTAATATTTGCTTTATTGCAGTGGTCTGGAACCAAATGGGGCTTCCCAGGTGGCACTAGTGGTAAAGAATCCACCTGCCAGTGTAGGAGATGCAGAAGATGGGGTTTAGATCCCTGGGCTGGGAAGATCCCCTGGAGTATGAAGTGGCAACCCACTCCAGTAATCTTACCTGGAAAATTTCATGGACAGAGGAGCCTGGAAGTCAACAGTCCATGGGGGTCACAAAGAGCAGACACAACTGAGCAATGGAGCCTTGGAACCAAACCCGTAATATGTCTGAGTTCTGCCTGTACTGGCTGCCTCTTGTCTTCCAGAACATGTTCCCCATATCCCCCCATCTAAGGAGCTTTGCTGGCCTTCTCCATGTTACACCCTATTTCTTTCCTTCCTGGCATTCTATCATCCGTAATTCTTTGACAGTCCTCCCTTCAAAAGGTGGACCCAGATTACTCTCCTTCTGAACACGGAGGAGCAGAGTGTGGCAGGAGCGATGGTGATAGCACGTCTCAGGCTAGCTGACTCTACACCCGACTGTCATTTCTGGGGGGACCAGATGCCACGGCGTGGGGATGCTCCAGCAGCCCTACAGGGAGGCCCATGTCAGGAGGAACTGAAGCCTCCCACCAGCAGCCAGCACCAACTTGCCAGGTAAGTGCCTGAGCCAGTCAAGCCCTGAGATGACAGCAGCCCAGACAATAGCAGATGGAACCCAGAGGTACCCTGAACCTGACCTACCCAGCCAAGCCAGTCCCCAAATTCCTGGCCCCCCAGAAGATACCATAGATAGTGTTTCCTGCTAGTCTAAGCCACTAGATTTTGGGGTGTTTGTAAAGAAGCAAATTAATATAAACATTAAAGTGCTATTGAAAGTGAAAGTCGCTCACTGGAGAAACAATGGAAACAGTGAAAGACTATTTTTCTGGCCTCCGAAATCACTGCAGATGGTGACTGCAGCCATGAAATTAAAAGACACTCCTTGGAAGAAAAGCTATGACCAATCTAGACAGTATATTAAAAAGCAGAGACATTACTTTGCCAACAAA